>NC_035442.2:167860532-168224615 GCF_002127325.2 Helianthus annuus
GCTACTCCAGACAACAAGTTCCAATACAACAGCTAACGACCTACAAGCATGCAAACAAGGGTGTCAGACTACGCTGGTGAGTTCAAAGTTTTGTTACCGAGTTTAGTTACCAATCACATGTGTAAAACAGTTTAACAAATTGATTTGATTTGATGTCGTTATTAACTCGATTACCGAAATGGCTACAAGATGTGTTTGCCCAACCCCAATGTCTCTATCAAAACATTGGTCATGCTTTAAGGAAATTAGTTCACGCCCGACCTCCCTGAGACGGTGTGAGGGTGCCAAACCTAATAGCGCTATCAACTAATAACCTCGTTGCCTTCCCGGCAACTGTCGGTAGATGTAAGGGGTTTTATATGATAGAATCTGAGTAATAACCAACATCCCAATAACCTGCATTCCCCCTGGAACGTTACCCAATATCCCTTCCCGGGATGCATGCTTGGAAAAGAGCAGTGAACTCACCTTTGATTGCTCGGTTGAACTCTTAAAATAGCTTACGGTCAGGGTTGGTCAATCATGTCCTATCATAGGTATTTACGTCTAGTCAGATTCACATACCATTAATCACGTATTCAAGTAGCATATACATCACTTTTCATATAACCACACATACTTAATCAAATTTCATGAACATTATCACATATTTGGATTTTAACCCCACTCACTAGATGTTTGTATTGTCACGTTTACGAACCACACTTCCTAACAACACGCTCAATACATGATATGTTCATGACTCGCTCTAAGTTTCGGCCCCCTAATAACCAAGATAGAACAAAACGAAAACAATATTTACTGAAGTTATCGGTCCAGCAGTTAACATGCCATTCAAGTACTACCCAAAAAATCAAGCAGGTTCATTTAACATCTAACCGCCCAAAACTAACTATAATTCATCGGCCCAATCCAGCAAATACTTAAGGGGTTAGTTGGCCCATCCTTAGTTCGCAGCCCATATTGTAATTTCCCCTACACACTAATGAATTGCTATCATATAATTATAAGGAATCGGATCAACATGACCCACAAAAGAACCACACAATTTCCACTAATTTATTTGATGTCATCTTTGCTTCTTACAAATTAGAAAATAGTATAACAATAATTGAATTTCAAATGAATACTGTCCAACACAATCATCACATGATTGGACCAACTAGTTAATGGGTCTTGATGCTTTGGATTTTGATATTCAAATCAACTATCATTACTTTCACTGGCCGACAAGACTGTTGCTATATTATATGCAATTGGACCGAATATAGTACAAGATGAATTCATTAACCTCATGCAATTAAGAACACAAATTATATTACATGCGATTGGCCGACAAACATAAATTAAATCACATGCAATTTAGAATATAGTGGCCGAGAATTCACATGTATCCATCTCATGCTATCAAAATACAGTGTCCGATAATTATATATATATATATATATCATCACATGCATAACCAAGATTCACAAATACTATCATGTTGGCATCACCCTTAACACCTATGATCAGTAACACTTATATGCACAACATAACCTAATATATTATTCACTAACTACTACGTCAGTAATCAAGATCATAAGTTGGTGCAACTAATCATGCATAACAAAGAATTTAATTCAGAACATAAGGCGACTTACACTAACCAAACGAGCAAGGTACTAGTATTTCTGGATCCGAAGTAAACTTCACGAGGGAAAAAAACTACAGCCGATTGCAAGATTGAGAGAGGGGGTAGGGTTTGATTTTTGGTTTTGAGTTTTAGTCCATGAATTAACACAATACGTAAACATATATATGAGAGTTTGGGGCGGTGGACTTCATTGGCCGGTTGATGATACTGGGCTCAAGCCCAACAACTAATTACCGAGATTTTTATGTGGACCAAGGGGCGGCTGCCCAATTCTATTATTGTCACGAGCATTGCCCAATTATAGGCAAATACCCAAACACATTAAACATTTACTAAATAGTATCACCACATGTGTAATTCTTATTGTTATTATTATTTTTTTTATAAATATATATCTTCGTACGGAAAGTGAAAGAGGAATACAAGAAACAGGATCACGTGACCAAGAGATACTGACCTTGAAAGTTCGGGTTGTCACAGAAATACTTATGTCCTTCCCTGCTAGCAACCCTATAAGGTCCCCACACATCCAAGTGAACTAATTCCCCTATATGAGTACTTTTGTGTTCACTTAAAGGAAAGGGATCCCTGTGTTGCTTAGCCTTATGACACACATCACAAGGACCATGATCAGTATCAAATGAGATTTTAAGAGAATCTTTGAAAACTTTAACAGCTTGATCAGCAGGATACCCTAACCTAGCATGCCATAGTTTATATAGAGTAGCACTATTAAAACACACCTCATTAGACATAACAGTATTTCCACAAACATACAGTCCTTCTAGTTGATTACCAATCACCAGGACTTTCTTTGTTAACAAATCCTGTATATAACATTTATGTTCATCAAACCCAACATACAATTTATTATCTCTTGTTAGCTTATGAACAGATATTAAATTCACAGAATACTCAGGGACAACAAATACATCATGTAGAATAACACCATCAACCAATTTTAAAGACCCAATTTTATTTACAAGAGCATTTGTGCCATTTGGATGTTTTACTTGAATTTTCAAATTTGACACATCGACAAAATCTGATAAGTCTTTTTCAGACTTAACCATATGATTATTTGCCCCTGAATCAATTATCCAACCTGTACCTTTTCCAATATTATTACCAAAAGAGTAAATGGGTTTGATAAACACATTAGAACAAAAAAACTCACCTGAAACGTTGCAACTCTGTGCTGTTTCAGGTACTTTTTCCTTTAACAAACTCAACAACTTAGACACTTGATCAGAAGTCAAAGAAGTAGCAGGCATATCAGACTCTTCTAAAAAAGTATTGTTACTAGAACTAGTTTTCCTTCTTGGATTCCCTCTTGGAGGTTTGATCCAAGAAGGATATCCAATCAACTCAAAACACTTATCAATAGTATGACCCACTTTGTTACAGTGTGAACATTTCAAACTTTGATTTGAACTTTTATTCATTCTCTTATTAAAAACAGTCCCCTGATTTGACTTAGATGTAAACCCCACTGTTTGATTCTTTTTAAAACTGTTATTACTAGAATTTCTATGCGACTCCTCTCTGGATACTACAGAAAAAGCTTCTTTAACAGTGGGCAAAATCTCTTTAGTTAACAAAGTGGTTCTAACAGACTGATAAGTGTCATCTAGTCCCATAAGAAACTGCATGAGTTTAATCATATGACTAAAATTATTAAACTCATTTGCAGCTTGACATGTACATGAAGGAAGTTGTAAGATTTGATCCAGTTGCTTCCACATAATATTCAATTTGTTATAATACTCAGACACAGATTGACCATTTTGACTAAATGAATTGATCTTTTGATATAAATCAAATACTACAGACCCATCTATCTTATTATAAGTTTCTTTCAAGTCCTTCCAAACTTCAGAAGCAAGTTTGGAGTAGACTTGTCCTAAGAAAAGCTCTTCTGAAACAGAATTAAGTATCCATGTTAACACCACAGAATTGCATCTTTCCCATTGATTAGCCAAAACCTCATTTATTAAAGATTTCTCACAAGTACCATCAATAAACCCATACTTATTTTTAACTTTCAAAGCCAATGTTAAAGAATTAGCCTAAACAGTATAGTTTTCAGTACCCTTTAACTTTATACTCGTTATAGTTAAATTTGTAGTATCACTAGGATGTAAGTACAATGGATTACTAGGTTCAAGTTTGCTAATCAATGTTGCAAATGGATTACCCTCAATCTCAGCCATGACACACAAAGAAATCTATACAAGACAAACACCAAGTATTTCACACAGAACAACCAATCTAAAGTATGAACCAGATAGTAAAAAAACTCAAACCCAGCAAAAATTGTGCCCGTGTCCAGATGGTAGGATCGTCACTCAAAAGGTGCCTACCCAAGTCTTTGCACAGACGCTGAGCCCTATTTCAACTACAAGCAAACAAAACTGACGCTAACTCACTAAAACAGCAAGAACAATATCAGCCAAACAGAAAACAATAACTCCCAGCAAGAACCAAAAAATTAGTCAAGCTAAAATAGCTAACACAAACAAAGCACAGAGGAAATGCAACAGGAGATGGCCCGTCCTGTGTCCCAATCAATCAAGCCGGCCCAACTAGTCCGGTAACAAGATGCCTAGATGCAAGACAAAAAAATAAAGAAAGCAATAACAAGAAACAATCTCACCAAGATAGCAAACCCCAGCAAGGGTTTCTCTAGTTCCGACAAGGATTTTACAACCTTCAAGGGTTGAACCCGAATCGAAACAGCAGCTTCCTTTAATCTCTCTTTATGAAGACGACAGATATGAACCGGCAAACCCTAGGTTCACCACGACTCCGCAGATCTTCAAACAATCACCAGATTCTGAGTGAGCAAACCCAGGCTCACCAAGACTAAAAGAACGATCGGACAAGATTTGTTACACGAACAAACCCTAAGAGAAGGGATCTTCACAAAAACTTCAAGATCTGACAACAACAGTAATACTGCTACCCAGAAATCTGTCAAGAATACAATAGATGAAAAAACCCCCAAAATGCGAAACCCTAGTTCCTGATGTTGACCAAACAGACCGATGAATCAGCGGAAGCAAATACAAATGCCCAAGAGCTATTAATGCTCTGATACCATGTGAAATTTATGATATCAACTCTCAAACTCAGGAAATACCCAAACCTAAAAAAGTTTTATTAACCCAAATAAAGAATCTGAACAATACAAGTGAGAACAGAGAACTTTTGACACTCTCCCTATCATAAGATCATCAACACGATGATCTTAACTAAACACTCTAGAGATCACAACAGCCTGTGAATCAACACAATTCAACAGAATGAAACCCTTGTCGCTACTGAAGAGAGAGAACGATGTGAAAAGATAAATATCTGATCTAGTTGATAAATGAACTTTGATGTCATATATATAGATCCGGACAACTACTTGATCCAACTTGATAGGAATCTTGTTATAACCACACAGCTCCAAGCCCATTTCCTGCTAAGCCCAAAGCTTTGATCCAGGCCCATCACCAGCAACTTATTCAGCCCATTTTATCCAGCAACAAAACATGAAAACATCAAAGTGAACATAAGTAAGTAACACACAGATATTTAAAATAAATGAAACTGAACCAATATATTTTTAACAACTGGAAAACTTCTCATAATGGTAGTAGGAAAAAGAATCCGAAACCTATTTATATTGATCTAAAAAAATAGGATCTAGTTTCTTACATAAATAAGAACCTGATGAAGACGAGAAGATGTTCATGATGTTAAGCATACAGGAAACTCACCTGGATGATAACATGTTCACATAAAAATTGAAGAGTACACATCTCTTTGCAATCACTCTTAGTACAATACAAAAATGAAAAAAAAAAAAAAAAAACTTCCTTCATGTATATAGATTGATGTAACTATGAATGTTATCAACAATACTTTTAAGTGTTAATCATTACTACCGAAAGTGTTTTTGCCATTGAAGCCGGTGGTATTACAATATATACATGTTTTAGATCATTACAAAACGCACAAACGAATAAGGAACTAGAATAATATTCGAGTTGGTTTTAATGTATGCATGGTATCTTCACGGGTTCATGTGGAACAACTTTGGATCATGGTGTGCTAGTTGTCGGGTACCATACTGAAAATGGAAAAGATTATTGGATAGTGAAGAACTCATGGGGTGCAGAATGGGGAGAATCTGGTTACTTGAAGATGGAAAGAAACATTAAGGAGAAAACAGGGAAATGTGGTATTGCAATAGAGGAACGGTGGAGGTATCCACACACCCCCCAAAAGTATCTACACACCCCCCTAACCCTAAATGACCCTCATTGCCCAATACGCCTGAAACTGGCCCCACCCATACGCCCCTCATTGCCCAATACGATTGAAAAGTATTTACACACCCCCTGCCATCTAATTAATGCCAATCATTGGATGTCAGCGAATGATTACCAATGATTGGGGTGTGTGAAACTTTATTTTGATAAGGTATTTGTATGGGGAGTTATGAAATATTAAGAAAATTATTTTTTTTTTATAAAATGTTGTTATAAAAAATTGTGTTAGTATTATAAAAACTTCATATTTTTATGAAATGAATTATGTATATTATTAAATGCCAATTTTTTATAAGTATTATTAAATGTCAATTTTTTTTATAAAACGAGTTGTATATATTATAAAATGCCAATTTTTTTATAAGTATTATTAAACGTTTTATTAAATGTCAACTTTTTTATTTATCAATTATTATTATGTGTTTAATTTTATTAAATGGGTATATTATAACGTTTTATTAAATGTCAACTTTTTTATTTATCAATTATTATTATGTGTTTAATTGTTTCTATAACGCAATGTGTATGTTAAAAAATGTCAACTTCTGAAAGTCTTTAGTTGTTTTCCAATTGTCGTTTATTAACCATAACGCAACAAGAAACGTAATTTAAAATGTAATTAAACATCGTTTTATATTAATACACAAAACATGTAACTTTGATACAGAATGTAACGACTAAACCCTAAACCATAGATCGATAATTGTTACATATTTTTTAATTCCTATACAGGAAAACGATGGGTGCAGCTAGCATACACAATTCAAAGACAGCCCGGCTGTCTTGAAATTGCGTACCGAACCCTACCTTCCAACGGGATTCTGCTTCACATCTACCACACTGAGATGGCACAAGGGATCAGGAGGTTGGAGCAGTGGAGTCGACATTTCGTTTATTAACCACCGTCCAGTCTTCCGCGCCTTCTCGGGATGGTGAGTGAAGTCGCATTCCCGTTGGTCGAAGGCTAATGAGAACACTAAATGAACTCCTCTCTTGGAAGGACATGTCACGGGGCAAACTGTGTTGGCTAGCGTCCCTTGGAGCTGACGAGACAACATGCTACTCCGATAACACGTAATCCTAGATCGGCGTTCTAGTGCATGAATCTGAAATACGAAGGTAGTTTCTCCATAAGGATTACGCTACCACCACCGTCAAAACACCAACTTTCGATATCCTGTTAATAAAAAATACAATTTAGCATTAGACTCGGCATTCGAAAATATATTGTAAAAAAAAAAACAAAACACCACCACAGCCGACACACCACCACCACCACAGCCGAAACACCACCACCACCACCACAGCCGACCCACCACCATCACCACCACCACCACCACCACCACAGCCGACCCACCACCATCACCAACAACACAGCCGACACCACCACCAACACAGCCGACCCACCACCACCACCACCCCAGCCGAACCACCACCACCACCAACACAGCCGACCCACCACCACCACAACCCCAACATCACCACCACCAGCAGCACAACCACAACCCCAACACCACCACAACACCGCCAAAATAAAACCACAAAAAAACAAGGGTAAACAAACCTTGAATATTCCGACCGTATACACCGATACGAGAGAGAAAACTATACGAGAGACGCCTGTGGTCCTCTTCCGGATTGTCATCCTGTGGTCCAGAACTCCTCCAAAAAATAACTTTTGGATTTGGATATTGTACTTGTTCTCGGATAAAGTATAAAAGGGAAGGTGAAACTGAACTTCAATGAGACCCGTATGGGTCGATGAGAGGCATATGCAAGTGGGGTGTCATAAATGTCCTGTCAACTTTTCAGAAAAGGTAGGAGGATATGGGTCTCATCGGGCTATACGAGGCATGTGGGCTGAAAATTTGTCAGGATCCATACCCACCATACGAGCGTATGGGCCTATGAGCGACATATTGGTTTGGTTTTTTTTTTTAAAAAAGCTTGTATATGCTAGTTGCAAATGTCGGGTATTTGTGTCATCCTTACTTGCCACAGAAATATACACCATCTTCACAATCACAAATTCACAATGTTTTTTTGCAAATGTGGTAGGACGGCTGCACTAAGAACATCTTGGACTGAAGCTAATCCCGGACGTCAATTTTACACTTGTCACAGTCTGGTATGTTTTTAATATATATATTTTTTCCATTAACCCTTGTATATTAGTGATTTTTCTTTCGTGTCAGCGTTCTAAGTGCAACTTCTTTGTGTGGGTCGATCCTCCCATGTGTCGTCGGGCATGTGCGGTCATCAAAGAACTGATGGATACGAAGGCTGTGCTGAAAAACGAAGTCAGTTTTTTTAGAGAGGATGTTCGAATTTATAAATTGCAAGAAGCGAATTTGAAGAATTTCATTCAAGTGTTGTTCGTAAGAGGGAACGTTGGTTGATAATCAGTTGGATTTTTTTTATGTTGTTTGTCTTGTTATTTTTCATTGTTAATATGTAAGTTTATGCAAGACATGTAATCGAATATTAGTTATAAATGCCGTTTTTTATATATATTAAGTTTTAAAAAAAATGTAATCGAATATTGTGTTGTTTGTCTTGTTATTTTTCATTGTTATTATATATACTAAGTTTTTTTTTAAAATGTTGTTTTTTAAAATAAGTCGACTAAGCATAAATAACAAAACGAACAAACATTCATCAAGTTACAAATGTTTTAACATACCAAAATAAGCAAAAAGAAATAAATATTTGTTCATACATGTCCACAAATGTTTAACAAAATAAAATTCACCCAACATATACAAATACTAATCCTCCATCTCCTTATCGTTGTCGTCAGAATCATCCCCACCACCTGCCTGCGTCCCGGACGGACCTGCATCCATGTCGAAACCCGGATACACTCGTGGATGTGGCGTAGGTCGAACCGGCAACCCCGCCTGGGTACGTCTCTCGGCCTCACTAGCCATCACCCACTCCATCAAATCCTCCATCCGGTCCATCCGCCTGTCCATCCGCTGAAACTGCTGTGTCCAGCTGGCCATCATACGATCCTGACCCGCCACTAGCCTCTCAAGGAGACATTGGGTGGACTGAGGCAACCGCACTGCATGATAAACGCGTTGTGGAATCTGTGGCGGCTCCTGCGGATGCCCCTGGTCAACCTGAGGCTCCATGTCTCCATCCATAGCAGGCACGTCAGCAATATGCGGCATCTCCACCTCCCCAGCCTCGAGCAGTGGCTGGTGGACTATCGGTTAGGGTTCATAAATCTGTTAGTGTTCGTCAACAAACCGATGCCCGATATCCGAAAAGTTCACCGCAATCTTCATCCCTCTCAACGTCCTAAGATCTAAGAGCTCGTGTGGTGCTGGGGCCGGCATATCATCAAGGAATGGGTAATACAGACCGCAATGTTGGGCAATACGCGTGATAAACGCCCCTCCAATCAAACGGCTACGCCTCTGCCGTTTGCCGTACGAGGCGAAATACTCCGCCAGACAGCGATGGAGGGCGCACGGTATGCCCGTATATAAGCAGTACAGAAAGAACAAATCCACCTTCGTGACCCACTCGTTGCTTTTGACACGCGCAGAGATCGACGTGGCAATGCAGCGGTGTATGTAGCGAACGAGTGGGTCAGGAATGTCAAAAACTCGGGCCTTCTTATCGAAGGGTCTAGGACATAGAGTGGGCCGCCAAGCAAACAACTGATCATCAGGCATAGCCCAAATCGCGGTGGTATAGATGTCCTAAACCAACTCATCATCGGTATAGAACCCGGTGGCAACAGCAAATTGACGCAACGACCAATTTTGTCGCTGCCCGAACAAACAGAAAGATACCTCGGGAGGCGGTGCTTCCACGTTCGGATCGTCCATATCCGAATTGGGCCGGTCAGCCGGCCGTGGACGAAACACGAATGTGGACAGAAACTCCACCATGATGGTCCTATAAGATGGCGCAGCCGCCACCAAAAACATGCGATACCACGGGGAATTCTCCCTGATCAAACCCCGGGCTCTCTCCTCCTCCCCGACCTCCCGTAAAGCCTCCCATGACAACGCCCTCTGCCGACCCACCTTCATTTGTCGCAACCTGTTAAAACGTTTATACTCCCTAGAATTGTTCGGGTAGTCCATATAGGGAATACCCGAACAATCACCCCCGGCCATCTCATCGAATCTAGGCACCTGTATATCGCACCAAACTCCTCCTCGTCTGACGACATATCTGTAAAAATTAATATATAATACGTGTCATATTATAAACTTTTTACAATTTTTATAAACTTGTAAGAAATTTCTAACAAATTAACATCTAAATAATCGACAAACCACCACCACCACAACCACCACCACCACCACCACAACCACCACAACAACCACCACCAACACAACCGCCTAACCACCACCACAGCCGTCAATAACCACCACCACAACCACCACCACCACCGTCAAATCCCCACCGCCGTCAATCCCCCACCACCGTCAAACCCAACACCGCCGTCAAACCCAACACCAACACTACCGTCAAACCCAACACCACCGGCCATAATTTAAGAAAAAAATAAAAAATAAACGAAGGAAAGATGAAATAATACACTAACCTTTTATGAAAATATGGACCGTATAGGTTGATACGTTCTAAGCCGAGCTATACGAGAGAGACAGTGTGTGTTTCTTGGTGTTTTAGTGTGTGGGTTTTAGATCTATTCTCTATTTGGTTAAACCTGAAAAGTAGTTTTTGAATCAATGAGGGGCGTATAGGGCAAAAAGGGCGTATAGGAGTTGTTGTTAAAGCGTACGAAGTGTATAAAGGATTTACTAGAACCATCAGCTCCTGTACAGGAGGATAAACTGGTTAAGGCTTGTGTGTTCTATGTGAGTTGTGCGAGTTCGAATCCCGGGGGAGGCCGGTCCGATACAGAAGGACCCCTCCCTTTTTTATTTGACATTTTTTATTATTGATTTATTTATATTAAAATTAATTCCTTGTAAAAGTGGAAACCACCAGGGGAGGCTTTTTGGTCAATGAGACACTCATAAGGTGTCAACCAGGGGAGGCTTGTTGATCAATGAGAACCTTACAGGAGTTGTAAATGGGTCTCATTGCCCTATAAGGCTCATATGAAATTAATTTTTTTAACAAATTTATGTGGTAATTAAGGGGGTTTTATGTTATAAAACACCCTAATTAATATTTTTTTTAATTGTTGCATACACTATATTTCATGGATGTTACACCTTTGCCAAGTTAACAAATTCTTTTTCGTAAAGTTCTATTACTATCTACTAACGCCCTACCCTGTGTAATACGATACATGTACATTGCCACCCATTCATAGCTTCTATACGTCGGTGAGGTATTTCAAAGTCCATTTCGTACGGACATCGGACAATCATCCCGTTAACTTAGCAATAATAATAATAATAATAATAATAATGATAATAATAATAATAATAATAATAATAATTAATTAATACGATACATGTACATTGTCACCCATTCATAGCTTCTATACGTCGGTGTGGTATTTCAAAGTCCATTTCGTCCCGGCAAACGGATTGGGCCGGGGATCGGGTACGGTCTTTGACCCTTGACGATATTTTATGAAATGAATTTTGTGTATTATAAAATGTCAAATTTTTTATTTATCAATTATTATTATGTCTTTAATTAGTATTATAAAACGTCAACATTTTTTTTAATTAGTATTATAAAACTTCTACATTTGTTTTATCAAGTGTTATTATAAAACGTCAAATTCTCTATAATCCATAACGCAAATGTAAGTGAACATTCTTTGATAAAATAACACAAAACACAACACTTTCATACAAAATGTAATACAATACATAACCGAAACCCTAAACCCTACACACTAAATCGCTAACTATTACATATTATTACTTAGATTCACACGAACCCGTTGTGTATCTGAATCAGGTTCTCAAACAAACCGTGAAATCGAACAGTTTCTTCGTACAACTGTGGCAATTGGAAATGCATGAAAAATATGATGAAGAAGTTGATTCTCGATTTCAGTTATTTCTGTTGATTTAGTAATTCAACGTATTTTAGTTGGTTTTGAATATACCCAAAGAGATCTGAACCAACCGAAATCCACTTTCGAGACGATTCAAGTGAGTCCTATGAAGCAACCGAAATCGGAGCGCGCCGCTTAAATCGGAGGACAAGTAGAGTAACGTTATCGATCAGTCCGTTGACCAGAAACTGTTCGTGAATCTTGAATACGAACGCAGTTAAGCGTTTGAATCTGAAATATGAACGCAGTGTACTTCTCCATAAGGATTATGCTACCACCACCGTCAAAACACCGACTTTCGATATCCTGTTAATAAAACATACAATTATAGCATTAAACCCGACATCCGAAAATATATTCTTAAAAATAATAAATATAATAATAAAAATAACATATGCACATTTAAAAAACGATGATATAAGTCTAGACCCGGCAAACGTGTCGGGCCGGGGGTCGGGTAGGGTTACCCTACCACCACCACCACCACACCCGCCTAACCACCACCACCACCACCACTACCACCATAGCCACCACCAACACCACCACCACTACCACCACTACCACCACAGCCACCACCATACCCGCCTAACCACCACCACCACCACTACCACCACAGCCACCACCACACCCGCCGAACCACCACCACAACAATCACCACCACCACAGCCGTCAATCCCCACCACCACAACCAGCACCACCACAAACGGCGGAAATAACGGAGAAAAGTAAAAAAAGGTTGAAGATTAAACAATAAAATTTGGAATACAAACTAACCTTCATCGTGTGGTCCAGAGTTTGTCTTGTGAAAATCGTGTGGTCCAGAGCGTGTGTGTGTGTGTTCTTGGTGTTTTAGTGTGTGAGTTTCCAAATTTTAGATCTAGTTTACCCCTTTATTGAAGTTGGGAAAGTGTTTGTGTTCAATGAGGGTCGTATGGTTCAATGAGCAACTTATAGGAGTTGTTGGGTTTAACAATAATAAACAATAATAATAACAATAACAACAATAAATAATAAATAATAATAATAATAATAATAAACAATAATAATAATAATAATAACAATAATAATAATAATAAATAATAACAATAATAATAATAACAAACAATAATAATAATAATAATTTTAACAACAACAATAATAACAATAATAATAACAATAATAATAAGGGTAAATTACTTTTTGAGTCCCTGTGTTATAGTTGTTTTAACCACTTGAGTCCAAGATCAAAAAGTTTAACGCCCTGAGTCCCTATAGTCACTTTTCTTAACCATTCGAGTCCAAATTTCTAACACTGTTAGAATTTTTTGGTTAATTATTGTTAAATGACCAAAATACCCTTTTAGTTAAAGAATAAAAAAAATAAATTATTATCATCAAACATTCAGATCTTCATGGGTTTTCATCCCTGACATCAACTCAACCAAATTATAGTTAAAGACCACTTCCTCCAATTCACCCGTCATCCCTGACATCAACTCAACCAAATAAATTTACTTCAAATCTTGCAAACCCTCCATTGGATCTTCATGGGGTTTTCATCTTCTTTCTGATTTTACATTTTTCTTGAATAATATAACCCACCTTTACCTATCATCACCACCACCATCTAGAATATTCTAGATCAAACATAAGTAAGAACCCTAATCTTCTTTCTTACCACAAACTGCAACCTCCAATCATCAGTAACGATTCCCAGAAATCAAAACCCTCCCAATCTCAAAACTCACAAACGCTTTAGTGGTTTTCGATGCATAATTGGAGGGTGGCGACGGGGTTTTGGAGGTTTGGGGTTTGGTTGGGACGCCACTCGACGTCGAGGCCCATGATGAGGGAATGGAGATGGTGGCGATGGTGTGCTGGATTGTGGAGATTCATGTGTTCACGTAGGATGGTGTGTCGGTGACTTGGGTTTCGATGGTGTTGTTGAAGAATGTGAGGCGGTAGATGTTGTGGGTGTTGTTGAAGCTGGAATTTGGGGATTTTGAATCAGAAAAGCTTCGATTTTCTCCGATCTGAAAACCGGGTTTCTTCTGATGCATTGACTGGAAAACGAAATTGATAAACTTGATCAATAATAATCGAATTTTTATAAAATCTTGATTTTTTGGGGTGTGAATTTTCAAGATAACTGAATGGATTTGAAGATGGGTTTTTTGGATTAAGAGATTGTTAAGATTTTTGGTTTATTTGTCGTCTGGTTTTTGGTGTGACGGTGAGGTGGTTACTGTGCTGGAGGTTTGTGGTTGTGGTGGTGGTTGGTGACGGAGGTGGTTGTGGTTGTGGTGGTGACGGAGGTGGTGTTGTGGTGTGCTTGGGGATGCAGGGGAAGATGAGAGAGATGAAGGGTGAAGATGAGAGGTTTGGTTTATTTTTTTTTATTTTTAACTATAAGGGTATTTTGGTCATTTAATAATACTTAACCAAAAAATTCTAACAGTGTTAAAAATTTGGATTCAAATAGTTAAGAAAAGTGACTATAGGGACTCAGGGCGTTAAACTTTTTGATCTTGGACTCAAGTGGTTAAAACCATTATAACACAGGGACTCAAAAAGTAATTTACCCTAATAATAATAATAATAACAATAATAATAACAATAACAACAATAAATAATAAATAATAAATAACAAATAATAATAATAAACAATAATAAACAATAAATAATAAATAATAATAATAAACAATAATAATAAATAATAACAATAATAATAATAATAAATAATAACAACAATAATAATAATAAACAACAATAATAATAATTTTAACAACAACAATAATAATAACAATAATAACAATAATCTTCCTATACTAATAAACGAAAATCTTTTTGTACATGTGTCACTCTCTAGTGCCTCCTCCCTTTTAATAATAGTATTACATATTAATTTTATACACAAAATATAATATAATGTTAATTAAATAGTTAGAGATAAACGTCTAAATTCAAATTTAAATAATAATTATCTATAACAAATATAAATGTATCAAATAATATATTAAGTATAATATTATTTAATATAGTTAGAGATCAAACATATAATTTCAAATTTAATTAATAGTAAATTACTTTTTGAGTCCCTATGTTTTAGTGGTTTTAACCACTTGAATCCAAAATAAAAAAGTTTAACTCTTTGAGTCTCTAACCGCTTATTCACACCCTCTATAAAAAAAATCAAAAAAACCTTTTGTAAGGTTGAGTTATCTAAGTTCTCACAACTTATAGAAGTTTTCATTTTACCCTAACCATATATATTTGTTAAGATAAAATATATTATTTGGATACAAACTATAATCTAACTTATAATAAAAGAATCCAAATAATGCCACATGTCATTCTCTTTTTCAACCTCATAAATTTTTTGTTTAATATATAATATATAAATTTTTTTTTAATATTAATATTAATTAATAACCAAGATATAGATATAACTTATTTTTATCCTTATCTTTATCTAAAATTAATAAATAACTTCAATTTTACAATTTAGACCCTTTGTTTTTTTACTTTTAACCCAAATTCTTTCATCTTTTGCAATTTAATAGCAACTTTTTTTTTATTTTCAATTTGGTTCACCATACTTTTCATCTTTGCCAAGTTTTTTCATTTCATTTCAAATTTTGTGAGTTAACGCATCGCAACGTGCATATGGGGTTCACCATTTTTTGCATATTTTTTTCCTGTTTGACTGATCCATCGCGTCACATCTATTTTTATGCGTTTGACGAGTTCATCCAACACGCGGGTCCTGGATGGACTTAGTTATGTTTTTCTATGTTTTACGTTTCGGTTTAATTTTTCAGCAACGAGCGTGCGTGATTCAAAGATTTTACGTCTACTTTTCGCTCGGCGTTATTTTTTTCCCGTTTTTATTTATTTTGCTTTTACGAGCTTTTCTGGTGTTGGCGATCGCTGACAATGATATATTTTACGACAACCGCTGTCAAATCACATGTACAAGTAACGAAAATATAACTGTTCTTTATTTTTACTAATTTTCTAAATAAGTCATTTCATTAATAAGGATTATATACAAGTTTATAATTTACATTTTTCGTTACTCAACCCGTGTAATACACGGGGTTGTAAGCTAGTAATAATAATAAACAATAATAACAATAACAACAATAAATAATAATAATAAACAATAATAATAATAATAATAATAATAATAATAAACAATAATAATAATAATAATAATAAATAACAATAATAATAATAATAATAATAATATTTTTAACAACAACAATAATAACAATAATAATAATAATAAACAATAATAATAACAATAAATAATAAATAATAATAATAAACAATAATAACAATAACAACAATAAATAATAAATAATAATAATAATAATAATAATAATAATAATAATAATAATAACAACAATAAAGAATTTCACGAAAAAGAAATTGTTAACTTGGAAAAGGTGTTAGTAGATGTATCGTATTACACAGGGTAAGGAGTTAGTAGATAGTAATAGAACTTCACGAAAAAGAATTTGTTAACTTGGCAAAGGTGTAACATCCATGAAATATAGTGTATGCAACAATTTAAAAAAAAATATTAATTAGGGTGTTTTATAACATAAAAAACCCTTAATTACCACATAAAATTGTTAAAAAAATTAATTTCATATAAGCCGTATAGGGCAATGAGACACATATACAACACCTATAAGGTGATCATTGATCAATAAGCCTCCCCTGGTTGACACCTTATGAGTGTCTCATTGACCAATAAGCCTCCCCTGGTGGTTTCCACTTTTAAAGTAGTTTTTGAATCAATGAGGGGTGTATATGGCAAAAAGGGGCGTATAGGAGTTGTCAAATAAAAAAGGGAGGGGTCCTTCTGTATCGGACCGGCCTCCCACCAGATTCGAACTCGCACACTTAACACAGAACACACAAGCCTTAACTAGTTTATCCTCCTGTACAGGAGCTGATAAATTGGTTATTGTATATCCTTTATACACGCTTTAACAACAACTCCTATACGCTTGTCCTATACGCCCCTCATTGATTCAAAAACTACTTTAAAAGCGGAAACCATCAGGGGAGGCTTATTGGTCAACGAGACACTCATAAGGTGTCAACCAGGGGAGGCTTATTGATCAATGAGACACAAATAATAATAATAATAATAATAATAATAATAAAACATATGCACATTTAAAAAAACGATGTTATATCTAGTCCCGGCAAACGGGTCGGGCCGGGGGTCGGGTACGGTCTTTGACACATGACGATATTTTATGAAATGAATTTTGTGTATACACGAAACATTGTTTTATATTAATACACAAAACATGTCATTTTAATACAAAATATAACGACTAAACCCTAAACCTTAAATCGCTAACTGTTACATATTCTTAAATTCTTGCAAACTGTATCGGTTATTCAGATCTCTATTCGGTCCCCATATTGTTGCTATCAAGTTTAAGGACGCGTTCCACAGTAAACGTGCTTTCCGCTTCCCCATTACCACATGAAGAACCTCCGACCTGATCTGGCGCTCCCTCGTTGTTGCAGGAGAATTCTCAGTAAACGGTTCCACAGCATGAAGAACCAATCCATACAGAAGGAGTTCTCCCTCGAGGTTGCTGACGCATAAGCATTGTCGTTGGTGGAGGTGGAAGAATATTCCAGTTCACCCTCATAGTCACCGGTAAATATCTACTTCCACCGTCACAGACTGTGGGTGCAGAAGCATTGTCGTTGGTGGACGTTCCGATGTAGGAATCTGGAATACGAACGCAGTTAAGCGTTTGAATCTGAAATATGAACGCAGTGTACTTCTCCATAAGGATTACGCTACCACCACCGTCAAAACACCGACTTTCGATATCCTGTTAATAAAACATACAATTATAGCATTAGACCCGACATCCGAAAATATATTGTTAAAAATAATAAATATAATAATAAAAATAACATATGCACATTTAAAAAGAACGATGATATAAGTCTAGACCCGGCAAACGTGTCGGGCCGGGGGTGGGGTAGGGTTACGCTACCACCAACACCACCACACCCGCCTAACCATCACCACCACCACCACCACTACCACCACAGCCACCACCACACCTGCCTAACCACCACCAACACCACCACCACTACCACCACAGCCACCACCACACCCGCCTAACCACCACCACCACCACTACCACCACAGCCACTACCACCACACCCGTCTAACCACCACCACAACAACCACCACCACCACAACCACAACCACACCCGCCTAACCACCACCACCACCACTACCACCACAGCCACCACCACACCCGCCTAACCACCACCACCACTACCACCACAGCCACCACCACACCCGCCTAACCACCACCACCACCACCACCACCACAGCCACTACCACCACACCCGCCTAACCACCACCACAACAACCACTACCACCACAACCACTACCACCACACCCGCCTAACCACCACAACAACAACCACCACCACCACAGCCACCACCACACCCGCCGAACCACCACCACAACAATCACCACCACCACAGCCGTCAATCCCCACCACCCCAACCACCACCACCACAACCAGCACCAGCACCACCACCACCAGAACCACCACCACCACAGCCACCACCACCACCACCACTACTGTCAATCACCACCGCTGTCATTCCCCGCCAAAGTCAATCCCCCACCTTCGTCATTCCCCACCAAAGTCAATCCCCCACCTTCGTGTAACACCCTAAAAATTCATACTTGAAGGTTACAAAAACGACTCATAAATTAATCATCAAAATTTAAAATTTGGGCATGACCCGTTCGCAATTTGAACAACTTCCCTGTTTTTAATATATCCAAATACTCTAATAACGACATCTTTAGGAAACCATACGAAAGACCATAACATTTAGACTACCGTTTCAAACATCAAGTTTAAGTTACTTAAGTATTCACAAACATCTATTTAAAACATAAAACTTCAACACTACTAACTTTGACAAAAGCCTTAAACTAACAAGGTTACTACAAAGGTTGCGGAAGCGCATCACGGGTGATCAAGGTGTGTTCGTATCCGAGCGGCGCAAAGACAATCATACGGGTGCTTTACCTACAACCATTCAACAAAATAAATTAGTATGGTACACATAACGTTTTCATCCTATCACAATACACATTCTCGGATTTACATGATAAGTTACCAATTGATCTTAATCCATACCATTTCATTCTAGTCAATTAACACAACTCTTTCTCATTTGCTTCCAATACTCCGTTTAGCACGGATCAAGGATAGAACTTCCATTAAATTCCTTCTCATTCGAACCCGAACCGACCCAATCACTATGGACCGATACGGATTACTACTTTCACATTATTATTTGAAACAAACACTTTAATTTGTATATCAAATCTTTAAAGAAGGCGATTGATTAAACTCATAAATAAACATGTAAGTAACGAACTTACCTCGATCTTGTGCCTTGGTTTGTGATCCGGAACTAGCTCCTTCTTCTTTCGATCCTACATGAATTCGTTCTTATTTAGATCATAATCCTTACAATCGTAATCATACTTTCAAGTATCAACGCCACTTATATAACAATTAACAATGCATTATCTTTCAACATACAAAACCATTCGCTCATGATTTATTCAAGACTACTTAGATTGTCATTGAGGCATTTAATCAAACACCTAGTGTGCGTACAACTTCTCAAGCCTTATGTACATGTACCTTATGCACAAATTCACTAGAATATATCATCTTTCACATAATCAACCACTCATGTTCAAATATTCATTCTACACAATATAATTTACTAGTATTCTATCATTCATACAATTTTACTTAAAGATTCACTCAGCTAATTCAATTACCTACTCACTATCATACTAAAACAAGTGGGTTTTTCCCAAAATCTTTAGTAAATCAAATTTAAGCACAATTCACCTTCTACATGATGATACCAACTCACATACAATCTAATTTCATACTGAATCACGATTTGGTATAAACCCTAGTTCATCGACAAGCATCAAATTATGAGATTTGATCTTACCTTATGCTCAAAACACTTGGATTAGAGAGTGTTTAGGCACTAGCATTCAATTATTGACTCTAATCCTTCATAAACTTGCTGAATTTTGAGGTTAATTGAAGTGGTTAGGGTTTTCCCCTTTGTTCCTCCTTCCTGGTCGCGACCCACACAGCCCAGAACATTCTGGTTTTGATTTTACTAATTACTTTTATTTCGTATGTTATTATATGTTACACAAACAACCCTCAAGTTTGGTTTATGAACCCTTATAACCCATTCCATAATTTTTATAAACTTTCTTTAGATTTTTAATACAATTACCATAACTAAATACATAATACTTTTAAGTGTTAAAGCATTCTATTTTATAAATTATGGGATGTTACAAATCTACCCCCCTTAAAAGAGGTTTCGTCCCCGAAACCTTAATACGTACCAAAAAGAGACGGGTAGTGCTTTCGCATTTCATCTTCAGATTCCCAAGTTAGATCCGATCCTTTCCGATGCCGCCATTGCACTAACACTTGTCGAATGGCCTTGTTTCGTAAATGCTTTATTTTGGAATCTTTGATAGCTACCGGCTTTTCAATATAATTCATTTTATCATCCAATTCAATGTCATCAAGTGACACATGCGCTGTATCATCCGCGAGGCACCTTCTTAGTTGAGACACGTGAAACGTGTTATGGATTCCATCCAGAGCTGGAGGTAATTCTAACCGGTATGCCACTTTACCAACACGAGACACTATTCTGAACGGTCCGATGTACCGAGGACCCAATTTTCCCCGTTTGCGGAACCGTATTATGCCCTTCCACGGCGAGACCTTTAAAAACACACGATCACCTTCTTGAAATTCGATAGGGCGTTTTCTTTTATCGGCATAGGATTTTTGCCTGTCTTGCGCCGCCTTCAAACGATCCCGTACTTGATCAATCTTTTCATTCGTTATTGCCACAACATCTTTAGGCGCGAGTTCCCGTTGCCCGATTTCTCCCCAGCATATAGGAGTTCTACACTTTCTACCGTACAACATTTCGTATGGCGCCATTTTGATACTACTTTGATAACTGTTGTTGTACGCGAACTCTACTAACGGTAAATGGTTGTCCCAATTACCCCCAAGGTCTATGACACAAGCCCTCAACATATCTAGTAACGTTTGTATAGTTCTTTCCGACTGTCCATCCGTCTGCGGATGGTAGGCGGTACTTAATCGCAAGTTCGTGCCCACATCTTCGTGAAATTTTCGCCAAAATCGAGACGTGAATCTTGTGTCACGATCCGACACAATAGACACGGGTACTCCGTGACGAGCAATTATTTCATTCATGTAAATTTCTGCCAACTTCTCGGATGAAATAGTTTCTCGTATGGGTAAAAAGTGAGCACTCTTTGTGAGTCGATCGACTATGACCCAAATCGCGTCATGACCTCGTTTCGTTCTGGGAAGCTTTGTAACAAGATCCATAGTTATGTCTTCCCACTTCCAAACTGGTATCTCTAAAGATTGCAATTTACCATATGGTTTTTGGTGCTCCGCCTTCACTTGGGAACACGTCAAGCACTTAGCCACGTACTTAACAATGTCGCGTTTCATTCCAGGCCACCAATACCCTTTCTTTAAATCTTGATACATTTTTGTAGCTCCAGGGTGTACCGTATAACGAGATTTGTGAGCCTCCTCTAGCAATAATGATTTCACCTCGGATAACCAAGGTACCCAGATTCGGTCATACCTGGTCATGGTGCCATCAGCATTCATCTTTAATTCCCCAATCAGGCCTTTCATTCTTTCCTTCTTCGGGTCACCATTTAAGGATTTTATTTGAGCCTCTTTGATCATCTCCAAAAGTTTAGGGGTGACAGTCATTTTCATTGACTTAACTTGTATGGGTGATGGGTATTCCTTCCGGCTTAACGCATCTGCTACAACATTGGCTTTCCCGGGATGATAAAGGATTTCACAATCATAATCCTTAATTAATTCTAACCACCTTCGTTGTCTCATATTCAATTCTTTTTGTTCGAAGAAATACTTGAGACTTTTGTGATCCGAATATATGGTACATTTAATTCCGTACAAATAATGTCGCCACAATTTCAACGCAAATACTACTGCAGCCAATTCTAAATCGTGTGTTGGATAGTTACTTTCATGTGGTTTAAGCTGCCTTGAAGCATATGCTATCACTTTACCCCGTTGCATTAAAACAGCCCCCAAGCCCTGATGTGAAGCATCAGTATATACTACCAAATCTTCTGAACCTTCGGGTAAGGTTAGAATTGGGGCGTCAGACAGCTTATCCTTCAAGGTTTGGAATGCCTTCTCTTGCTCAACTTCCCACACAAACTTCTCATTCTTCTTGGTTAGTCTGGTTAAAGGTAACGCTATTTTGGAAAAATCCTGTATAAACCTTCGGTAATACCCAGCCAATCCCAGAAAACTTCTCACTTCACTCGGGTTCTTAGGAGGAACCCAGTTCACAACAGCCTCTACTTTAGTTGGGTCTACCAAGACACCATCTTTATTAATGACGTGGCCAAGAAATTGCACCTCTCTAAGCCAGAAGGCACATTTGGAAAACTTAGCGTATAACTTCTCTTTCCGAAGAATCTCTAACACTTCACGCAAATGATTTGCATGTTCGGCTCTACTGCGAGAGTACACAAGGATATCATCTATAAATACTATAACAGACTTATCCAGCATGGGCCGACATACTCTATTCATCAAATCCATGAAAGCGGCCGGGGCGTTAGTCAGTCCGAATGGCATTACTAAAAACTCGTAATGCCCGTATCGGGTCCTGAACGCAGTTTTCGCAACATCTTCTTCCCGTACCCGAAGTTGGTGATACCCCGAACGCAAATCGATCTTTGAAAACCAACTTGCTCCTTGTAGTTGGTCAAAAAGATCATCTATTCGAGGTAAAGGGTATTTATTTTTCACAGTCAACTTGTTCAAATCTCGATAATCTATACACATGCGCATCGTGCCGTCTTTCTTTTTCACAAAGAGTACCAGGGCTCCCCAAGGTGACACACTCGGGCGTACGAAACCCTTATCGAGTAATTCCTGTATCTGTGTCATTAGCTCTCGCATCTCAGTGGGAGCTAATCTATAAGGAGCTTTAGCCACTGGCTTGGCACCCGGGTTTAATTCGATTCTGAATTCCACCTCTCGCTCAGGTGGCAATCCCGGTAATCCATCCGGAAACACATCCACATATTCATTCACCACTTCTACTTCTCCAATTTCAGGCACCTTCTGTCTTGTATCCACTACATAAACCAAGTAAACCTTACCCTCATTCCTTGCGTGCTTCACCGCCTCGACAATCGTGCACAGTTTTGTTTCTAACTTTCTTTCCCCACAAATGCTTATTCGAGCCCCACTAGGTGAGAATACATGAATAACTTTCGCTTCACATCGAATTTCCGCGTGATAGCGGGATAACCAATCCATCCCTACTACCACCTTGAATTCCCCCAAACTCATAGGAATGAGATCTATTTCAAATTCTTCGTTTTCTATGGTTATCTTACAATTCTTACAAATTTCACATAACAAATAACTTTTACTATCCGCTACTTCTACTTCTAAGGGTACAGACATTCGTTCCTTTCTAAAAGAGGGATAACACATAAGTTCGTCTGACACGAAAGATTTGCTAGCACCAGAATCGAATAACACATTCACGGGTATTTGGTTGATTAAGAAAATACCTGACACGACATTCGGTGAGGCCTTGGCTTCCTCGGTAGTAATCTGAAACATTCTTCCCCGAGCCTTCTGATTTTCATTCTTCTTTTCATCCTTCTGCCCTTGTTGTTTAAGCTTTGGACAGTCAGCTTTTACATGACCGGGAGTGAAACAATTGAAACACGTCCTCACGGGACTAGGGCACTTAAAGTAAGGATGTCCCTCCTGTCCACAGTTGTAACACCCCTTCTTTCCCATTAAACATTCTCCGGTGTGAAGCTTTCCACAAGTTTTGCATGGGGAAATACCACTTTTCGATCCTCCTTTACTTCTAGTGTCGTGTTGCTTAGGCTTCTTGGATGGACTCGTAGTTGACGGCTTTTCAGCAACTCTTTTCTCTCCTCTTTCCACTTGTCGCTTCAGTTCTATTTCCCTATCCCGGGCTAAATTGATGAGTTCACCCAAAGTTTCACACTTTGAAGGAGTAATGAACTCCCTATACTCGGCCTTCAACATTCCATAGTACCGATTGATCTTCATCCTTTCAGATTTGACGAAATCATCACAGAACTTCAACTTATCGTAAAATATATTGGTAATCTCATCAATAGACTCATTCTGTTGACGAAGATGCAAGAACTCATCTTGTATTCTATCAATTGCCGATTGCGGGCAATGATGTTTTAAGAACAATTCTTTGAATTCTTGCCATGTTAAGGTTTGGAGTCTTTCTTCCCCTATCTCTTTACATTTAGTATCCCACCAATCCTTGGCTTGTTGCTGAAGTTGCCCCGTAGCAAACATTACTTGATCTTCTTTCTCACATCGACTACGCACAAATACAGCTTCAACGTTTGCTATCCATCTTTGGCACTTTATCGGATCCACCTCCCCTTTATATGAAAAGGGATTAAACGCCATAAAATCCTTATAGGTACACCTTCGTTCCTTACCTTTAGTTCTGGATCCTTCAATCATTTCCTTTAGCTCCTCAATCTTGCTAGCCATCATCTCGTCAACAATCCCTAAAACTCGGCTCTCAACTTCTTGAGCTAGCTTGGGAAGGTTGGCATTCATTACTTTTTCTGCCGCTTCCATCATTTTATTATTGATTGCCTCTTGACGGGCTATTTCAGCATCATCTACATTACTTGTGTCCGTCATCTACATAAAACATTCATTCTATATATTAAAATTCTCTTTTTATACATCCTTCTTGACACATACATATTCATTCTATCACATATTTCATTCTGTTTACTATCCATACTTTGCACATTATCATTCTTGATGATAATGTTGTATTGCTAGACCATTCCACATTAAATCATGCCTTCTTTCTTATTAGATATTTTCTTTCAACATTCTTGATGCATAATGACCTTAGCAAAGGATTACGGGGCCTTAGGAACTAATTAAAACAAACCCCGTACTCAAACAAACAACATAAAAATAATTCAGCAACTTTGATGGTCACCGTAAGCTACGGTGAGCACCGTAGCTTACGGTGCTGTGTTATGCTTTACGGTGCTTCTCTCCTGTCTTACGGCAGTGTTATTTTTGCCCAGTACCTACCGTAGCTTACGGTGGCCACCGTAAGCTACGGTAGCGCCCAGCGAAATTCACCCCAAAACTCATGTTTTTGACCCTTCCGAACCGTTTTCGCACACGGTTTCAATTCTACTAACCCCCAAGTATTCTAATGCACCATTTGTCACTATTACTACATTCCAAAACTTCTTTCTAACACTTTATAACTTGTAACATTAATTACTATAAAGCTTTCTTAAAAGTTTTACCTCTATTTGCGTCTCGGAGCGAACACACCCATCCTTGCGAGCTTTCGGTTTGAGTTCGGGCACTACAATGTGTTCGAATCCCTCAAACCTAGGCTCTGATACCAACTTGTAACACCCTAAAAATTCATACTTGAAGGTTACAAAACGACTCATAAATTAATCATCAAAATTTAAAATTTGGGCATGACCCGTTCGCAATTTGAACAACTTCCCTGTTTTTAATATATCCAAATACTCTAATAACGACATCTTTAGGAAACCATACGAAAGACCATAACATTTAGACTACCGTTTCAAACATCAAGTTTAAGTTACTTAAGTATTCACAAACATCTATTTAAAACATAAAACTTCAACACTACTAACTTTGACAAAAGCCTTAAACTAACAAGGTTACTACAAAGGTTGCGGAAGCGCATCACGGGTGATCAAGGTGTGTTCGTATCCGAGCGGCGCAAAGACAATCATACGGGTGCTTTACCTACAACCATTCAACAAAATAAATTAGTATGGTACAC
The DNA here is from genome assembly GCF_002127325.2 of Helianthus annuus. Classification (NCBI taxonomy): domain Eukaryota; kingdom Viridiplantae; phylum Streptophyta; class Magnoliopsida; order Asterales; family Asteraceae; genus Helianthus; species Helianthus annuus. Next base: position 167,886,541 of record NC_035442.2, read on the forward strand.
ATAACGTTTTCATCCTATCACAATACACATTCTCGGATTTACATGATAAGTTACCAATTGATCTTAATCCATACCATTTCATTCTAGTCAATTAACACAACTCTTTCTCATTTGCTTCCAATACTCCGTTTAGCACGGATCAAGGATAGAACTTCCATTAAATTCCTTCTCATTCGAACCCGAACCGACCCAATCACTATGGACCGATACGGATTACTACTTTCACATTATTATTTGAAACAAACACTTTAATTTGTATATCAAATCTTTAAAGAAGGCGATTGATTAAACTCATAAATAAACATGTAAGTAACGAACTTACCTCGATCTTGTGCCTTGGTTTGTGATCCGGAACTAGCTCCTTCTTCTTTCGATCCTACATGAATTCGTTCTTATTTAGATCATAATCCTTACAATCGTAATCATACTTTCAAGTATCAACGCCACTTATATAACAATTAACAATGCATTATCTTTCAACATACAAAACCATTCGCTCATGATTTATTCAAGACTACTTAGATTGTCATTGAGGCATTTAATCAAACACCTAGTGTGCGTACAACTTCTCAAGCCTTATGTACATGTACCTTATGCACAAATTCACTAGAATATATCATCTTTCACATAATCAACCACTCATGTTCAAATATTCATTCTACACAATATAATTTACTAGTATTCTATCATTCATACAATTTTACTTAAAGATTCACTCAACTAATTCAATTACCTACTCACTATCATACTAAAACAAGTGGGTTTTTCCCAAAATCTTTAGTAAATCAAATTTAAGCACAATTCACCTTCTACATGATGATACCAACTCACATACAATCTAATTTCATACTGAATCACGATTTGGTATAAACCCTAGTTCATCGACAAGCATCAAATTATGAGATTTGATCTTACCTTATGCTCAAAACACTTGGATTAGAGAGTGTTTAGGCACTAGCATTCAATTATTGACTCTAATCCTTCATAAACTTGCTGAATTTTGAGGTTAATTGAAGTGGTTAGGGTTTTCCCCTTTGTTCCTCCTTCCTGGTCGCGACCCACACAGCCCAGAACATTCTGGTTTTGATTTTACTAATTACTTTTATTTCATATGTTATTATATGTTACACAAACAACCCTCAAGTTTGGTTTATGAACCCTTATAACCCATTCCATAATTTTTATAAACTTTCTTTAGATTTTTAATACAATTACCATAACTAAATACATAATACTTTTAAGTGTTAAAGCATTCTATTTTATAAATTATGGGATGTTACACTTCGTCATTCCCCACCACAGTTAATCCCCCACCACCATCAAACCCAACACCACCGTCAAACCCAACACCACCACAAACAGCGGAAATAACGGAGAAAAAGTAAAAAAAAGGTTGAAGATTAAGCAATAAAATTTGGAATACAAACTAACCTTCACGTGTGGTCCAGAGTTTGTCTTGTGAAAATCGTGTGGTCCAGAGCGTGTGTGTGTGTTCTTGGTGTTTTAGTGTGTGAGTTTTCAAATTTTAGATCTAGTTTACCCCTTTATTGAAGTTGGGAAAGTGTTTGTGTTCAATAAGGGCCGTATGGTTCAATGAGCAACTTATAGGAGTTGTTGGGTTAAAAGCGTATGAAGTGTATAAAGGATATACTATAACCAATTTATCAGCTCCTGTACAGGAGGATAAACTGGTTAATGCTTGTGTGTTCTATGCGAAGGGTGCAAGTTCGAAACCTGGGGGAGGCCGGTCCGATACAGAAGGACCCCTCCCGTTTTTATTTGTGTAATTCTAATTTTTTTATTATTCATTTATTTATATTAAAATTAATTCCTTTTATTAAAAAAAAACAGATTTCATTTTTAGTTTGAGTCAACAATTTTAAATCCCTTTAAAACAATAGTTTTCTTTTATTTTGTACTCTTTTCTTTTAAATGAAGCACTTTAATTAAAAAAATTTTATAAAAAAATTGTTGCGTACACTATATTTGACGGATATTACAATATATTTAAATTATAATAAAGAGAAACATTAATAAGTTCGTTGCATACACTATGTTTCACGGATGCTACACCTCTACGTAGTAACGCCCTACCCTGTGCAATATGAGACATGTACATTGTCTCCCATTCCATAGCTTCCATACTTCGGTATATATTCCAAAGTCCATTTGGTACTGGCATCGGGCTATCATCCGCTAACTTAACCATGATGAAATGGCTATCTTCGACATAAGCAATCGTTAAAATGGAATGGTTCGGGTAAACCTGCGGTCCATCGAACATCGGGAAGTAAGTTTGACAAACACCGTTGCTTAAATGTTGAACAATCACCCCAAATTTTTGAACCACCAACAACCCTGTGTAGGGCAACCACATCCAGCATGCTATAGGTGCAGGTTCAACATTTAACCAATTTATCGATCGATACACATTATCGTAACATCCCTTGTCCAATGATTCGAGTATATGCCCCCAACGCATTCTGTTAATAAACATCTCGTCGAGTAGCTCTTGGCGGACCCACTTCCACTCTTTCTGGTCATACCCCAAACCCATAGCTATGGATCGAAACCCACAGTTACCGTTCGGCTGGGCATCTTCGATATGCGTTATGTATCTCCGATAGCTAGATGGAAGCCAATCCTTAAAACGCTCGATCACGTTTTTGTACCTATAATTGGCAAAAAAATAAAAAACTAAAAAATATTAAAAAATAAAAAATTGAAAAAGAATTCTAAATATATGTATGTATATACGTATGTACCTGTGCCCGGCCAACCGTGGAAAGTCTTTATCTATAATTGGAAGTGTATTTTTTTCTTCTTTGGTTTTCTTTGAACGACGACGTCGCACATTTGGCTTTTGAGTATAGTCGTTCCTCTGTGATTTAGGTTGTTTATCTTTATTCTTTTGTTGTTTTACTTTCGTAGTTGGGCGGCCCCTAGTATCTTGTTGTACCTCAGGCAGTTGATGGTCAGTCATACTTGGATTCAACACCGCTTTCATCTTCGACAACATACTTTTTACCACTAGAGGTGGCTGCGTATGTAGTTGCTGTGTGAGGTTATCCATTTCCGCCTGAATATTACAATCGTCTTGATTAAGTTCTTCTGTCGAAAAATCAAGTTTTGTCCAGAATTTATCTGTCGCGGCAAGTGGAATTTTGCAACCTGTTTTTCAAGAATCATTGTTAAAACATGAAGTATAATGATGATTATATTCTATGGATCGAAGCATATGTTATAGTTGTTATGTTACCTGTATTTTCCCACCACTCCATCTGACAAGCACATGGAAACCCACAACCCGTAGAAAGCTGGTGGCCACAAGTCCCCCCTCCTGCCCTCAACGCATTTAGCTTCTTCCATTCGACAACCAATAACTCTAAGGCTTTTTGGGAAACATTACCGCGTAGGTTGTCAAAAAATGGAAATATGTGGTCCCCCATTTGCACGGACCTGCTCTCCTGAAAACTAAGTTTTATTTGTATCTTTTGTGACTCTACAACTTTGCCAACATGACACACAAGTCTATGGAGCGAGTTGTTTGGCCTTTTAATGTATCTCTTAAACTTAGAATGCTGGCTTCCAACTCTGTTGGTTGTATGTTGACCAAAATTGGGGACTGTGTTAGTCCAAGCTGAAACGAACTTTTCTTTATAATCTTTCAGCCACACATCATACAAATAATCCAGAACATCTGAAAAAAAAATTGAATACAATGATTTGTAATTTTTGTATGTATATATGTATGCATGAATGTATGTAAACTAATATAATATGTACCTGATCATCCGTCGTTAACCAGTCGCGTGAAAAGCCGCTGAAAGTTATAATTGTATATCGTCGGAATGGGAGAATTACACAGTCGAGACCAAGAAAGCTTGAATATTTTCCAGTCTTCATCCGTAAATTTTGCCCGACAGTGTTTTAGAATATTCTGTGAGATGTGCCACCTACATAGCAATTTGGAAGCTTTTAGGAATACTTTATCGCAAGCATTCATCAAAGCTTGATCCCTATCTGTTACAATTACACGTGGCTCCATGCAATCTACCAACAATTCTTTGAGCTTCTCCAGGACCCATAAGAAGTTATCTTTTTTTTCTTTAGAGACAAACGCATGAGCCACACAAAAAGACTTGTGTGTCGATGTCACACCCACAACTTGAATAAACGGAAGCTTATACTCATTCGTCTTGTAGGTAGCATCAATCATCAACACATGTGGGAATGCACGCCACATGTTGTACGAGTCCGGATGAACAAAAAAACCTCCTCGACAACGTTTGTGGAGGGATTCACTCTGGTGAAATAAACGTACCTTTCTTCTTGCAACATGCTCTCCAATATCTGCATTGGAGTTCGATCGCCGTACATTTTTCGTTTAATCTTTTTAATCACGTTTTGTACATCTTGTAGAATGCACACGCAATGTGGGTACTGATTTCTTATGGTTAAATGTATATTTGTAGGCTCCATGTCTTGCATATAAAGTGTCTCCACCAGTGATTCTTCGTCCGGGGTCAGCCTTCTAGCAAACGCGTGGCCCTCGAGAAATTCAGCAGGCTCATGGTTGTGAATGTTTTTCTTCTCCACAAGGCTCCAACTACCACTACTTGAGTCTAGTTTCCCTATCAGACTAAAAGGACAACCGACCTTTTTGCTACCGGAACGCCGAACGGATGCTTTACTTTTGTCTTCGCCGCCACGATCGCATTGCAACCATATCTTCACTGTCCTTGCTGACGCACCTTCGCCTTTTTCCTCGTTCGTTGGGTGACAATGACGTAACCTTTCGCAACTTCTCTTTTGTATACCCAATTCTTCAATTCTTCAAGTGACCCAAATACCTCAAAATAAAAAGGTTCATTAGAAATCCACATAAATGAAATTAATATATTAATTTGTCAAAAAAACAATAAAAAAACTCGGGTTCAACATCGGGTTCGGGTTAATATGTATGACACATTTTAGGGTTTGTATGAAATTTCGTGTCATACATTTTCTGTGAAATAATCAGTATACATGCCTCGTTCGTGTTCGTTCGGTTCATTTACAAGCCTAAGTAATCTATTTTTAACAAAATATTTCACCAGAACATATATAATATTTCACCAAAATGATAACGAAATCGGGTTAATATGTATGACACAATTTCGGGTCGGGTTCGGGTTAAGGTCGGGATGGGTCAAACATTTTCTAGATTTCTCCTACCTAATAAAAATTATATACATACGAATAACACGTATACAAAATCATTTTATCCACTCTAAAAATTATATCAACATTATGTAACACGAATAACACGTAATTGACGGTTATGTCATACCTTTTTTGTTTTTTTCTCGTCATTAGCACCTTCCTCGTTAGCAGGTTCCTCGTTAGCACGCTCGTCGTCATGAACACCTTCCTCGTTAGCAAGTTTGTCGTCGTCAACATCCTCCTCAAAGTACATTACACCTTCCTCGATTTCGTTATCATTTTCCTCAAAGTCCTTAGCACATTCCTCGACTTCGTTATCATTTTTCTCAAAGTCGTTAGCACCTTCTTCGACTTCTTTATCATTTTTCTCATACTCCTTAGCACCTTCCTCATACTCTAACTTGTGTTTATTTTCCGTATACGAATGGTAAGTCCCGTATTCGTGTCGCGGATAACTTTGGGCAATATTGTAAGATGGTTCCCCCTCATCTATAAACACCTGGTTCAAGTCAGGTAACGTGGGTCGCACACCCCCGTCATCACAACGAGGCACGGACACAACCTCTTCCTCACCTTGATCAACGCCGGATAACCAAACGCTTTCGGAGACGTACGACTGGTTCGAATCTTCGCCAAAAATATTACCAATGCCCCAAAACGACATCTTTCTGCTTCACGGTCTCAACCAAATTTTTTAGTTAAGAATCTTCAGGAGTGCAATCGGAATTTTGCGAGTTTGAAAAAATTTTGAAGCCATAAATCCCGTATGCTTGGGTAAACAAACATTTTTGCTCGATAAGGGTCGTATACGCCGGTAAGGGTCATATGGGTCACTTTCACGCTTTTTCAGACTGAACTCCTTTCATGTCAGTAATTATACCTTAAAATCATCAAAAGTCGTGCCGATAAGCCTCTCATTGCTCAATGAGAGGCGTATAGGGTTTAATGCTCCAACTACCACAACCTTATATGCCTCTCATAGGGCAATGAGAGGCTTATCAAAACACTTTTCTGGCACATTAATTGCTTTCACACTGTATACGCCCCTTATTGCCCTATATGCCACCTCGGGGGGGGGGGGGGGTGTGCACACAAAAAAGGGGTGTGTCAATACCCTCACCCTAGAGGAATCATACCCCAACAAGACGGGTGATAACCAAAAAATCATTTCCCTTCAAAATACTTGATAGTTAAAGAGGACACGTGGTAATCCAGTATCGTTATTTATTAGATAGTATAGATCTCAAAGTCAACTCAAGGGCTAAAAATTATTAGATATTAACTAAAGGGTGATTAGTTATCCACAAACTGTCAAAAGGAGAACATGATGAACAAATAACAGGTATTTGAACATCTTTACATAAACACGTGCTTGCTATCGAGGATACAATAGTGTTATCGTGCCTTCACAAACTGATGTAAGTGCTTCAAGTTTATGGCAACTCTCTTCAGTGAAAAAAGCGGGTTGTTTAGGTTCCGGCAATGGTCCCTCACTAACCAGCATCAAAACCACTGACAACATCGTGGGTCTATCTTCTGCATGATGCTGCACACACAACAGTGCAACATGTATACATCTTAGTACTTCAGAGACGACATGTGAGGCCTGTAAAGATACACTCATTAATTCAATCGACCTTCCTCTTTTAAAGAGTCTCCATGCCTACATCATACCAAAACACATATTCAAAATGATCACTAATTCTGGTCAAGATATCGAGATTTGAACTTGCAACTTAACTTACATGTCCAAGAAGGTTATCATTGTGGTCTCCTTGATTGAATTCTTTGTTTTTCTTCCCACAAATTATCTCCAACACCAGAACACCGAAACTAAACACATCAGATTTTATAGAAAAACGCCCGTGCACTGCATACTCCGGAGAAATGTAACCACTACAAACAAGTTAAACACGATATATTTACGTTCGATCTGATCCTTGTTCTTTCAAGGAGAAAAACAGTTATTGTTAAGGATGATTCTTACTATGTTCCCACCACTTTCTTTGTCTTGGCAGTGGTATCATGTCCTACAAACATTCTAGCAAGGCCGAAGTCAGATATTTTTGGATTCATGTCACCGTCCAGCAAAATATTACCTGCCTTCAAATCTCTATGGATAATTTGGAGACGGGAATCTTGATGTAGATAAAGAATACCTCGAGCTATCCCATGTATTATATTAAATCGTTGAGGCCAGTTAAGCATCAAACTTCGTGTTTCATCTGCCAAAAGGTGACTACTGTGTCATGTAATATTATATTAAAGTCTAATAGATAGTAACTGAGTGAAAGAGTGACTCAACCAAAGAGAAACCAGTCCAAGCTTTTGTTAGTCATGTATTCATAAATCAAAATCAGTTCATTTTGATGAACACAATATCCAAGAAGTTTCACAAGATTTCGATGCTGAAGTTTTGCTATACAAATGACTTCATTCTTGAACTCATCAAGCCCTTGTTGGGACGTTTCTGAGAGCCGCTTCACAGCTATTTCTCTTCCATCTTCCAACACACCCTAAATGATTATGAGTATATGATAACTTATAATTTTGTAAATTTTACACTTTTGATCCATGATAGGGATAAGCAATGTGTTCCGTTTAAAAACACGAATAAGCTACCTTGTAAACGGGACCAAACCCGCCTTCCCCAATCTTATTGGAGTCACTGAAGTTATCTGTTGCCCTTGCTATGTCATATAAGCTAAGACATTGTAAATCATCAAGTTGTTCCATTTGCAGACTTGTATCCTTTTCATCCTGCCCATACCACTTTCCTACAAAATGATATTGTTACATGCTTTTTTTACATATCACATCCTATAAAATCACTTTCTCGTTTGTCATACCTCGTCTTTTCTTGTGAGGTCGTTTCTTTAGCTTTCGACAGGCATAAGCCGCTCCAAAGAGTAGTGTCACAGCTAATGAAGTTAAAATTAAAAGTTCCAGTATACGTATTCTTTTCTTTTTGTTGAGATCGAACAGAGAATCCACCAGACCTTCATTAAGAAATAACTATAGTTTAGAAGTTAGAACTAAAGCATACATATAAGCTAAAAATATGCAAAGTGTACCTTTTAACTCAGAGGCTGCCACTCTTATGTAAACATCTTGATCTGCATCATACTCTCTAGTGTCGAGAAGCTCATCAAGCCATAGCAAACATCCACTTCCACCGTTTCTGATATCTAAATTGGCGTAACCTGTACAAGTGCAGTTCGCTTTGCATGCCGTCTCACATTCTCTGAGCGTCATGCTCATGTTATACCTTCACGCCTGAAATTTTCCAAAAACCGTCCCCGTTTCCATCATCACTCTCATTCCCATTCCTACAATATAGAGGCTTTTTGCGTATACACCCACTTGCCCAATCAGACGCTTCCCATTCGTCCGGATTTCTTGGTTCAAAACCATCCATGCAAGAACACGGTGGATGCTTGTTAATGATACAGATTCCATACGGACCACAGAGTGAATACCGATCACAAGTATCTACATCAGCGTTTGCATACACAATCCAGTCTTTGATCCGCTCAATCCATTGTAAAATCAGTGTCTTCCCATCCCATGTCAAAACCACCCGTTGAAAAACTGAACTTTTAAGTTCATATTTATGATAGATTTCCTTTTCGTTCATAACAAACTCGGTTAAGTAAATCTGATTTTCCTTTTCAATAGGAAAACCGCTATAGCCAAGACCATTCCACGGTCCAAGTCTTCCCTTTACAATTTCACCTTTCATCCTTAAATTTTGTGGATATCCATTTATGTCGTGTATATTCATATACTCACCTATTGACGGATCATCCGGGCTCTTCCAAGACATCATGCGCCTCTGCAGCCCCGTTACCAAATCCGTACCCAATTTCATTCCTGGAAGAATCGTGTCACCAGGATAGTCAAAACTTTGCCAGATTATTTTATTTTTATTCCACACAACAAGATTTCCAGTATCTAGAAGCTGCACCACCACCGTATTATTACTCCACATAGATACCGTTGAATTCGATGACCAGACCATGGTGTTTCCGCCACTCTGAATCACCAGGTTTCCGAGTGTGCTAAGTTTCAGCATGCCTGAATTACCTGCAATTGGTGTCTCTCTGTTAGCAACCCATACGACAGTACCGTATGATATCTTCTTGTACCATATCCCGACGTACCGATTCTTGGACTTACCGGGACTAAAAAAGCCCAATTCAAACATTCCACCTTCAGAAACAAGAGTATTGCCATCTCTGATTTCTTGATATGCAGATATGGTATCTAGTGCTGTGCAATCTGATAGTAGTAAGATCAAAGCAATAATAAAGAAGAATGTATGTGTGGACTGGTCCTCCATTGGTGATCTAGATCTCTTGAATGATGATATTATCTGAGATTTTTCAAAACCCAACTTTTCAGAATAGATAAAGTCATGGTTGAAAGATTCCAGGATTAAAGTGAACAGGTGGGTAGGAAACTATGACTTTGTTTCTCTAAGGGCATTTTTTATGTGAATGCATAGTAGCATTTTTTATGGGTAGGAAACTATGACTTTGTTTCTCTAAGGGCATTTTTTTATATGCATATAAAATATCAAGTGCTGCTTCAAATGGTTGAAACATTCCACCATTAAAACCCAGCGAACAAAGGAGCATTGGTTTAGCAGTATCCAGGTGTGTAAAATGGTGCCCTTCTAGGAAATCGAGGATACGAGTCACAATACGAGCCACGTGATAAAAAAAGATGTAAATCTATGAATAGAGTAGATAATTGTTAAAAAAAAGTCAACGACTTGGTAAGAAACTATGACTGTATTTGGAGTTTTTATGCACAAGTGGTGTTATTTTTGAAAGTGTTTTTACAAACACTGATCCTGTCAAAATGTTTTCAAAAATAGTGTTGCCTTAATTGCTAAGAAAAAAAATAAGGGATGTGAGGGGCCAATAATTGGTTGTTTTTTTAATTGCCATTGCTAATGGCGATTATGAAGAAAAAAAGTACCAATGGTGGTACAAATGGCGATGGATTTGACATCTCTGCACATCGCAGTTATGAATGGCGATTTTGTGCCATTTTTTCTACTTTTGCCCATTTGGATGGATTTGCCTGATAAGGGGGTAAGGAGTGGGGAGCGGCAAAATGGTTTCACCGATCGGCAATGGGTGGCAAACCATTGCCAACCCATTTGCCACATCCAACTTTGACGAAATTGTGGGGAAATCGGTGAGCCAACACCGATGCGGCAAAGGGAAGAAGGAGAGAGAGAGAGGGGGTATGGGGTGGGGTTCATTCCAATCTCAACCAATCACATCTTTTTTCCTTTTTTTTTAAAAAATAGTTTACCACTTCACCAAGTGTTTGAATGGCAATTTAACTGAAAAACCTGCCCTCTCAAGAGGTCAAGGGTACGAATCACACAGTGCAAAATGGTGTAAAATTATGAATAGAATATATTATGTTTTAAGAAAAAATAAAAAGAAAATGAAGTCAATAGACTTGGCAAGACACTTTAAGGTAGTGTTTGGTATGAAGGAATAGAAGGCGGAATGGAATGGATCATTTTAATGGAATGAAAAGAAACATATTTGGTTATCATGTGCTAATGGAATGGAGCATTCCACAAGTAATGCAAACCTTCCAAATATAACATTTTTCATTCCTCTGTAAGGTGGTGTTTTTTTTTTCATTCCTTCAAGGAATGGAAAGAAATTTATTATTATTATTATTATTATTATTGTTGTTGTCGTCGTCTTTAATAACCCACCGTCGTCAGTTACCTCTACTGTCACACGCCACCACCTTCGCCGCCACCAACGGGCGACACCACTACCGACACAACCACCATCGTTACTACTGTCGCCGCCATCCACCGTCGTCGTCACTCACTTTCCCCGCCACCACCACCACCCCCCTCCACCCCAGCCGTCACCCACCTCCGCCCCAGCTGTCACCCGCCACCACCCACATCCGCCCCTGCTGTCACCCACCGCCGACACATCCGCCTCCGCCGTCACCCACCACCACCCACCACCCCCGCCACAGCCACCATCCCCTCACATCCGCCTTCACCCGCCACCACCTCCACCACCAACCACCACCGCCGGCGTCACCCACCACCATTGTCGCCGCCGCTACCTACCTCCGCTCCAACAACCTACCCCTGCCCCAGCCACCACCCACCATTATCACCACCTCCGACCACCGCTACAACTGCCACCTATCACCACCCACCCACCACCATCGACTACCATCACTCACCACCGATTTTATTCCTACATCTATTCTTTCCTAACAAACAACCCAAATTAATAATTCATTTTATTCTCACATGGATACCAAACAAGACATGGAATGGTAATGATTCATTCCATTACATCGTCCATTCCATTCCCTCTACCATTCCATTCCCTCGTCTATTCCATTACGCCATACCAAACAGACCCTAATAGTATTTCTTTAGAATAATGGAATTGCATAGTAGTTTATTTTAGTTGAATTATTTTCTTTATTAATCTATACAAGAAAGCATATATTAATAGAATCAATCTAATCTATACAAGAAAACATATATTAATAGAATCAATCTAATTTGTACACGCCATAATAGACTAAAAATAGTGAATACACAACACTTATTCCTATAGTAAATTTAAAATGTATTACGACAATACCTTTGGCCATACCACCTTTTAGCTACACTCTTCATCTTCCCCAATTTCCTAACCTTATAACCCTAACCACCGCCTCATCTTGCCGCCACTACCACCACATCCTGCCGCCACCACTTCATCTTCATCCTGCCGCCACCACCCTCCCTCTGGACAGACCACCTTTTAGCTGCTCATCGTTGATGGAACAGGTACTGTTTGTTAGTTGTGTATCAAAAATTATAATCACATAATAAACCTTTTATCAGCCCATAGTTGTTAAAAGTCATCGCCTCTTGCGCCTAGGCCCAATTTCCTAGCTAGGCGAGGCAACTGTGCCTTAATTCAAGACAATTGCGCTTTAATTCTCCAGGTGATGGTTCATGCGCAAATTCTGGCGAAATTCCTAGATTCTTGAGAGTTTTCGGCCAAATTCTCTAAATTCTGGCAAGATTCTAGCTAGATTTCTACTTTTATCTAACGAAACTACTTTTCTACACTAATAAACTAGCATTTTATAACTTTTGGTACTAAATAGACTATATTAAATGTTATATAATAGCTTTAGTTTATTTTATTTGAAGAATAGTATTAATTTTCTATTATATAAAAATATTTTAAGTGTTTTTTGTGGGTACGCTTTTCTTTTGCTCAGGCCCGCGCTTTTTTTGCGCCTTGCGCCTAGGCCCCAGGCGAGGCCTATGCGCCTTGAGTGCGCCTAACGCCTTTAATAACTATGTATCAGCCCATTTGGTTTTGTAATACTAATAACACAAGGGATTTTGTTTTCCATAACATTTGGTGATTTATTCTATAGCTAGCCTGAGTTGTAACGCCTCATTTTTTTCTTTTTCTTTTTTTCATCTTTACTCAACCCTTGACTAAACATGTGCTGAAACGGTTCTAGAGTACTTTCCCATAGAGGTATGATTTCTGTCAGTACTCACCATTTATTGAGGTATCATTAAAATCGACACAAAAGTTTTTGAAATCTAAAACTCTCTGCCTCTTTTCATTCGATCACTCTTTTCATTCGATCAGTTGTTTAAATAAACAAAAAAAAAACATTACAAGAGTTTTCTAGAACTAACCAATACTAACTACTAACCGGGTTAGCGATATCCTAAGCGTTAAAAAAAGTTACAAAAATGAATAGTAAGTCCTAGACATGTTGGTGACTCAAGGTTTCTCCATTGGAATATAGGAAAGGAAACGTGATATGTTTTTCTTAGCATAAAGTGAAGTGGGTCTAATTAACTGGAGATGAAAGTACAAATGTAAAGGAAGCAAAATAAAACATGGATTTGAATTACTAAACCGGTTCAAATAACAGTTGGCTTTTTAGCATACTGAATTTTGTGAGATTAACCAAGAACATGACCATATTAACAAGTTTTACCAAAACCCAAGTGCAAGTCCGAAACATTTGAAACACACTAAAAAGTTTTTCCAACAACCCGCAGGATCCTCAAATCACTTCAACCTTGAAACCTATAAATTGTTGGTAATAACCAAAAGAATATTATAACCATATAATAAGAGTCATTTATTTTACAAAATAAAAGATGAAAAACCAACTACCTTATGCATCCGACGCAAAGCAGTCTCAATAGAATCTCCGGATACTTTTTCAACTAGGCAGTGATCTTCGTCCAGTATTAGGGCGATATCAAGTAGCTGGATTCCAATACCAGGGTACCTTTTTCTCACTGTTGACAGAAGAAAAAAAAATCTTAATTAATTCAACTCCCTCGAAAAGTAATATCACATTGCTTTCCAAGAATATGGAACTCAAGCTTAAGTTTCATAGCTCAAACAATAGAGTGTTGTTACCTTCATCAATGTCATAATAATCACCTGGACATAGTGGTGGTAAATCCACATGCTTTGGTACCTATTAATCATAAGCATAATAAGAGTTAAATAAAATAAAAAAACCATCAAGTGTTAAAATAATAATAAACGAGTGGTTACCAAATGCAGAGCCTGGACCCTCAGCCAGAACCTCAGAAGGGCCCCTCCTTGTCACTCGAGTTTTTCTACCTATTAATTAACAACATAATAAGATCGCAAATATCTTGATTACTTATTCACAGATCGTCGTACGTGTTTTGTGCATATAGTATACATTCGCAAAAACACCAATTCAATTCAATTCAATTCAAATCAATAGTCTACAAGTAAAACAAAACACGTATACAGATATATCAAATTCCTCCATCGTATCAACACGTACCTTTGCCTTCCATCCCTCCGATTTAGGGTTTGTCTGAGGATTTCACGCACACAATGTTATAATATATATACACCCGCCTATGTTTCAATTTTCACTCTGCCCCTCCATGAGTCAATGAGTTTTTACTTTTCGGATCAAATTGAAATAATAGGTTACGTAATCAATACAAGGTTTTAAAATTTATTTCTTTCTATCCACTTTATAACTCCTTTTATTATTTATCCTAGTAAAAGATTTCATTAAATATCATGTGACATTAATATAAGTCTTTTTGTTATTAATTATTAATTTATTATTATTAATTAATTAATTGGAGAGGAAGGAGAGACGTGTTAGTGGAGAAGAGAGTGATACGACAAAATAGAGAGATGATTTGGCAAGGAAGCCTCGGATGGTTTAATTCTAAAATCAGCCAACATTGTTTGTGTGGATTCTCTATTTTTCAATCAAGGTTACATTACATGCTTCTTTCTTGGTGAACATTACATAAATAAAAGAGAAAAATGCTCGGATAGTCCCTGTGGTTTCGCCTTTTTTCACCTATAGTCCCCAACTTTCTAAAACTACCTGAATAGTCCCCAAGTTTTCATTTTTTGTTCCCGGATAGTCCCTGGGTCTAACTTCAGTTACTTTTCTCTGTTAAAATGATGTGAAATGACAAAAATACCCTTTCCTTAAAAGGCCAAACCATAGGGACTATCCGGGCATCTGTACCCTTTGGCGACACAAAAGCTCTATCGTTCGCCTTCGCAAGAGACCCTTGACTAGCGCAATCACTTCCATGAACTAGATTCTGATTCACCAACTGATCACTGGTGTGAACCTTGACCTGTTTAGTGGGCCTTGGAGATGGTTCCATAACTTCCATAACAGGATCATAGTATCCAACTCCTGTTAATGAACTGAAGTGATCATCAGCAGCATTAAATGGCCACTAAAAATTGAACCATGAATCCTCCATAGCATACAATTGTAACAATATTTTTGAAATGTGGAATCTTTATAATGTACAATGATGAAAAGGGACACAGAATTTGATCAAAATGCACCAAACCAACTCTCTTAGACAATTCAACAAACATGTTGTGTGCAACCTTAAAAGATGAGAAATTTATGATCGTTGAAGTGGGTTTTGTAGGTGAGGTTTGAGGAGATAATTGGGTCAAACATTGGATGTTTCCTGGTCGGTGGTCTTGCCAAATTTCTGCTATCCACATTACACCTAAACCCCTCACCTGCACACGTTTGCATTGAGATATTAATCAATGTTTGTTGATATGATTAGAACTTGAAAGGATGTGTGAAAAACGGATCCTGATGTCGGGGCGTCGGAGGTCCTTGTGGCGGTGATGGTGGAGGGTGAAGGAGAGTGATGGTGGGTGGAAGTTGAAGATGAAGTGTGGTGATGAGGTTTTATAAATAAAAAATGAAGAAGATGCCCGGATAGTCCCTATGGTTTGGCCTTTTAAGGAAAGGGTATTTTTGTCATTTCACATCATTTTAACAGAGAAAAGTAACTGAAGTTAGACCCAGGGACTATCCGGGAACAAAAAATGAAAACTTGGGGACTATTCAGGTAGTTTTAGAAAGTTGGGGACTATAGGTGAAAAAAGGCGAAACCACAGGGACTATCCGAGCATTTTTCTCTAAATAAAAGTAGGAACCTTGACTGTGGTTAATACATTTTCTCCTTATTTAATAAGACTTTGGAATTCATTCTTATTGATTCTGATAATACAATTGTTAGGGTGAAGGGGGCACCCCCCTAATTAGGTGAGGGAAAACTTTTTTTAACCCAATCATATGTTGTCATGTCATTTCCCCTTTGTAACTTCCCTCTTGTTCAAAAACGTACGGGGTGTACCCCTCTTAGGGGAATTGTTTTTTTATTCAAAAAAAAAAGAAAAATTTTCATTGGTCCATCATTTCCCTCTCTCCTTCCTTTCATCCGTGACTCCCTACCGATTTCGTTCCCCGAAATAGCTCACCGCCTTGATGGCGGCACTGCCCCAATCGGCAAGCATGGTTTCCGCACGGGGTCACCGAATGTGCCCCGCTCCCCCTTAGATCGAGATAATGTAGGGGTGTTATTCTAAAACCAATCAATGTTCTTTGTTTGGATTCTCTATTTTCCAATCATCGTTACATTCTTCTCAGTGAACATTACTTCTTAAAACAAGGAGTTTCACTGTGATTAATGCACATTCTGTTGTATATGTAGTCTATACTCTATAATGAGTAATTAGAACAAATAAAACAAGCCTGGATGCCGAATTGAATCTGTAAATTTGTGTTAAACGAGTCCGCACTCCCGTGTCACCTAACTCGATTAAACACCGACGTTATGATCTCGATTGACAAGTTAATCTAGTACCCTAAAATCCATTGATAATACTAAAATTACTACCGCATTCTATGTTTTGTGCTTATTTAGTGAGATTTGGGAATATATTCTCATTGCTTCAAATAATACAATTGGTAAATCGAAATATTAGATATGCTTTCTAGACTAAAGTAATATAAAAATCGTTGGTTATACATCATCTTTATGAAAATACCAATGACAAGAAAGTTTAATAAAACAAATTAACATCACCCATCACCCAACTTATTATATAATACTCTAATTTATAACATAATTATGCATATGGTGGTTGTATTCTATGCATAAATTTGATATTAGGCTATATGTGTTGTATCTTGTGTAATATTATGTGTACATTTGGTGTTTGGAATCCGCGTGTCCCACTCCCCCTACCAAAACCCTACAGCTTCACATTTACTCTCTTTCTCAAGACATAAGTCTCAAACAAGCACTTAATCACTCTCAAGCAATTACCTAAATCCAACCATCGAATCAGCAATTGAACAATCGATTTTCAGTGGTTTTCCAGCGATGGCGACGACGCCGGTCCAGGTTCGTTATACATTTTTATTGTTATTGTGAGTTGTAATACTTCAGTTGATCTTATAATTTTCATGGGGATTTCTAGGCTTTGTTAATACTAATTGAATGCCGCAAAATCAACGATTTCAGTTAGGAGTAAACCAAATTCGACAATAAACACCTGCAATTGTTAACTCAATGTAATACTTGCAGTAAATTTCAGATTTAATACATTGAATTGATCGGAATCCAAATTTATTCGGGCATGTTTAATGGTTAGGCTTTGTTTTTGTTATGTGCTTTAGTGATTACATAGTGGAGATGATCAATGATGGGATGCAAAAGTACAATCTGCAATTTCATGGACCTGCTGAAAGTAAGTCCTCTAGACTTATCTTAATTATTTTGTTCTTCAGTTTAACATGTACTTAATAAAAAAATTATTATTAGGTTTCGTGTGTATTCTTGATTTTAGGTAGATATAATTGATTTGAACTGTATTATACCAGATTTTGAGTTCATTTTTTAATTTTTAATAGGGTCCTCCTTTATTTGATGTTAGGGTTTGTGGGATTCTTGATTTTAGATAGTTTTAACTGATATGAACTTTGAGAGTTCATTGGATGGCATCTCATAGTTTGAGGGATGCCTATAGTGAGCATGTCAGTGTTAAAAAAAGGTGCCAAAAAGATGAGGATGATAAAGTATTTTTGTAGGATTGGTTAAGTATTAGTCTATTATGTATTTATACTTTCATAAATACACATGTATGCATATAATACTACAAACTTCTAACAGCAACATATTATAAATGACCAAAGTGCCCCTGCACATATATGGTCAAACCATGTAAATACGTAACTGACTAATAATGGGCAATGACCATTCGAAAAACCTCGAAATATTCTAAAATATGCATTGAGTGAACTAACTCGGCAGCTTACCATCCAAATGCTGAGCGTCGAACTACATTTAGTAAACCACATGTGTACCCTTTTTGCAACCTCATAAGATAGTGCAAAGCCTAAATGTAAAGTTGAGCATCAAAATGCTCGAATGTTTTAACCGAATATTTTATTTTATTGCGTGTTTTCTACATATTTTTAAAACTTTAAAAGTACAAGTATACAAGAAAAGTGCAACAGGTATATAAATTAAGTACGTTTATACCATAAAATCTCATGCTCATAAATCTTTTATCACTGATTTTGGTCAAAAAAAAAGTTTTTCTCCTGTTTAAACTGTTTTTTTAAACCACTTTCAAAGATCGAGAATGCTAACCGGTATACAAACCGTCGGTTCAGTTCGGGTTGAAACCAGTTTTAATAAAAACCCGATGTTAATAAGACTTAGTTATTTTCATGTTGTGTAGTTTAAATAACTTGCTTGTAAAAAGCTTGCCTGGCCGGTTAATATCTTCTCTTAAATATGAGAGTAGATGTAAGGTTCCCCGCGTTGCGGCAGGGAGCTAAATTATTTTCAGTTCAGGTTGAAACCAGTTTAAAAAAATCCATGTTAATAAGGCTTAGTTATTTTCATGTTTTATAGTTTAAATAACTTACTTGTAAAAAGCTTGCCCGACCGGTTAATCTTTTCTCCTAATATAAAACTAGATGTAAGTTCAGATGGCAACAATGATGATAGCACAGGCTTTCTTGCTGTGATTAATAGTCTTTGCTAGCACACACATGCACAAAATTTACTTTGCAATCGAACATAGTCCACACAATTGTAAATAAAAGATAAGAAGAATTTATTTTTGTCTACAGTATGCATTAACAATTCCTATATAATACATATCTTTTAGATTTGCGCATATATACCTACTACTCCCTACATAAACACGTGTAATTATTTGCTTTCATATAGTACTTCACATTAATTGCATTTAAATTCAACCACAGTTTGGATGTCAATAAGGAAAAAAACGCAGCTGTAATCCACAGTGCAGCAAGTCACATTGTCAACGAAAATATATTGTGTGCAACTTATGTAACTAACACACTTAGTGTTAGTAACCTAAGTAGCAACCATAACAAATGTATAAACTCTTGGTTCCAGCTTATGTATCTAACCTAATGGATGTAACTCAATGACAACTAGCTTAACATAAATATAAATCTAGCCCCCGCCGCATCGCGGCGGGTTACTTTTCTAGTTTTTAATATTGTTGAAAAGAGGATGTGAGTCATATTCTTGATATGTGAATCAACCATCATTTATAAGCCTAATTGTGACCTTGATTTAAAATTTCTCAAGTGTGGTGTTATGACTTATGACAATGATATGCATCCCGCTCCATAAACATATGAATAACGTTAACGTACAACTTGTTATGTCATCAATTTAATTACAAATTGCCGTTTAGGTAAATTTAATTACAATTTGTCGTTTAGATTAAAAGTAGTGTAGGCAGGTATAATATTTTTATCATAGATACTGTCTAATTTTGTTTAAAAAAAAATACCATTATTGTATGCAACGAACCGGGTGTTAGGCAGAATGATTGACTCTTGACATTAAATATGGTGCATGTGTTCCTTTTGTGAAATATTGTATATCTACATTTGATAGCTGATATTGTTTTAAAGTTTAAGAACGTTTTTTTCGTGTTAAACCGTTAAATGTGCTACCTGACTTTGGCTAAAAATCCCGGTTTCGTGTTTTTTTTTTTTTTTTTTTTGAACGGCCAACAGAATCAATTCCGAGCACTCTCGGGACGCCCACTGGACAAACGGAGTACTCCGAGAGTAACCCGAGTCCACCACCAATTTCAGGGAAAACCCGGTAACTCACCCGCCCATATGCATGACGGTGAAGTTACAGGTAAAACCCGTTTGGCTCAAGGATCCAACCCAGGTTTCCCTGGGTCTCCTATCATTGACCACCAATGTCTCACTCTGCACCAAGTGGGAGTTGGACCTGCATCTCTCAAGAGAAATGCAAGCCCTCCACCACTTGATCTAGAGATCATTGGCAATCCCGGTTTCGTTTGGCCGAACATTATGATCTAATTTATTTTATACATGGTTTCCTGCCGCAACGCGAGGCCTAGTAAAAACCTATTTATATTAATAGTCAATCCAACTGATTAAATAAAAGTTCGTTGTAAATAAACATTTATATTTTCAGTTATTATTGCTGCAAATCATTTATAATCCTTCTTTTCATCCGTTTATATTACCACCTCTACTTAATTCCCTACATTTTGCTTTTTTTTTCCTTAAGAAATAAGATACTCATATATTTACTACTTCTAATAAAGCAAAACAAGCTTATGCCACATGGCATTTGCTTAGGCTGGTTGATGCCACGTGGCATCTCATCCTCTCCTCTTTTTTTCCTTTGAGCGGCAATGTATTTCTTCCTTCCTACGCTATTTTTGTTTTTGAAACCGCCTGAATTTTGGAAACTAATCAATTATCTCAATCAATTGAAATCATTCTCCACTCAAACCCTAAATCATTCTTTCAGCCGTTTCTCTCTGGCTTCACTCTACATTCTCTTCAAATCAAACTTGGATCCATGGATTATTTTCAATGAAGAATCTAACCGATGTTGGTAATCATATTCAAAGATTTTCTTTTTCTTCTTCATGTAATTGTCGCAAGCCCTAATCGCGATCACTTCTTTCAATTTTGGTGTTAGATTTTTTGTTTTTGGAGGCTGAATTGTGATTTTGTTATTGTAAACCGTAAATTATCTTAATTAGGGTTTCATTTGAACGTGTTTTCTTAATCTTAATTAGATTAATACTGATTCGTTTTATAGTGAATCGGGGATTCTTCCATCATTTTCTTGATTTGATTATCCTTAACTTGATATGCTTTAGGTTGATTTCGTGATTTATATGTTACAATATTTATGAACTAAACCATAGATCTGTTTATTGAAAGTGAAATATAATTTTAATCTATACTTTTTGAAGCTGAATGTTTGATTTTGTTTTGTTTTTGTGAACAGTAAGTTATTATCATTTAGATGAAATTCATGGTTGATATAGAACTTTGGATCCCATATGCTTTCTATCCATATGCTGTTGTTGAGGAAGATTCAGGCGCTGGTGCTAGAGTCAAGCCACTCACGATAGCCATTCGGTATGTTTACTGTTCTTTACACTGATCTTCGCTGATTTAGGGAACTTTCGGTTTTGTGTGGATTTGTATTGCATTTGTTATTTTGTCTCTTGAAGTTTTAATTTATTACTCACCAATTAATTTTAATTGGATCATTAATCGCTTATTCATGAATGGTCAATTTAATGCTTGTGAGCAGACTGAAATCAGCCGTTGAAATCGGCCATGTGGTGTATATCTTCTCTTCCACATTGAAGATTTCTCACCGGATTTTCAACCGACAACTGTCAGTTTCAATCTCTGCATCCATCATTCATTCATTTAAGGTAACAACTCGAGCTTCATGATTCTTTACGAACCTTTATTTTGCTCAATTGCCACTTGAACCTGATTATAGGGTAAATAATGGCTAATATTAGTCCATTTTGGGTGGGATAGGATTTTGTTTCTTTTAACTTATATGGA
Organism: Helianthus annuus; assembly: GCF_002127325.2. Taxonomy (NCBI): domain Eukaryota; kingdom Viridiplantae; phylum Streptophyta; class Magnoliopsida; order Asterales; family Asteraceae; genus Helianthus; species Helianthus annuus. The sequence goes on from NC_035442.2 coordinate 167,908,042, forward strand.
GAAGATGATGATAGTGAGCTCTCTGTAATGGCTTACCAATAAGAACCTTAGCAGCAGGGTTGTCAATATGAAGTAATATTAAATTTATTTTTTTGTGTGGATTTTGTAATATTAGTAAAATCTAAAGCCTCAAATAAACATAATAAAAAGTAATAAATCAGAAAATGAGATTTCTGATGTAGAAAAAAATGAAATTCAGTTCGGCTTCTAGCTAGCTGGCTCATATTAAGGCGCTTCAAAGAGACAACTGAACCGATTATGCGTTCGGTTCTCAGTTTCGTTCGGTATCGAAAACACTGGTAGTAACTAGCATGTCTTTTATTTATTGTAAAAAAATAATTACTGACTTATTGGATGCAAATTATCTTTCACGATGCAGGCATCCTTTGTTGGAGCCATGGCAATAACTGACTTAGTCAAAACAACCCTAGGGCCAAAAGGAATGGTATGTCTTCTTTTCTATTTTGTAACATGTATAATTTAGCTGACTTATCAGATGTATTGAATTACAACCCTAGGGCCAAAAGAAATGTCTTCTTTCTAGTATGTCTTCTTTTGTATTATGAGGCAATTTTCATTAAGTTTGAATCTACTTTTAACTATTTAATTTCTTAATATTCCTTTTTTATTTTCGTTAGTTAATTTCTTCATATTAGTGTTCATCTTTCATGTGTTGGCACGTTAGGCTACAATGTCCAAATTAATATATTGAAGTTGTCATTCCCTATACAGTTTTATATTTACTTCATGTTCTATTATGCATTTTGACATCTAAATTCATAATTATTTGGAATTACATGAATACTTCGACCAGGGCGTTAGAGGTTGTGTGTCGGGCTCCAAAGAAGATAACCTAACCTATGTGCAGCTGAGCGGACTTACTCTATAAGTTGTAACAAGGTTGGAAAGCAACAAAAAAACAATAAATTTCACGTCCGCTTAAAATGTTTGTACCATGGCTCGCAATTTGAGGGTGAGGGAAAATATACCAAGATTCCTCAAGTTGGTTTATAATTTATGACATTTCTAACCTATTTTTGCATTTTAGGCGTCGCTAATTTCACAATTACATGGTACATGCATACAGCTTCCTACAGATACAAAGATACCTTCATCTGCCTACATCAAAGCACGAGGTTAAAGACTCGCAACGTGTTGTTTAGATATGGATGTCACCTAAAACTACAGCTCTTTTTTAGTGACCCACTTCAAAGGAAATAATTTATTCCTAAAATAAGACTTGATCATTGGTTGGACTTTTTTGCATCATGAAGTATTCATGAGTTTCTATAATTTTTTGGCTAAAACTATGAAACATTGAATGTATCTGAATGTATCATTAGCTTTAGATAGCATGAATTTGCTAAAACTCTCAACTCATTTCACCTGCTCCTCTTACAGCTAATATTTTTGGCATGTTTGGCCTGATTGAGTTAAAGCAAAAGACAAATTGACCCATGATAAGTGAACAGAGATCTTTTGTTTTAGCCATGAAGTTATAGAAATGGTTGTACTTCTTTTCCTCAAATGCTATTTTTAGTGTTACCTTGCATATTGCCCATCCGTTTTTATTTCATATCTTCTAAAGTTTAAAAGAAATCACTTCTATTTTCAACACAGTGAGATCTAAACATTTTTAATGTAGAAGTGCTGCTCGAGATGTATGCGATGCAAGTGAAGAACAAACAAGCTATGAATGAACTAAGCAAAAACTCATTGACAAAGACTATTATACCTTTTTCAGGTTAGTGAAGTTTTAGCTCTAATGTCAAAATTTCACAGTTTTTTCTCTTTTTGTGTACGTAGAAATGGTTTCGTAATGCTTTTTCTATAATTGTATGAGTTATTATTAATATTGTTATTTCTATTACAAAATAGTCGAGTGATTCATCGAGCTGTAGAATCACTCTAAACTCTTCTACATTAAGCTTTTGTGTTGTAAGGAAATGAATGAAGATGAAAAGAGTAGAAAAAAAGTAGTGGACTTGAATCATTATGTTAGAAATATGACAGCGCTGATAAAAAGGCTTATTCATCATGTTTTATAACTATTTTGGTTTGCTTAATTATTATCACCGGATTTGTTATTTTATTTGACAGATCCCATTAATATTAGGCAAATTGGCCTGTAATAATCTCACCTACACCTTTTTGGCCAATAATAATCTCACCTCAGAATATTCCCCACACCAGTCCCACCTTTCAGATATTTTTCCCACACTGGTCCTCCGTTAAAATCCCTAACTCAGTTAGCAAAATGGCTGATGTGGCAGCTGACTTATGGATGATGTGTCAAAAATGATTATGTGGCAGCTGTTAGTATTCCCCTGGTCCTAAAGTTAGATTATTATTAAAAGAAAACTCAAATCAAGTTCAATATTAGTTCTTCTTCTTCGAAACAAACGGACCAAACCCTAATGATCACAGCCACACAGTATGGAGAGGATGAAACATGTACGGGGATCGGAGGTGTATGACCGGAGATGTTGATTTCACGGTGATGATAACGGTGGTGCGATGAGCAGGTTCCGGAGGTGGTGATGGTGTCGAGATGGAGGAGGTACGGTGGACGGAGTGCAAGTTGAGTATGGTGGCATTGGTGGATGCGGTGTCGAGATTGTCGGAACCGGTGGGAAGGTCGGCAGACGGAAGAGATGAAACGATGAAGATGAAGGATGTCGGGTTATGCGGAATGACGGTCACCGGAGAAGAGGAAGATGGTCGGAGTTGATGAACGGAAATGATTGACGACGATGTTGAGGTAAGTGGTGATGCGGCGTTGTAAACTCGAAACGGTGTGCGGGTTCGGTGAGGAAGACGAACGTGGGTGAACGAAGTTGCAGGTTTGTACGGTGACGAGGGGTCGGAGAGGTTGAATGTGTTGAACTAGATGAAGATGACGATGATGATATTTGATGTTGCGTAATCCGGAAATTTCTGTTGTGATGATGATTCGAATTTGTGAACGACGGTAACCGAAGACTAATCATCATCCATAAGTCAACTGCCACATAATCATTTTTGACACATCATCCATAAGTCAGCTGCCACATCAGCCATTTTGCTAACTGAGTTAGGGATTTTTAACGGAGGACCAGTGTGGGAAAAATATCTGAAAGGTGGGACTGGTGTGGGGAATATTCTGAGGTGGGATTATTATTGGCCAAAAAGGTGTAGGTGAGATTATTACAGGCCAATTTGCCTTATATTATAGGCTGAATTAGGAAGAATTTATTATAGCGTTGATTGAATTACATACATCTTGCACCAATAGTCATTGGGTTGCTACTATAATAAAAGTTAGTATGAACCAATAAGCCACTCATTAGTGCTTTTACATACGTATCTAGGGTTTCGGAGTTCGATCTTTGGAATAGCTATCGGAATTACAGAGTTGGCTTACATCGAGGCAGGTGCAGGTGCTAATGCCAATGGAATCTATATACCAGATCATTGTTCCGCATGTGACCGGAGGCACGTGTGTCTAAATACCAAATTAGGTTGTTAAATTTACTATTAGGTTGTTATATATGTGTTATAATAATGCATCTGATATAGACCTTGATGATTGTTTTTATGCTAAGTTATGTATTTTTGTAGGCTTACAAACTTGCTGAAGACATTAAGAAAAAATGTGGGATTAGCAAGCAACTTCAATTAAGGTGATGGATTCTTGCCTCCATATTTATGATTAATTAAGTTTTTATTTATAAACTATAACTTGATAAACAAACAAAATGATTCACTAATCTATGTAATCCTCTACGTGTAGGATGGTGAGAAAAGTACACGACGTTGTTTCGATTGATTACACTCTTACACCGGGGCACTGGTACCCTGTGCAATATGACGATTGCTTTTGTTTGGTCAGGTTTTTTGATGTTGAAGAGAGTTTGTCTAAATCGTTACCGGAATTCATAAGCCTCATTTGTTTTTCAATGTCATATTTTTGGGATTTTGGTCAAATATAAAATAATAACATTCATAAGCCACATCAGAGTTTATTTTTTTTTTTGCCAATTTAAACTCATAAATAATTTTTTTTAATTCAGTATTTGTTAAATGGACAGGTAGTGATGACAGTATATTGGTCAGAGAGGACTTGGATGGTCAAATCATGATCTTCATGATGCTGATAAGAAGCCAGTAAGTATGACTTTAGAGGACAAATTATCATCTCTTGTCACACCCCAACCAATGGCGGAAACATCGGGATGAGACGAAGTGTGTATAGATTGCTAGAGACGTCATAACACTATGTGACAATATTTAATTTAATTCAAATTTCATTGCAATACTAAATGTCATACAAATTCAAAAGGAGATAACAACATTGTTTCAACAAAAATCATAACAACAAAAGATAGATAAATTTAGGTGTGTATCTAGTCCACCCTAAACTTGTTTCATCAATCATCCATACTTCAATAATCAACCTGCAACATGTATTAAAATAGAGTTTCAATGCAAAAGCAAAGAGCGAGTATACAAGTTTGTCTACATAGCATAATAGAATAAAAACTCATATCCAACATTAACATATTAAAATAGTTTCAACCATGCTAGTTTACGCAGTCCAAGTGATAGCCCAAGTTTCCAATGCGTTAAAGTACCTAACCCAAAGTTTCACGGGAGGTTAATATGTCTCCTCCTAACAATACCCCAAAGACTAACGGGGAGGTGCATTACCCCTATAGCGCTACCATTGTTAAGGCGGAACTACACACAAGGATTAAACGTTCACATAGCACAAAATAGTCTCAAGTATCACAAGTTTCATGTTTCATGTTTAAAAGGATAGAGCATGTTTCAAATAAGTTTCAAGTGTCACGTGCGTTTAATATAGAATACATGTTGCACCCAAAGTGTTTAAAAGTAAAATGGGTTCGAGTATACTCACGGTTTACAAGTCTTGACTTGAAGTTCCGAGAGCAAGTTTGGTGGATGAATTAGTTTGGAGCACCTTGTCCTTCTACACGAGGAAACGTAGGTGTGTGAGTTTGGCGTATAACGGAAGATTATAATTTGGAGTTTAACATAGCATAAAGTAGGATATCAAAATAATCATCCTTGACTTATACTCTTATATGACACTACGTAACCACTAGGGTTATATTGTATTTCATGGGTAGTAAACCCATTAGAATCATACTTGGAGTGTTAAGTCTTAGATGTCATTCTACTACTTTAACATATAAACACAAGTTTAATATTAAAGGTTCGAATGTGTGTGTATATATATTTAAGTATTACATATTATTAAGTTCAATATTTCAAGTAGGAGGTAGAAGATTAGGATCTTCGTTTAGGTACCTCGAGTCATTCATGAATGTCATGTATGGGGTAGGAAGAACATGCTCCCATTTAGGGACCCCTTGAATGTTCACCACTTCACTTGATGTAAAGACAACCAAGGAGGGTCACGAACTAGGTTTAGTACAATAATACAAACAATCTAACTAAAGAGAAATCATCAAATCATGTGAGGATTTTATGTTGGAACAACCCAAGTTGTTCCATAATCACTTCTCATCAAGAACCAAGCTTGAACATGACTTGTGGGTGAAATACCCTAATAAAACAGAAAGTATTTGAGGTTTTAACCTCTGATTTATAGTGTCTCAACCTTGTTTTTAAGCTTTACCAACCATAAGAGAGGTTGTAAGCATTAGGACATAGGCTTGAGATGTGTTAGACACAAGTTGGATGAGTTTAAACAAACTTTTGAAGAACTTGAAACAAAACAGAAAGTTTGTGGACAATTTCGGAGCAATTCCAGGTCTGATTTCTCCAAGGAGAAGTCAAGGAATCAAACCCCATGATTATCCAAGCAAGTAGGAAGAAGAATCGAGTGATTTCGTTAAGAAATGAGCAAGTTATACTCACTTTTGTGCAAGAGTATGAATCTGTCCGAAAATGCAGATTTACAGCTGAATTGAGAGTGAATTTGGAGTGATTTGTGAGTGTTGAAAGCGTAGAAATGCTTGGAGAAGGTGTATATTTATAATGGAAGAGTTTGAGCATGATTGGATGTAACACCTCGAAACTTTGTGTCCAATAATGTATTGACACGTGTCTTGAGTTACACGTGGCATTTAATATTAAATAAAGGACTAAAGTTGACAAACCTTGAAAGTATGTAAATTCGAGGGTTATAAATGTCAAACAAGGGTAAGTATACTGTATAGTAACCCTAAACGATACTCGTACCTTCAAACGAATAAATCATGGATCGTACGGAAGCGAAACGCGGAAGAAAGTGAGAGATTACAAGCTGCAGGGGTTAACTGTGTCAACATGTTTAATTATACCTCTGAGTGACCCTTTGACGTACCCGAGGCTTTGTAACAGTAAAATACGCTCACTAGAATGTACTATATAAATTCCGCGAAGTTCCGTCTTAAAACGAGAAAGTTATGATCAAATTCGTACGAGAAGGGTTAAAAGTGTCAACAATAAAAGTTAAAGCTTTCCGAATAATTAACAAACTAACCGGGGACTTAACAATGCGGGTAAATAACACGAGGCCCTTAGTAGTAAATAATCGAGGGCCAAATCGCAAAGTTACCACTTCAAACCCGAAAGGTCAGGTTATTAATTACCAAAGATTTCGTTTTTAATTACAAAGATTTAGGCAATGATTATAAAAGATTCAAAAATCCAGAAATTTAGACCTAACGCGGGCCGCGTAAAGGTCATGAGTAAGTTGATGCGGGCCGCGAGCCTTCTGCCATTACGCGTTCTGTTATGAGAACTCAGGCGACCCGCGTACAAGGATGCCTGATCTTCCATGCGGGCCGCGTGAACCACCCAGATGCAGAAACTTTGGACAGACTTGTTGTTTGAAGTTGTGAACGATCAAAAGTGCAATAAGTGAAGCATGGGTGCCCCCTACTTGCCTCCTAGCATCAAGGGCCACCTGCTGAACATCCATACTCACTTGTAGCCTGAGTTGTAATGATCTAAAGGCCATTCTTTCACTATAAATAGGCCTACATTATGCATAAGTTCACTACACCTCAAAACACATCTTCTGATCATTCCTGAAGCTCACAAGCTTTCTTCTAACATTCCTAAGTCGTGCACAAGTCTCTGTAAGTATGCCAAACCTTCTATGGCTTTGTTTTTGCTTAGTTTAGCCTAAAAGTCAATCCGTCGTAACTAACGATTGACTTTGCGATAAATCACGAATGGTCCAGTGAATTGTCGAATCAAAAGTAGTTATGTGTTGGTATTTATGTGGGTAATAAACCTCTAAAAGGGTTCCCCCTTTACTCACAGTTGTAAAATAATATTTTGGGATTTTTAAAGATTTTTAATTAATTTTAACCTGCGGTTATGGCTACGGTTCGGTAAATACCGAATATACCCTTTTCGGCCAAAACTTGAGTTCTACAAGGTCTTTTGACCCGATTCCAGTTGCTACTGATTTTAAATAATAAATAAAGTATTTTAGACTTTATAAACTGCACGGGAAACTCAGATTTCCTGTAGAACTCAGAAAGCTCTTTAAAAGTCCTAAAAATGACCGGAAAACCCCTACGGGGCGTATAATAAACTTAAACTCGTTACGGGCATCACGGAAGGTATCCTACTGATACCACAACCTCTTTAAGGCATATTGACTTAGGAAACAAGTATAGGACTCTTACGGTTACCCGTTGCGCCTTTCGCGCGCACGGTTCGGCTTAGGTAACTAGTTTACATAAATTAGCCGATACGGGTCAAACCATATTGTTTTGACCCCAAAATCCAGAGTGTGAATATTAAACCCATATAAAACAAGCCTTCAAACTTGTTGGGTCAGAATCACATTCCATTCCCGGTTTTCGCCTTTCACGCGATTAAACCGTATCTATCCCTTGAAACTGACTGGTCTAGGCTACGGCTAATATAAGACCCGTTAGGATTCTAATAGGTTATTTTAAAACCTTCTTTCCAGAATAGGAGCCCAGTAAAAGATATCTGTGATTTAATCAATTAAGGACTATACTTGCAAAGGTAAATACTTTTAACTTATTTTCCATTATACGGGCTTGGGTTACGGTATATATAAAATACCGCTTGATCGAGCATCAAATCTTCCATCGTTTGGTGGTTAATTGAATAATTTGATCGGCTCGTTTAAACAGTCTTGTTACTTAAAAGCCTTTGGGGGGTTAATGACCATGTCCCGGATATCCTAGGCATCATTTTACGAAATGGCCACGACCTCGACATCCGGGTGTAGGCGTACACCCGGCATTATGTCTATATTAATAAAAGACGTAACCGTTGGTTTACCCACCTCGGTTTTACGCAAAGTGGTGTGTCTATTGATCTTTAACTCGGACTAGATCCGGGCTACTGAACGCAAAGAAGGAGCATGTAATTCGTTCACAAGATTATGATATTAAATAATTCTCCCAAGTTATAAAAGAGTTTGTGCCTTGTGCATTCAAATCAATTTTTAATAAACATTTTACAAAAATTTCGGTTGAATATATTTACCAGTGTAAACTGACGTATTTTCCCAAAAAGATTAAGTGCAGGTACTACACGAAATCGGCTGGCTATAGCTCCTTAGCATCTTAAGAAGTCTCGTAAGCTTTGATGCCTTGTTTGTTGAACAACACTTTTTATTTCCACAAATAATAATAACCAAAACAGACACTTTAACATTACAAACTAAAAGAGCACGTAAGAGAGGGGTGTTTGGGAAGTAAAAGATGCACAAGGAATCTCAATCACCCCTAAAACAAACATCAAATAGGAGTATTCTTAATTTGAACCAAGTAGAAAAACAAAATTTGAATAACAAATTGTTGTTCATGAAACTACCGAACTCTCCTATTAAGAAGCATAAGGGAAAGTTAATTGAGAATAATAGAATATTAGGTTATAACCCCGTGTATCACACGGGGTTGAATAAATAAATTTTATATACTAAATAATAAAACAATATATCTTTAAAAACCCATACGGGTTGAATAAATATAATTTTATATATTAAATAATAAAAAGTTATATTTATAAGAAAACCATATTGTACGGGTTGAATAAATGTAATTATATATACCAAATAAAAAGGTTATATCTTTAAAACCACGTGTATTACATAATAAATGTACAATTGTTTACCAAATAATAAAATAATACATATTTAAAAAACCTCATTTATAACACGGGTTGAATAAATGTAATTTTATATACCAAATAATAAAAAAATTACATCTTTAAAAATATGCGCATTACACGGTTTGAATAAATATAATTTTCTGTACTAAATAATAAAAAATATATACCCTTAAAAAACCCCGTGTATTGTACGAATTGAATAAATCTAATTTTATATATCTAATAATAAAAAGTTATATCTATAATAAATTTAATTTTATATACTAACTAAAAAACAATAAATTTATAAAAAAGTTATATCTTTAAGAATCTCGTGTATTGTGTGGTTTGAATAAATGTAATTGTATATAACAATAATAAAAAGTTATTTTTTAAAAAACCTTGTGTATTCACGGGTGGAAGAAATGTAATTTTATATACTAAATAATAAAAAAGTTATATTTTAATAAAAACTCCGTGTATTGTACGGGTTGAATAAATCTAATTTTATATAGCAAATGATAAAAAAATTATATCTTTAAAAACCATGTGTATTTTTAGATTAGGTAAATTTAATTTTATAAAGCAAATAATAAAAAAAATTATAGAAGATATCCCGTATACGGGTCTTTTAACGTTTTATTATAACACATTAAAAAATTTTGACCATTTTGACCTTCATTAAAAGGGAGAAAAAAGACTAAAAAGCTGAATGTTAACTGAAAAATCTGACCAGCTTTTGATTTTGGATGAAAATGACAACAAAATTGAAACCACAGGAACCCAGATTCACAAGGTTTAAGTTTTGGACTAAAGTGGCAAAAATGACCAAATCTCAGGTACCATTTTGGCAGTTTACTCAAAGTTATATTTTTAAAAACCATGTATATTTTTAGATTAGGTTAATACTTTTTTTAAATTTTTGGTTTGATTAATAAGTTGTTTAATATAATTTCTCATAGTTAACAATAAAGATATAACTTTTCTATTATTTAGTATATAAAATTACATTTCTTCCACCCGTGAATACACAAGGTTTTTTAAAAATATAACTTTTTATTATTTGGTATATAACTTTAAAAAAAGATATAACCTAATAAAACCATAAAGAAATCAAATACACGAAATATAAAATATAAAAATAACCTAATTCATAAAGAAATCAGATCAAATACACGAAATATAGAAAAACCTAAAAAATAATGCTAAAATAAATAAACAGTAATAATTTCTAAATTAATAAAATAGATTTATGTTGAGCTTATTCAAATGGGCCTAAAAACTTTACGATTTTAAATTAAATTTATGCTAATAATTTAAATTGATAAGATTTATATTAATTTAATTAATATTTAATAATTCAAATTAAATAATTATTATCTATAATTAAGGATGGTCTAGAATAATGACAAGTGTCCCTTCATTGGTTTCTTTTATTATATAGTATAGATATGGGAACATTTACGTAATTTATATCTATTATTTTGTTTACATGTTTACATATTTAAAGAAATTAAAGAATTAGATTATTTAAATAATAAATATCAATGTGGTAGAAAACTTTCCCTCCAAAATAATAGATTGTCAAGGGTGCCACTTGGCAACCCAAGTTCTTCATTTATTAGATATGATAGATTTATAAAAAAAAAGAGTAAACCTCACTTTTCGTCCTTTTGGTTTGTTGATTTTAACACTTTCAGTCTAGTAGTTTAAAAATTACATTTACGATCCAATAGTTTGTAAATTCTAACATTTCTAGTCCACCACTCTATTGACATTCCATTCCTCTGTTAAGTTTGTGTGAAAAAGACAATAATACCACTGGACTTGAATTGTTAAATGGGTGGATGAAAATTGAAAAAAACGTCAAGTGAACAAAATACCTGTGACTTAACTAACACTGTTAAATGGGATTAGGGGGTTGGGCGAAAATGACCAACATTTGTAAACCTCAAAGATCCAAAGATACGGATGATATAAAAATATTAATTTTGAACCAAACAAAAAAAAAACATGATCAAATCACATGGACTAAAATTACAATATATATGTTTTATTCATCTAAATTAATGTATGATTGAAGTGCAATTTGTCACCTTGTGGTTTGGCATGATGAAACCCTATCTTCCATTTTTTCCAGATGAGACCCTGAGGAGGGTAATCCATCACACCCTGCCACAACACTATTATTAGTTGTCTAAAACCCATGTGAAAAGACAATCTTACCCCTTTACTATTTCATTATGCCATCACGTGGTTTCTACACTATCATTATATTTAACTCCCTCCAAAATGGAAATTAAAAACACCCGGTTTGACTTTAATTAGTCAACAAATTTAACATAATTTCAAAAAAAATTGACTTTAATATGTCAAACCGATTGTGTCTCCACCTGCAACATGAACAAACCTATGTCAAACCGATCGTGTCGTGACCACATAGTACCAAATCTAATGTTGCAAAAATTATACATATCAAACCTTAGTACCCAATACTTAACCATAATCAAAAGAGTAGAACCACTCTAGTGTTGGTGAAGGCGGTTATGTGATGGTGGTGGTGAGGGTAGACTGGGGATGGTAGTGGTGATCAGGTGGTGACGACGAGAAAACGACACAAAGGTTGAACGCGAAATCATTCAACCACCTCAAAACAACCGTGACCCGCACCACCGTGTAGTGGTTCTGGGTTTCCGACCCCTGCAATCCGGCTACATTGTACAAGGAAAGGGAAAGAGAGCTTAATCAAGTGTGTAAACGACATGATTTCAGTACTAAGAAAGTGAAATCGAGGTTGGGTAACCGTACCTATGATCGATTCATTCTCCATTTGCACATTGAACTCCATTGATCCGACGGTGGTGTGTGTGAACATAGTTAGAGGAAGAAGATGAGTGTGTGAGTAATTTGAGCGTGTCAGAATGTGAATGTGAATGTGAAGGGGAGAATATAAAAATGCTCCTAAGGTGTGGCCCATAAGATTCATCGGTGAAATGACTTTCATACCCTTAAAAGTAACAGTCAACCTAACAATTGACTAGCACTCTATGGCAGGGTGTGACAGATTACCCACCTCAGGCTTTCATCCGACATAAACGGAAAAGTACGATTTTATCAGGCAATCTAGATCAAACTATAGGGTAAAAATTTGCACTTTACCCAGACAATCTAGAAAGTACGGTGAAATAAAATCCGCTTAATAGCCTTCCCTCAGTCTCTAGTGAGTGGTGACTATCATCAAATGTGACATGGCGTCCAGCTCAAAAACCGTATTCATCCCAATCCATCCAAGGCTTCCGTGCCAAATCATCTCTCCCTTTTGTCGTATCACACCCTTCTCCGCTAACACAACACGTCTCTCCTTCCTCTCCAATTAATTAATACTCAACAAACTAACAAACAGCCTACTCATTTCACCATTGCTGTTTCTCCCCCAAATCATCTCATCTCCAACAACCTTATAGGTAAGGCAATCGACACTCTCGCAACACACTCTCCAATTAATCAACAATTTACTTCTTTCATTTTGTTCATTTCCTGATTTGATGTATATGTGTACCTACTGTTGTTTTGTGCAGATATGAGTTTCGCTAAAGAGTACGAGTTCTTGACGGAAATCGGTATCCAGCCTCGAAACTCCGGATGTTTTGTAAACGGCGTCTGGAAAGGAAGTGGTTCCGTTGTATCCTCTGTTAATCCTGCTAACAACAAGGTAGTCCAGTTTCTATTCTATATCAATCTTTAGGTTACCTTTTTTTCTTCAATTTATTCTAACTTTTGGATGATCCGATTGAATTTAATAACTAAAATTAGGATTCTTAATTTCTGGTGAGATTTAACAGATTTTTCTATGCTAATTTGTTAATTGCATCACTAGGTCTAATATAGAGCTTATTTTCCGTTTAAACTGAAAAGAGTACAGTGATCTGCAAATATCTAGGGTTTGCTAATTTTACACTAGAATAGATTCTTATTTTGGTAACTTTTTTTTTTTTTTTTTTTTTTGCAATATGAACTGTAGTTGTAGATCACTTGATTGCTTCAGTCAGCTTCGGTTTATTTGAATTGTAACCGGAAATGTACTACCAAGATTCTTATTTCTTAGTGTTGTATTGGTGTTATCAGTTCAAGGTTTGTGTTTGATTGACAAGTTTGGAGAAGTAATTGTTTGCTATCTTGTTAATCCAGCCCATTGCTGAAGTGGTAGAAGCTTCGCCTCAAGATTATGAGGAGGGCATGAAGGCTTGTTTTGAAGCCTCGAAGATTTGGATGCAAGTAAGTGAAAGTTCTCATGAGTACAGTTTCTTGTTGATGTCTTTCTTTGACATTGCCTAATATTACAAGTTGTGATTCTAACGTTGACAAAATTTAGTTTACTGTTATTGTTTTAGAATGGGTATGATAAGAATGATCCATAATCTCTTTATAGAAGCTGTGTAATTGTTATTTTATTTGTTTTTTCTCAGCTTCCTGCACCAAAGCGAGGTGAGATTGTTAGACAGATTGGTGATGCATTGAGAGCCAAGCTTGAGTACCTTGGTCGGCTTTTATCGCTTGAGATGGGAAAGATTCTTCCAGAAGGAATAGGAGAAGTTCAAGTATGTATTTTAGCATTGTTTTAACTTGCATTAGCTTAGATTATCTATATGTGTTCATCTTACAGTCTTATTGATTCAACATCAACCAGTTTTGGAGGCCAATAAGTCATCACATTTTATTAAATGACCAAATGAGTGATGTACATCAGTTCTTTGCATCTATGAAATTGTTCCAAGGATAATTTTTAAATGCATATGAAGCAATCTGTATATATATGAAAAACTAATAGTTTATTATGAACTTGGTTTTAAAAAGGGTGTGGCACTCCGATGCGTTTTGATCCCAAAAGCCGATGTGCGATGCGCGCGCATCACGTATGCGAGGCTTAGTTATTAAACAGATACTAAAAAATTATTTATAGATAGTAATTTTTAATTTAAATTGTCAACTTATAAACACTAAAACATAAGACATTCTCATCATCTTGTTCAGTCGATGGTCTAGTTTGTTCAAATACTCAAACTCATTGCTCTATCAATGGTCAGATTTGTTCAATCAGATTTGGAAAACTCAGACCCATTGCAATCGGTGGTCTTATTTGTTGAAATATCGGTCAACTGCATAATGCGTCGCATCAGACCACATCACACATCAGTCGCATCATGAAATCGCAGTTGATGCGATATCATCAGCGCATCGCGCATTATGCGCTCCCGATGCGCACATTTTAAAACCAAGAATGTATGAATGATAAAATTTTGGCATGCAAACAATAGGATGCAACAGGGTGTGTTACCCTTCTAGGAACCTGCCTATGTGAGATATTTCCATGAACCAATGCATGTTCCACTTTGTATAGCTTCTTTGGGTCACTTTGTGATCTGTTCTCAAATTTTGACTTACAAAAGCTAATTATGAAGCGTTTGTTATTTTTTTAAATGGCAGGAAGTTATTGATATGTGTGACTTTGCTGTTGGGTTAAGCCGGCAATTAAATGGATCAGTCATACCATCTGAACGTGAGACTTTTTCTAGTTCCTTTATTCCTTGCAAATTTTCAGAAACAAAAAAAAATCATCCTTCATTTTTATTCGATGGTAAAGGTGGCAATTTCCTAAAAGCGGGTCAATTTAATATCTTATTCCAATGGGTGAAATTTAAATACTTAGTTAGATATGGAGCGAGTTGAATCGGTCAAATGGAGTGAAAATTAGACAAAGCGTATTTTAATGCAACCTCTTAAATCGATTTGTTAAGATTTTTAGTTCAATTCTTATATAGTAAATTTTCCTGTTTGATAATTCTGGTTGGTTTTGACAGGTCCAAATCATATGATGCTCGAGGTACGTCTAATCATTTTAATGCAACAGATGCTTATGCATTAATTAAACTTGTATATTGTCAACCATATGCAGATGTGGAATCCTCTTGGAGTAGTTGGTGTCATTACAGCCTTCAATTTTCCTTGTGCTGTTCTTGGTGAGCATTATAGCACTTACTAATATCGATGAATAAATTTCAAGCTAAATATAAGTTTAGAGTTAACTTTCGTTTTGCTCCCTATGGTTTGTTCATTTTAACGGTTTTGCTCCAATAGTTTAAAAATAGCCATTTTTCTCCTTGATCTTTCGAGTTTGTCGTCAGTTTGCTCCCTGGCTCTAACTCAGTTAAAACATTCAATTAAAAGTAGGGGTATTTCGGTAGTTTACTCCCCGTCTCTAACTCAATTAAAACGTTTAGTTAAAAGTCGCGGTAGTCGTGGTTGGCAGGTGGTAGTTGCAGGTGGTGGTGCATGGTTGTGGATGGTGGTGGCCGGTAGAAAGAGTGGTTGGAAAGATGAGGGATCAGAAAAGAATTACTTATATACATGTAAATAAACAAGTTATAGGTTTATTTAGGTGAAAAGACTTACATGCCCTTGCTTTTATCTATAAAATTACCAAAATACCCTTCTAGTTAATGGATTTTTTGGATGGAGTTAGAGGTGGGGAGCAAAATGACGATAAGTTACAAAAAGCAGGGAGGAAAATGACTATTTTTAAACTATTGGGGCAAAACCGTTAAAATGACCAAATCACAGGGAGCAAAATGAAAGTTAACTCATAAGTTTATAACAAGACATTTTGATTTAACCTTCTTACTTGTTGACATAAGTAAATAACAAAACATACAGTTTTGACACAACTGAATTTTCCCTTTTATCTTATCATTTATTCAATTGGTGTTGTGTAGGATGGAATGCATGCATTGCTTTAGTCTGCGGAAATTGTGTTGTTTGGTAAGTCTTTACCATAAACTTTCTTTTAGAAACAAATTGAGGCAAAATAATAATTATGACAAAAAATGACATTATTATCATCTAATTGTATCTTCTATGTCCTTAAAAAGAACATTTTTGATTGCAGGAAAGGTGCTCCAACTACACCTTTAATAACAATTGCTATGACCAAATTAGTTGGAGAAGTGCTAGAAAAGAACAATTTACCAGCTGCTATTTTCACCTCGTTTTGTGGGGGTGCGGAAATCGGTCAAGCGATAGCAAAAGATACGCGCATACCTTTGGTTTCCTTCACCGGGAGTTCAAAGGTACCTTATTCACCTATTCTTTATATAATACTTTTGTTAAAAAAGTCCAGAATCATGTGTTTTATGTAATGTATAAATAACAATTCTTATGTGTTTTGAATGTCTATCAGACAATACTAGTAATATGACCCGCAGGTGATGCGCCGAACGCCCATTGCAAACATCGAATGGATTAGTCCAAGCGTTATGTGTTGTGTTAACCATATGAAAAACGTGTGTTTCAACAACGTATTCTTTTTAACTCAATGCAACATATATAAGCATTGGGGTTGGATCAAAACGTAAAGTAAATCGAATTTATACCGTACAATCACAATGTATGTGACCCAACTCATACATAGGAAAAGTACAAAAAAAAGAATAAAACGTGTATAAAGGAAAAACTGACATGTGTAATAAAAAAGGTTTATTAAATTAAATCTTTTGAAAAAGAAAAAAAAACCACAAAATGACAAACGAAAACACATTGGGTAAACATGAGTGTTTTGCAAAGTGAAAGAACCAAAGTTGGGAGGTGTAATATATAATATAATATAATATTAATTTTACGTGTTGCGGCGGGGTCGAAACATAGAGTAACTTTAATTTACACCGTTGAATGAAAATGTGTTATATTTGACCCCACTCGGTTTGGAGCAAAATCTACGTCAAGATGTAGGCTGACCAGAAACGTATATAAAATAAGTACGAAAACGTATTATATTAACCTGATTCGTTTCCAAAAAAAAGTTTGCGTCGAAACGTAGAACAACTTGAATTATACCCACACATACATAAAAATACGGACGTAAAAAATAGTATTTTTAAAGTAAAGGAATAAACTCGAAACTTTAGAAACTCAAGGGGTCAAAATGATATTTTACAAAGTTTTTAGACATAGTGACAAATTAGTTTTTGAAAAAAGAAATCAGCCAACGAAAGTTATTGAAGAAAAATTAAGTTTGTAACTACAAGGGTAAAGTTGGAACATTAGAAACTGAAGGGGTTAGTTTGTAAAACTTGTAAAATGGAGCAGGGGCTAAAAGTGCTAATTTGCAAAATGGAGGGGATAGCAAAGCCCGTGGGGTCCCACCGACTTTGCTATTTAAGAGTATATATGTGTGACTGTGTGAAAGTTGGTGTTTATTTCTCAAAATTACTATTGTTTAACACATGGCACGTGCAGGTAGGTCTCTCCGTTCAACAGACTGTGAGTCAACGGTTTGGTAAATGCCTGCTTGAGTTAAGTGGTAACAATGCTCTCATAGTCATGGATGATGCCGACATTAAACTCGCTGTTCGTTCTGTCTTGTTTGCTGCTGTTGGTACAGCTGGCCAACGCTGCACAACATGTCGTAGACTGGTAAGCTTTATTATCAACATAATTTTTTTTAAATTAATGGCGTTTTAATCCTAATTATGTGTTTGTTTTTTTTTTTTAAATTTCAGCTTGTTCATGAAAAAGTTTACGACTCTGTTGTTGATCAACTGCTGGAAGCATATAAACAAGTCAAAATCGGGGACCCGTTAGAGAAAGGTACATTGCTTGGACCTTTGCACACTCGAGCATCAAGGGAGAACTTTGAGAATGGAATAAAAGTTATTAAATCGCAGGTATGATTATTTAAGTTTGCTCAAAGATAATTTGCATAACGAAATCAGATTTCGTGTTTCGCTTTCACTTGGTTCTGTGTGGTAAGAGAGGAACAATTCCAATCAATATATGTGAAAAAGGGTCATTTCGGGGTATTTTTATACTAGCAGGTAAAATTAAATCTTATTTGGCAACGGGTTGAACCCGTTAGAAGTCGCCCATGGCTTTATGTAAAGATCTGGATCATTTTTTATGGTAATAGGCTGTGTAATCATATTTAATGGACTAAATTACACTACAAAAAAATCCAATATTTTACACTAGAATTTTTTTTTTTTTTTTTTTTTTTTTAAGTCTGTGTTTTTCTTGATAGTTTGCTTCGTTAATTGGCATTTTGCAGGGAGGGAAAATCCTCACAGGTGGTTCAGTTATAGAATCTGAAGGAAACTTTGTACAGCCTACAATAGTTGAAATTTCACCGAGTGCTGATGTTGTGAAAGAAGAACTCTTTGGTCCTGTCCTATATGTCTTGAAATTCAAGGTGAGTTTTGACTTTTGAAGCAAATTCTTGTACAGTATTTCATGAATATACTTACACCGTCATTTGTATGTATATCTATAGATGCATTTAATATAAGAAGTTCTTCATGTCTTGTTGTACAGACTTTTGAAGAAGCTGTTGAAATAAACAACTCGGTGCCTCAAGGATTGTCTAGTTCTGTATTCACACGCTCGCCTGAGGTTATCTTTAAATGGATCGGGTGAGTGACATTTGATACGCAGCTAAGGCTGGCAAATCGTGTCTTAACAGGTTTAACAGGTTTCTGACGGCGCGCACAACATGAGTTTCAAACATGATTATGACTCGTTTAACTACTTTCTACCTCATGTTTATAAAACAGTTTTATGTTTTATGTACAAAGATGAATAAATGATAGATTCTAACATTGTAATTTTAATTATTTTAAAAAATAAAAAAGTCAAAGGGTGTATTTTTCAGTCAAACAGGTCTAATCGTGTCTTAACAACGCAGCAACTAAATTTTTGTATCTAAACTTATGTTTTTTTTTAATGGTAGGCCAAAAGGAAGTGACTGTGGTATTGTTAATGTAAATATACCAACTAATGGTGCTGAAATCGGTGGTGCTTTTGGTGGTGAAAAGGGTACCGGGGGTGGTCGTGAAGCAGGAAGCGACTCTTGGAAACAGTATATGAGACGGTCAACTTGGTATGTTTCACTATATTCTTGATTCCTTATGTGACAAAATGAGTATACAAATCTTTATTTATCTTACAAATAGTAAGTTGGTCACAAAAATAATAACAAGACACGATATTATTTCAACAAAAATCTAAGTTTTTGAACAGGTATGCATATTTTGAGCAAACATGTTTTTATTTTAAAATCTATAATTTTGGTTTACATGTTATATATAAAATATAACATGAATTAATAAATGGATCGAATTTGACACCTATGATTGCATACATATATCATTAAATTATATTTGCATGTTGATTATCAGTACAATAAACTACGGGAGCGAACTACCACTTGCACAAGGGATCAACTTCGGCTAGTTGATTAGTGTCATCTTCGGTACAAGTTGTTTCAAGCATCGCATCGGTGGTGGCTTGGTATTTGCATTTAACTGCTTGTAACCTGCAATACTTTGAAATGATTAAATAAAAGCACTTCACTTTCACTCGTTTGGAGCATATAGTGATGGCTAATTACATAATAATTTCATCCATACATGTGTTTCATATATGGTGCGACTATGATTAAAATTGGATGGTTTAAGTTTGTACAAATGTCGTGGATATGTAGCCATGTAGGTGTGGAATGTATGGTATATGATTATGAAGCGTAAATATTGGAACCACATATCTAATAACATCATATACATACTTTTAAACCCAACAAAACATTCAGGTTCATGGGAAATGAGAATGAGAGGAAGTACACAACAAGACCTTGTTTTTTTTTTTTGAACTTTTTTAATCCTATAATATTTAGTGTTATTATATATGTAATATGTGGTATATGGTTTATAGCAAATTAAAATTACATTCAACCTATCAACATTATTGTTATGATGTGTACATAGAGCGAAAAAAAAAATATTTTAATTGATGTTAATTCACATACAACAACATCAATAACAACCATAGGGCATTGATGTTAATTCACATGTGAATGTTATATTAGAAAATAAAATTTCAATTAATGATTGTTAAGATATAAGTTTAAATGTGAATTAATACTAGTTTACAAATACAATTACATTTGATATTATTAGCCAAGTTCACATGTGAATTTTAACCAAGTTGCAATCATACGTGAATATAAAGTCAGCTCAATTTCAAAGTGAATTGACATATGCGAAGTTATACATCACTACTTTGAAACAAGCAAAATTATATTGTAATTTATAGTTTAATTTCTAACCAGTGGGATTTCCCACCGGATGTGACGGGATCGGTTGGTATTGGTTCGGTTTGTTAAGGTACTAGCACGATACCGACATTCGGTATAACAACTGAAAGAGAAAAAAACAAAACAAAGTCGTGATATACCTAAAAAGGATCGACACGTGTTTTATATTGATCGAAAACCACAATAACGAATAAAGTCTTAGTATGCTCAAAAGGATATCAACACGTGTTTTACATCGATTGAAAATTATAAAACACCGGAATTAGTTCCGATAATACTAGTACCGATGTCGGTACCGGTTAGGTTCATGTAAGACCCAGTTTATATTACCCGATTTAACAACCTAAAAACCATGCATTTAACGCCAAAATGACGACTTAACAAAAACTTTCATCATTTAAACCCAAAACTAAACACAACATACATGTATTGTTGTTACAAACCACATTCAAGACGGTAACTACCATTAGTTTACATAGTTTTTAAAACAAAAGTTCGGATGCGGAAGCGTTCTAAAAATGTGTGTGTTCGGTTCGACTCGCTTGCTTGATCTTCATCCTTTACTTGGGTACCTGAGAACTAACATTTTAAACAAGCATTAGTACTATCACTCTTGGAAATTTACGTATTCGAATCAGGTCCGAACACTGGTTCGAGAAAATGATCAAAACAAATTTTATCAAACAGGGCTCCACCGTAATTTACGGTGTCACCGTAAATTACGGTGGCTTCTGGACATTTAGGGCCTACCGTAACTCAGTAGGAATCCACCGTAAAAGAATTGCAGGCCACCGTAAATTACGGTACTACCGTAATTTACGGTAGACCCTGCACAACACTCCCTTGTTTAAAATGCAGTTTTCTTGCTGATTCATTATGAGTCGAAACAGCATAATTTCGCATAAATCGCTAAGCGGCTGGGCTAATACTTCATACTTGTGTTTTGTTTATAACATTACTCAACTATTTCTTAATCGAGCTTGTTTACGGGAACTAACTTACACGCTAAATTACAAGACTTCTAGTTAATTGTTTGTTCTATTATCATGCATCCAATTCAAACCTTAACTCCTATAATAAGAACAAGGCTTTTAAATTTGTCTATGGTGTTCGCTACACGGCCTACACCTCATGTAATATTCGCACAATATAATAAAGTCATGCTTCGTGTTTATTACCAAAACTTGTTTGACCCGTTTAGGTGCTGAGATTAAACACCTTACGGATGCTCAATTTCATGTTTATAACTTGTTTAAGGCAATAGCCAAATTCATGACATAATGGAAATTCTTGGTCATCATGCTTTCTTTCCTTTTAAGCAACGCATAAAGCTAATAATATATATAATGTAATGAAACGATAAATTTCATACCTTTAGAGCGCGCCTTTTACTCGTGAATCCCCTCCGGCTTGCCCGCTAGAGGAACCGGACTCTTTGCCTAGAAAATTCAGTTTTTAACATGTTTAGAATCATTTTCATGACCATTTTCACATCAATTATGGACCATTATCAAATCTGCGTTTTTATCCAAATTTCACATTTAATCCTCACTTAGGCATTTCAACAAACACCTAGTGGGTCAGATTTTTCTACATTCAAAAACAAGTTCGTGACTTGCGATTCAACATCTAATTTCACTATAATAGTAATTTTTTTTGCATGCATCTTGACATCATCTTTTCAGAACTTATTTCCAAATTTTCAGATTATGCAAAACAAGAGTTATAATTTCAGCATTAAACAAGCTTCTTAAAGTTCTCTAATTGCCTACAATGGTGATTATGTAACCCTACAAGTATCATACAAGGTTATGTCAAGAAATCATCTAGGGTTTGATCCTAAACCTCATACTCCTTCTAATTTCAGCCATGCATCAACAATCAAGCTGAATTTCTCATGTTTCACAATTAACCTAGAATTTGTGATGTAACAAAATTACTGAATTTCACATACCTTTTGATCCTTACAACGAGGTGTTTACTAATATGTGATTAGAGCTCGATTTGGAACTGATTTGGGGCTTCAATTGAAGGGATTTTGCTTGAGTTAGGGTTTGGAAATGGGGATGTCGCCCCCTGCTTGTTTCTTGATCGACCAGACTCCCAATTTGGGAGGTTTGGTTTATTTTGTTACTATTAGTAACATAACTTTGAGTTTTGACAAGTTTAGTCCCTTTAACTATGATTTTCTCTAGTTTTAATTATTTTAACCATAACATGCATTAATTCAAGACTTTGAATTTAACTAGGTTAAATTCCTAGTTGGTAAACTCTTGTTTATCTACTCTTTGAACTTTATAATACACGGGTTTATGTCTTTGGGGTGTTACAAGTCCACCCCCCTTAAAAGGGTTTCGTCCCCGAAACCGAATTACGTACCAAATAATGTAGGGTAGAGACGTCGCATTTCCTCTTCGGATTCCCAAGTAGTGCCTGACCCTTTTCTGTGCTCCCATTTGACCTTGACTTGGGTTATCATTTTGTTCCTCAAACTTTTCTCCTTACGATCTAAAATCGCAATTGGTTTTACTGCATAGTTGAGGCTGTTATCCACTTCGATATCGTCGTAGTGGATATGAGCAGTTTCGTCGGCCAAACATTTTCGAAGATGTGATACGTGGAATGTGCTATGAATTCCACTCAACTCTTCGGGTAATTTAAGTCGATAAGCCACTTTACCAACCCGTTCAACGATTCTAAATGGCCCAATAAATCTTGGGCTTAACTTTCCTCTTTTTCTGAATCTAATAATACCCTTCCATGGGGAGACTTTTAGCATGACCATATCGCCAACCTGAAATTTAATCGGCCTATTCCTTTTATCCGCATATGCCTTTTGCCGGTCTTGAGCCGCTTTCAAGTGTGCCCGAACTATGTTGATTTTCGCATTTGTAGTTCGGATTATATCGGCAGGTGCTAGCCCCCGCGGACCCACTTCTCCCCAACATACCGGAGTCCGACACTTTCTGCCATATAATAGCTCATACGGGGCCATTTTAATGCTCGCGTGATAGCTATTGTTATATGCGAATTCGACCAAGGGTAAATGGACATCCCAACTACCCCCAAAATCAATAATGCAAGCTCGCAGCATATCACCCAATGTTTGTATTGTTCTTTCGCTCTGCCCATCCGTTTGTGGATGATAAGCAGTGCTAAGGAACAATTTAGTTCCCATCTGTTCTTGGAATTCACGCCAGAATTTCGAAGTAAACCGGGTATCTCTGTCTGACACAATGGATATCAGTACCCCATGCCTTGCTATGATTTCATTGGTGTAAACCTCCGACATTTTCTCAGATGTATAAGTCTCACGAATGGGAATAAAGTGAGCGCTTTTAGTTAACCTATCCACGACTACCCAAATAGCATCAAAACCACGACTTGTTTTAGGCAGTTTGGTCAATAGGTCCATCGTGATTTGCTCCCATTTCCAAACCGGAATTTCTAACGGTTGGAGTTTACCATACGGCTTTTGGTGTTCCGCCTTGACTTGTAGGCATGTCAAACACTTTTCCACGTATTTCACAGTGTCCCGCTTCATTCCGGGCCACCAATAGTTTTGCTTTAAGTCATGATACATTTTGGTCGCTCCCGGGTGAATAGAATAACGGGATTTATGAGCTTCATCAAGTAGAAGCTTCTTAACCCCACATGTGTTAGGAACCCAGATTCTATTAAAACGAGTTTTTAGGCCGTGACTGCCCACTTCAAGGTCTTTAACTTGACCGATAATTCTTTCCTTTTTCCAGTTCTCCGCCTTTACAGCTTCATCCTGTGCTTCTCGAATTCGTTCTAGTAAACTTGAAGTCACAACCAGTTGCATTGATCGTACCCGTATCGGGGTATAATCTGTTTTGCGGCTCAGCGCATCGGCCACTACATTGGCCTTACCGGGGTGGTAATGTATTTCGCAATCGAAGTCTTTGACGGTTTCCAACCACCGTCTTTGCCGCATGTTTAATTCCTTCTGGTCGAAGAAATATTTCAAACTTTTATGGTCGGTAAAGATTGTAAACTTTACTCCGTACAAGTAATGTCTCCATATCTTTAAGGCAAACACCACCGCCGCTAATTCTAAGTCGTGAACCGGATATTTATTTTCATGTATCTTCAATTGCCTAGAGGCATAGGCGATGACCTTGCCTCGTTGCATTAATACACACCCGAGCCCCAATTGAGAAGCGTCCGAGTAAACCACCATGTCTTCAGTCCCTTCCGGTAAGGTCAGTACCGGAGCGTGGGTCAACTTTTCCTTGAGTGTTTGGAAAGCTTCCTCTTGCTTAATGCCCCACACGAACTTTTCCTCCTTACGAGTTAATTTGGTCAATGGTAATTTTGGAGAAATCCTGTATGAATCTCCGATAATATCCCGCAAGCCCTAAAAAGCTTCGGATTTCCGAGGGATTTCTTGGAGGGCTCCATTTCGACACAGCTTCTATCTTTGACGGATCTACTAGTACTCCATCAGCACTAATGAGATGCCCAAGAAACTGTACTTCCCGTAACCAGAAAGCACACTTCGTGAATTTTGCATACAGCTTCTCTCGTCTGAGTGTGTCTAATATTTCCCACAAATGACACACGTGCTCGGCTTCACTCCTTGAATATACCAAAATGTCGTCGATAAATACAATTACCGACTTATCTAGCATGGGTTTGCAAACCCGGTTCATGAGGTCCATGAAAGCCGCGGGCGCATTGGTCAATCCGAAAGGCATTACGAGGAATTCATAATGCCCGTACCTCGTACGGAAAGCCGTCTTGGGTACGTCCTCCTCCTTGACTTTCAATTGGTGATAACCGGATCGGAGATCAATTTTGGAAAACCAACTTGCTCCTTGTAGTTGGTCAAATAAATCATCAATTCTTGGGAGCGGGTATCGATTCTTCACCGTGAGTTTGTTTAACTCTCGGTAATCGATACACATGCGCATACTGCCGTCCTTCTTCTTCACGAATAAGACTGGTGCGCCCCACGGAGACACACTCGGTCGGATAAACCCCTTGTCAAGAAATTCCTGAATTTGAGACATCAATTCTTGTAACTCCGACGGTGCAAGCCGGTATGGCGCCTTGGCCACGGGTTTTGCGCCCGGAATCAATTCGATTCCGAACTCTACCTCCCGTTCTGGCGGTATCCCCGGTAGTTCTTCCGGGAACACGTCTTCATAATCTCGCACGACTGGTACATCCCCAATTTTGAGGAGTTCTTTTTCCGTTTCGCTTGCATATACCATAAAGGCCTTGCATCCATGTTTCATGAGCTTATGAGCTTCTAGCATTGTGCATATCGCTGGTTTACCTCCTTTTTCTCCATATATCGTAACTTGTTTTCCGCTAGGAGACGTTAGCTTTATTTCCTTTCGGAAACAAACCACCTTTGCGTGGTAACGGGATAGCCAATCCATCCCCACTACCACTTGAAATTCTCCCATCGACATCGGGATCAAGTCTATTGTGTATTCCTCGTCATCAATATTCATCGTGCAGTTTTCACATACATCACAGACAATAAAGCTTTTATTATTACCTATCTCTACCTCTAAAGGCATAGGTAATTTTGTTAGAACAAATGAAGGGTGTCGAATAAACCCATATGAAACAAAGGATTTATTCGCACCAGTATCAAATAACACACGTGCGGGAATTGAATTTATAGTGAATGTACCTGAGACCACGTCAGGTTCGACCTTTGCTTCAGCAGCGGTCAATTGAAAGGATCTTGCTTTGGCTTTTGTGGCTTCACCTTTTGAGTCTTGCCCTTCTTTCTTTCCTGCCAATTCTGGGCACTCCGATCTTTTGTGACCCGTTCGGTAACAGTTGTAACAAACGGTCACTTTTTCCGGGCATGATATAGCCATATGTCCCGTTTTTCGACATATAGGACAAGGCTTGTCTTTGAAGCGACATTCACCCTTATGATTCTTGCCGCAGATTTTGCAACTTGGTGTACCGCCCTTTGCATCTGATTTCTTCGTCGTTTCACTCGTTCTTGCTTTCTTGGTAGGGCTTGGATTTATGTCCTGTGCCCTTCGTTCACCCCGCTCTATACTCTTTTTCAACTCAATCTCCCTTTCCCGAGCGGCATTGACAATCTCGGTAAGGGTCTCATACTTTGAAGGGGTTATGAACTCCCTATATTCTGCGCTTAGCATATTATGGTAGTAATAAACTTTTTGCTCTTCGTTCGTTATCAGATCGTCACAGAACTTCATTTTGTCCATAAACATCCCCGTGATCTTGTCTATGGATTCACCCTTGTGTCTGAGTTGCATGAACTCTTCCTTGATCTTGTTTATAACCGCTTTGGGGCTATGGTGTTTAAGAAACGGCGTCTTAAACTCCTCCCACGTCATGGCCTTGGCCGCTTCGTTTCCAATCTCCTTCTTTTTATTATCCCACCAGTCTTTCGCTTGACCTCTTAACTGACCCGTACCATAAGCTACGTAGTCGTTCTCATCACAATGGGTTCTCTCGAATACTCCCTCGATATCGCCTATCCATCGCTGACACACGATTGGATCAACCTCCCCATTATATATAGGTGGTTTACAAGCTATGAATTCCTTGTATGAACAAGGTTTTCGTTCCCCAGATTTTTCCTTTGCTAGATTTGAATTATCTTCTAGCTTCTTGATTCTCTCTTCTACCACTGATAAAACCGTATTTTGGATTTTATCAATGAAGTTCGACAAACTGTTTTCGATCGCCTTTCCAACCTCTTCGGCAATCACTATTCTCATTTGTTCGGTGACTCTTGGCACCGCATCACCATCACCTCCGCTTGCCATCTTTGATACTGAAATGTTTACATACATTGTTAAACATTTCATTTGTAATACATGTTTTACTTGTTTTGATTTGATCAAGTTCGTAACTTGACTCAATCATTCTTGTTTCATGCCTTTCTTGTGTTTGAGTGTGCTTACACACTCTTGATTCTATTATTCTTGTTTCATGCTTTTCTTGTGTTTGAGTGTGCTTACACACTCTTGATTCTATTATTCTTGTTTCATGCTTTTCTTGTGTTTGAGTGTGTTTACACACTCTTTTCCATGCATATTTGTTCGTGAATTATTTCTATACTCCTTAAATTTTACTTAAGCAATTACTCTTACCGGATGTTGATCAAGCTTGAACCGAACACTTATTGGCAACCTTAAGCTCTGATTACCAACTTGTAAGACCCAGTTTATATTACCCGATTTAACAACCTAAAAACCATGCATTTAACGCCAAAATGACGACTTAACAAAAACTTTCATCATTTAAACCCAAAACTAAACACAACATACATGTATTGTTGTTACAAACCACATTCAAGACGGTAACTACCATTAGTTTACATAGTTTTTAAAACAAAAGTTCGGATGCGGAAGCGTTCTAAAAATGTGTGTGTTCGGTTCGACTCGCTTGCTTGATCTTCATCCTTTACTTGGGTACCTGAGAACTAACATTTTAAACAAGCATTAGTACTATCACTCTTGGAAATTTACGTATTCGAATCAGGTCCGAACACTGGTTCGAGAAAATGATCAAAACAAATTTTATCAAACAGGGCTCCACCGTAATTTACGGTGTCACCGTAAATTACGGTGGCTTCTGGACATTTAGGGCCTACCGTAACTCAGTAGGAATCCACCGTAAAAGAATTGCAGGCCACCGTAAATTACGGTACTACCGTAATTTACGGTAGACCCTGCACAACACTCCCTTGTTTAAAATGCAGTTTTCTTGCTGATTCATTATGAGTCGAAACAGCATAATTTCGCATAAATCGCTAAGCGGCTGGGCTAATACTTCATACTTGTGTTTTGTTTATAACATTACTCAACTATTTCTTAATCGAGCTTGTTTACGGGAACTAACTTACACGCTAAAATACAAGACTTCTAGTTAATTGTTTGTTCTATTATCATGCATCCAATTCAAACCTTAACTCCTATAATAAGAACAAGGCTTTTAAATTTGTCTATGGTGTTCGCTACACGGCCTACACCTCATGTAATATTCGCACAATATAATAAAGTCATGCTTCGTGTTTATTACCAAAACTTGTTTGACCCGTTTAGGTGCTGAGATTAAACACCTTACGGATGCTCAATTTCATGTTTATAACTTGTTTAAGGCAATAGCCAAATTCATGACATAATGGAAATTCTTGGTCATCATGCTTTCTTTCCTTTTAAGCAACGCATAAAGCTAATAATATATATAATGTAATGAAACGATAAATTTCATACCTTTAGAGCGCGCCTTTTCCTCGTGAATCCCCTCCGGCTTGCCCGCTAGAGGAACCGGACTCTTTGCCTAGAAAATTCAGTTTTTAACATGTTTAGAATCATTTTCATGACCATTTTCACATCAATTATGGACCATTATCAAATCTGCGTTTTTATCCAAATTTCACATTTAATCCTCACTTAGGCATTTCAACAAACACCTAGTGGGTCAGATTTTTCTACATTCAAAAACAAGTTCGTGACTTGCGATTCAACATCTAATTTCACTATAATAGTAATTTTTTTTGCATGCATCTTGACATCATCTTTTCAGAACTTATTTCCAAATTTTCAGATTATGCAAAACAAGAGTTATAATTTCAGCATTAAACAAGCTTCTTAAAGTTCTCTAATCGCCTACAATGGTGATTATGTAACCCTACAAGTATCATACAAGGTTATGTCAAGAAATCATCTAGGGTTTGATCCTAAACCTCATACTCCTTCTAATTTCAGCCATGCATCAACAATCAAGCTGATTTTCTCATGTTTCACAATTAACCTAGAATTTGTGATGTAACAAAATTACTGAATTTCACATACCTTTTGATCCTTACAACGAGGTGTTTACTAATATGTGATTAGAGCTCGATTTGGAACTGATTTGGGGCTTCAATTGAAGGGATTTTGCTTGAGTTAGGGTTTGGAAATGGGGATGTCACCCCCCTGCTTGTTTCTTGATCGACCAGACTCCCAATTTGGGAGGTTTGGTTTATTTTGTTACTATTAGTAACATAACTTTGAGTTTTGACAAGTTTAGTCCCTTTAACTACGATTTTCTCTAGTTTTAATTATTTTAACCATAACATGCATTAATTCAAGACTTTGAATTTAACTAGGTTAAATTCCTAGTTGGTAAACTCTTGTTTATCTATTCTTTGAACTTTATAATACACGGGTTTATGTCTTTGGGGTGTTACAGTTCATCACGAAACCGGCACGGTACTAACACTCGCTAGCTTACAGTGCCTCAAAAATAGTGT
Organism: Helianthus annuus; assembly: GCF_002127325.2. NCBI lineage: Eukaryota > Viridiplantae > Streptophyta > Magnoliopsida > Asterales > Asteraceae > Helianthus > Helianthus annuus. The sequence goes on from NC_035442.2 coordinate 167,937,543, forward strand.
ACTTTGAATAAAACTTTGGTTTCAACAAAGTTTATAACGGAATGTCAAAAAAGTTAAACACATCTATGTATTTAGACTTTTTTAATTGTTATAGTACGAAGTTGTTAGAGAAAAACTAATTAAAAGAAAATTATATGGGTTGAAGGCATAGATTATTCAAAATATAAGGTGTGAAAGTGAAACATAAAATAAAAGTATTAAAAACCAATTACCGTTCACAAACTATGTAGTGCTTTGCGGCGGAATTTCGGTCGGCATAAGCTCAATTCGGTACAGTACCGACATTCGCTATAGCTTACAATAGCTAAAAAAAATACTCTTTTGCGAATACAACTTTGTTTTCAGCGAATTATGTACTGCCACATTGAGAAAACATAAAACCGAATACCGATACCGATATTGTTTAGACAGTATCAGTTTCCTACTTCATGGAAAAGTAAAAACCAACTATATTTGACCCATCTGAGTAACACGTTTATCATATCGTAGATAAATTAAGAGCATTGTAAAAGTACATTCAGAATTTATACAAAACATTATCTATTTATATACACTGTAGATAAATTAAGAGCATTGTAAAAGTACATTCAGAATTTATACAAAACATTATCTATTTATATACACTCTAATTTACAACAATTCGGTGCAATGAAGTTGGTACATTCTGCTTAAAATGTTGTACTACCTTTTCTAACCTTTTATTGTTATCCACACACATCCTTTTCTACCTGCAACAGGGAAGAGAGACTTGAAGAGGGAGAGACCATAAAGTAGATGGAGCCCCGCAACGGTGGTTCTAGGCGGCGTCGCGGCAGCAACATCGCCGCGGTGGTGAAGATAACAGGGGACACAACCCTGATTCCGGCGAACCTAGGGTTCTCTATCATCATCGTGAGTCACTACACCATTCCCACACACAATTCCGTCAAACAAAGTTCACCACCAGGCACCAGTCACCACCATCATCATCATGAGTTACTACGCCGAACCTTAAAACGGCAGTCGGCGCTCCTTCCCCTCAAGGCCAGTTACCCTTCAATCCAGATCTTCTTTATGACGGATGTTATTTCAAAATTAGGGTTTTTATCTATGTTTTTCTATTCTTGCAGGTGGGTTCGGTTTAGTATATGGCGATGATCGGATAGACTAATATGGTTGCCAGAAAAAAATTGATCGGCTAGGGTTCCGACAGAAACAGATTCTGGACAAGGCTACGGTTCCGACAAAGATCCGGTAAGTTCATTTTGTTTAAGATTATAGTTCATGTACTTTCCCTTACGGTTCGTCTTGATAACATTTTGCTCTGTATACAACAATGATAATGGTGTAAAGTTATTGCTGAATTCGTTGTGTATTCTGCATTAGGTTTGATTAAGGTTATTGCTGAATTCGTTGTTGTATGATAACATACTTAACTGATTTCGAAGAGTCTGTAGGGATTAAAATATGTCCAGGAGTATGATTTGTGTAATAATGTTGGTATCGACCGTATAACTAGAGTTTAAATGTTAAGGTCGGCTCTGATTCGGTGGGTTCAGAGTTCTTCAGTTTTGCCGATTTGCTGTATGATTTGTTCGTAAGATTGAATCATCATTAAGTTTGCTGAGGTTGTGCGTTTCAGTTTCCTCCTAATTTCAGTTTGTTACTCAGCAAATTACTTCGATTATGTAACGCTAGGTCACTAGAGAATCGAAAATCGGTTCCTATTATTATGAATTTTATTTTTTGCATTGGATCGTTGTGTATTTTGCATTAGGTTTTATTAAAGCTGTTGCTGAATCATTGATGTATAATAACATAGTAATCTGATCTTACAGAGTCGATAGGTAACTAGGTATTGATTCTTTGGGGAAAATATCTTCGAGAATATGATGTATTTAATAATGTTGGTAGTGATCATAATACTAGGTTTGTCAAGCGTGCTGGCTCAAACTTTGTGGTGTTTGAGTTGTAAGCTTCCAAAAGAAGCTTTATATTCCAGAAGAGAGGGTTTAAACCTGTACGTCTCACCTCACCCACACTTATGCACATGAGAGAGAGCCATCCCTCCGCCTCACACCTCTGTCGGCGCCACCATTACCGCCACCGCCACCGCTGCCATATCTCCGGCATCAACGATACTTAGTAAGTGATGAAGGTTCCGTAGACGATTAACGAGAGTCACGATAGAGGGTTTTAAGGGAGAGTAGGTCGATGGCTTAGGATGGTTGAATTGTCACATCAGACGACAATCTGAGAACGCATGTGTGCTTAAATGACTGATGGCGGTGGATATGGTTCAACAGATCGGCGTTGCTAGGGTTCCGTCGAGATTTTAGCAAGATTCTGGTGACCCGGTTCAGGTATGTGTGCTTTATTTTCAGTTAGATCTGCTTAGTACGAGTCTTGATTTGGGATGTTGTTTGTTAATAGATTATGAATCTATATTTTATTTAGGCTGTTGTTTGTTGCAACTGCATATGTTTTTTATTTATGTACTTATTTATCAAGACAATGGGGAACTGATACTTTTTATACAACAAATGGTCATGTGTAAATGATGTAGGATTGTACTTTAAGCGTACTTCTAATATTTTGATAGAAACTTAACGGGCCAGCCCGGTTTATTGTGTTTGTATCCAAAACCATGTTCGAGGCAACGCACATATAGAATTACTACTCTTTGTATACAAAAGATAGGATGGTATAAGTTTTGGTGTAGAGGAAAGGAGTGACTGGGATATCTTAGGTTATATATTTGCAATTGTTGTTTCATCAAATTCAATGTTTTTTGTATTGTAGGGAAGGTATAATTTTTTTTTTGGTTTTCATGGTAGGGTTATGGTTTAGTCCACTGGCGTAGCCAGGATTTTCTTCCTACGGGTTCAGAAATTTTCGAGGGAAGAACGATCGATTGTCTATCACTAAATATCGACTTTTTCTACGGGTTCGATGTCAAAATACATGTATATATAACACTATTTTTTTTTTGGTACGGGTTGCAGCCGAACCCATACATCTCTATATACCTACACCCCTGTTTTAGTCATGTATGGTAACATCTTTGTTGCAGCCTTTTTCTACAATGGTTGTTGCTACAACTGAAGGTGGATGTATCAGGTATGCTACTTTTATTTGTTTTTTTTCTAATACTTGAATAGCTTTTTATTTTTGAAATAGCTTGTATGCAAGCTCTATTACAATTACTATATTGAAGTCTACACCGTTTGCTTTTTATTGCTAGAAGTGGGAAAGTTAGCTTTAGAAATTATAGGTGTCATGTTCCAACTTTTTTAGGTAGGTTGGAAATCTCATTTGTTAACTGTACTTTTTGAGAGATATCCGAACCATGTTCCATTGTAACAACACTTTTGGAACTGGAAGATGATTTACTAGTAGCAAGTGAAATTTATAATCAAGCAGCACTAGAACCTCACATAAACAAGCAGGGTTACGTTTCCCAATCTGATGTGCCATTACGTTGTCGGGTAATGCCTCATCCTTGTATGAAGAACCCTTGCATTAAGGATGCTGCAGAAAATGATGTGGACCCATTTGGAGACCACAAATCATAATGTGAAGATGAATACCTTTTGACTTGTTTATTTTGTTGGGTACATGATTTATATTTTCAAAAGAAGAGCCCACAACTGAAATATCACAAAAAGTTAACTAACTTTAACAGAAAACTTACACATGTGGTTGATATGTGTACTTTTACTGAACACGGTTGAGGTGTGGAAGTCTATTTTTTTTCATGGCCCTCAAGTATGGTTTACTATCAACAGTTTTTTTCCTGTTGCACTCGGATTTGTTGCAAAGGCTTGCTGATCTCCTTCAAGAGATTAGAGAGTCGGATCGTATAATTAAAAACCAACTCAATGAGCTGACTGTATAATTAAAAACCAACTCAATGAGCTGAGTGAACTGGTTAGTAGCATCTGCCAAAAAGAAGTTAAAGTAGACGTGCTTATTAGCATTCGCCAAAAAGAAGTTAAAGTAGACGTGCTTATAGCGCGCTTTTCTAGGGCAAACGATGTTAACGAAAAAAGTTATATGTCGTTAGTAGGTTAAATAGTTGGTTGTTAATTTTGGTCATCAAATGTAAACAATCAACAATTGTACATATCGCAATCTAAGTTTGTAAATAAAATGGCCAAAAGTTTGACAACATATGCTAAAGCCCCCGTCGCATCGCGGCGGGACACGCATCTAGTATATACTAATTTATAACATTTGAATGAATGAATAGTGTTTTTTGTTTTTTGTATTAGTTTTTTTTTTTCATAGTAAAATGAATTTCTATTTTTGCTATAAAATTTTGATTTTTTATAATTATGCCACATAAGTTAAGTGGTATTATTTTATGTTAGTTTTGTTTTACATTTTTCTCTAATTTGTTTGTCGTTCGGTTGATACTTAGCACGGTATTTGGTGGTCACATTTGGTCTCTCACGTTTTCTTATACCCCTAATTTTCTAATACGTGTTGGTATAACTTCAACTCTGTCTACGTTTTACGTCACATGAATCACTTGGTGTTAGAAATTCGTGTTTTTATTTACGTTTTTCCCGGTTTTGGTCGTTGTTCGGTTGGTACTTAGCATTGTTTTACGCCTCTTGCAACGTTGGTGGCACAATCTTACGCCAATCACTGCAACGCGGAGGCCTAAGACTAGTTATTTATATTACTAAAATAAAGAAAAAAACTAAACAACATTACGTTATATAAAAAAAGTTAAATCAAGACAACTTTAATAACATGCACATTTATCCTTTAGTTATAGTTACTTATATGTTACCATTTAACAACGTAAAGTATATACCAATAAAAAGTTATATTACTTTTGAAGTGTAAAATTTTTAATATGTAGTTATATAATATTATTTAAATAGAATGCACACCTTTTATAAACCATATAACATGTAAATAAATAATTACTTAAGGAATAGTATTAAAAACAAAATAACGAATTTTTGTAAATAAACTTAAAGATAATAACTTTAAGAGAAATTGAGACGGTTGCTAAAGCCAAGCAACAACGGTAACAAATCTGCTTATGATTCTGTTTGCCCATCTATGGGCCACATAGAATAAAAAATGGTGGGCACTAACATGCCTATAACCATGTCTATTTGCCCATAGTTCAACTGAACGATTCACATTGTTCGACCAAACACGGCCAGCAATGACGCAAACTCCCCCACATTGTTCGACCAAACATGGCCAACGATACAAGGGAACGAGGTAACCGCAAAGGACGTGCGGTTACTTGAGAGCTAAACTGGAAGAAAACGAACACCCCACAAAGTAGGGATCATCATTACATGTCCAGTTGATAAACATAAAGCGCCAGCATGGCACCTAAAGCATTGCATCCGCAACCGCAAAGGTTACACCTAGAGTTGCGGACACTGGCATCTTCAGTCACCGTCTCAAAGGTTGGTTCGGCACACCAACAGGTGGCAATCAAACCTGATGACATCAGAAAAAGGTAGACCACGCTACCGGATCAAAATTCTCGGCTGAGAATTCCGCATCAGACGGAAAATACTCACCGGTACGAAATAGACGTCACACGACTCTACCAGATCCCCAACTTGATTTACTTGAAGCAGGAGCCACCGGTCTGGCCTAGAATCTTCTCCGCTCCAACTTCCACAGTACCAACTCGACCTCATAGTCCAGTATTCCTCCCACATGCAACTTGCAAGAGGAAACAACACTAGACTGCAGGGACTTGAAGGGGTATGGTCCCAGATCTCGCACCAACATGGTCGCGAGTGACCATTACCCTTATCAAAAATCCCCACCGGCAAGAACTTATCTGCGTCCGTGCGGGCACGCACGAACGCGACGGTCGAATCCAATCAGTCAAGCGATGAGAAGACTTACCTTGTGTATGAAAATGGGTGTTACACATGGCGATGCAGCCTAGCACCGCATCCTATGACCATTTTCGTCACGATAAGGGATCTAGGTAACAATAGTTACCGCACGCGGCGATGCGGCATAGCACCGCATCCCATACATATCTTGACTGAAGCAAGGACGCGGAAACAACCACAGTTACCGCGAGCAGCGATGCGGCCCGACACTGCATCCTGCCCACGAAGCAAGTGGGACTGACACCACAGAGCAAGTGGCGCCAATGACAGTTGCCTGTCAGCCCACACGTAAGCGACTGACTGACACCGCAGCAGGACGTGGCATCACCTCCACAACCGACAAGCCTGACACACCTGCATAGGGGCTGCGCGTTGTCAGCCTAGCTACTCAATTACCCTCCTTCACTCCTCGGCTATAAATACCCATCCTGGACCAGGTTTGAGGTATCGCTTATCAACTCTCTCACTACTACTACTACTATCACACACTTTGCTCTTAAGCAAATTACTGATTCTCACGCCGGAGAGTGGTAACAAGGAGCACCACCCACCCCATCCTCCTTGTTACGAGTCACGGTGTGTTTCCCTTGTGCAGGAGACAGATCAATGGATGATCCAGCCACCGATCCTCGGAAAGAAGGGATTAACCCTACTTGACGAGACCAGTGAATTAACCTCTCTTGGTTAACCACTGTTTCATCAGGTACTTTTTCTCTTCTTCATTGCTCATGATTCATGTTACAAACACATCAATTGCCAAGAGTTCCTAGTTGTTAAGAATAATTCGGCCATAAATTCTCATAGCTCAACCAATCCCTAACGACGCCATTGGGTACGAACGATGTTGGCGGCCCCGATTTAGGGATTTTAGGATGAACGATTCATTATTGGGCGTGGATTTTGGAACGTCGCATCAGCATGCTGTTGAATATCGATGAACTATAATGGCATACACCCTATGATGCAGCACTATTAGATTCTTTCAAAATTGGGCCTTTTTATAAATCTTTGGGCCTTTCTTCAGAAACTGGTTTATTTTTTCTATTATTTGGGCCTAATCCACATACTATACATTAAAACATTCTTAAAAACCGGAGGCCCTAAATTTTGAAGGCCCAAGCCCATACCTAGGTTTAGAAGCCTGTTGGGCCGGCCCTCCACATAAAAACAAAACACACACATAAACCTTGAAAAAAAAAAGAACTCCTCCCCACTTGCCTGCTATCGGTGTTGACTCCCGACTCACCGGTGAAAAAAAAACCTTCTCCAAAACCGAGGAGGTAGTGTTCCCACCCAGGACCGGACTTTCCCATGCATTCTCTAAGCTCCACACCGTATGACTTTAGATACCCAAAAAAATATTTGTGGCAAAGTATGAAAGAACCAAAAAATATGGTGGCCAAATTCACAAACTCAAATAGACTCAAATAGTCAACTAGTCTATTTATATATAATTTGTTTGTGTATATTGTGTTTAGTGGGTTTTTTATTTTGCATAATAGTGTTGTACATAATGCTTAGACATGCATTCATGGTTGTATATCATGTTTTGTGATTTTTTTATTTTTTCTACTTTTTTTTTCTTTTAACCCTCTATAATTTTTTATTTTTTACAATTTAATCTCAACGCTTTTCTACTTTCAAATCTGGTCCCCTATACTTTTCATTTTTTACAAATTTTTCATTTTACGTTTCGGTCTAAATTTTGTGAGTTGACACGCTGCAACGTGTTGGTGTGATTCAACGTTTTTACATTTGTTTTTCCTGTTTTACGCATTAACACGACGCAAAGGGCGGACGTGGTTCAGCGTTTTTACATCTACTTTTCGTTCGGTTAGTTTTTTCGTTTTTAATTTATTTTGTTTTACGAGCTTTTCCGGTATTGATGTTCACTGATGGTGCCACCTCGCACAGTTTTACCCGCCGCAACATGAGGGGCTTAATACTAGTTGATGTTAATTCACATGTGATTGTTATATTAGAAAATACAATTTGAATTAAAAATTTAAATGTGAAACTCTTATGTTACAATTAAATTTGATTTAGAAAACTTATGTGAATTTTAATTAAGTTCAATAATACATGAATATAAAAACTTAGCTAAATTTTCAAAGTGAATTGACGTATGATGTTACACATCACTACTATTAACCAACAAATAATATCGATTACGATACATCAAACGCTATTGTTATGATGTGTACATAGAAAGATAAATATTGTAATTAATGACTTAATGTTAATTCACATGTGAATGATATATTAGAAAATAAAATTCGAAATATTAGAAAATAAAATTCGAACTAATGATAGTGTGAATTAATATTAGTTTACAGATGTAGTGTTAGATTACAATTACATTATTACATTTCATAGAAAGAAAACTTAGCTACGTTTACATGCAAATTTTAGAGGAAATTACAATTTGCATTCTTGTGGTATTGTGGCGCAACCTTCATACTTAAAAATGTGTTCCTTCCGCCTATTGAACGTTAGATAGCATTTAAAAATGTTGTAAAAAGACAAAACTACCCTTTTATTTTTGTAATATGCGTCCATGTGCTTTCAGTATTATTCCAACTGTTTAACAACCCTAAAATTGTCCTTTTCCCTCCAAAATCTATATCCATCTTAACAAATTCATTCCCTTCAAACCCAAAATGAATCGACTAATCATTCGCAACATGAATTGGCAACCTTTACATGTATGAAACCTAACCATTTAAACTAATTTTGACATATGAACGATTTGAACGATATACTAACAAATGAACGAATTGACGTATGATGTTACACATCACTACTATTAACCAACAAATAAAATCGATTACGATACATCATACGCTATTGTTATGATGTGTACATAGAAAGATAAATATTGTAATTCTACATAATCTTAAAGCACAAAGACGCCACCGACCCTTCCCTTTTCATTAAATACAAGGCCACCCCTTTTACTTTTCAATAAAATACAAGGCCACCCCAACATTGAGAAATAATATTTTTAGCTCTTACTCTATATAATATAATAAATCTAACCCTCAACTTTGCAAAATAGTATTTTTAGCCCCTATTTCATTTTACTGGCACCCCCTATACTTTCAAAGTTTACATTTTTAACTCTTTTTCTCTTAGTTTTACGTTTTTCCCAAAGTTTCGCCACATTGCAATTTTATTCCCTTGGCTTTACAAAGGTCAACGTTTAATCCCTCATGTTTCTAATCTTCTAGCTTTACCCATGCACCATATGTAATATGTGTTTTTAACATGTTATTTTCTTTAGTGACTTTCGTTTGCTACTTTCTCTTTTAAAGAACTAATTTGTCGTTAATCTTCTTGAATTTCAAAAGTTTCGACTTTACCCTTTTTCGTTCCTTTACTTGAAAAAAAAGTTTTTAGGTACGGATTTTTATGTATGTGTCGGTATAAATTCGAGTTGATCTACGTTTAGATGTAACTTTTTTAATGATTTTTGTTTGCCAATTTTTCTTTAAAGAACTAATTTGTCGTTAACCTCTTTGAGTTTCGACTTTGCCCCTTTTGTTCTTTTGCTTGAAAAAAAAAATAACTTTTGACTTGCGGATTTTTATGTAGGTATCAGTATAAATTCGAGTTGATCTCTTTTTAGACGAAAACTTATCTTGGGAAATGAGTCAGTGCAACTATAATATGTTTTTTTACATACCATACCGAGTGTCATTAAATATAATATATTTCCATTCAATGGCATAAATTCGAGTTACTCTGCGTTTCATGTGTTTTCTATTTTTTAAAGCTATAATAAGCCCTTTTTGATTGTTGTGCATCGGTCGCGTTACATAGCACTTGCGCTAATCCATTCGATATTTGCAATATATGTCGCAACCCCCGACCCCTGCCCCGGGAGGCAGGCGGCCGCGGCACGCAGGGCTGGTGGTATCGGTGTTTATTAATTTGGCAGCGTAAATTACATCAGGACCGTAGTTAGGAAATAGTTTATCAGAGTAAAACACCACAATTTTATAATAATAAATACATGGGAAAAACCTAAATTTCCATTACAACATGTTTATAGGGATAAACCCTAATTTATTTGAAATAAAACTTCTTTCTTGTTTAGGTAACTTTTATAGCCACTTTTCCAAGCCTTTAGTGCTCTCCAGCTGGCTTCTATTTGGCTTTCACATTTTGTTACCTGAAACGCGTTTAAAAAGTTTTATCAGCAAGAAATACTGGCGAGTGAATCCCAGTTTAATCAAAACAAGTTTTATCATTTTAGAGCATTGAGGGCATCCGCAAGGGCATCCGCAATTACATTTGTTTACATCTACTTTAATTATCACACACGGTACTGTCAATCCTGACTTGTGGTCATGCTACTACTCACAGTGTATTAACAAGTAATGTATACAAAATCCCAACATACCGACAGTAATTGTAGAATCACAAATACTCAATCACTGTTAATTATAATTTAAAATAATTGAGATTTTGTAAAAACAGTTTACAAAAAGAGGAATTACTCACTTTGCTATTTTAGGTATTTCCTGGTGACTTCCTGGTTATAATCTATTAAATTAAACAATACACACAAGTTAGTATAATAACGCAATTTACATTAGCTATACCCTCCCCCCGAGACAGAACTCCAACGACTGAGTTAGACAGAGCCTCGACATGCATTACGGAGCTCTAGATCAATCGGGCAGAGTAACTAATACGTAACCGGGGGTTATAATACTTACAACGAGGCAGAGCTTCGCTAATTAGTGGGTATAATGCCCGAGTATTACTTCTATTATTTAGAGAATTGAGAGAGAATTGCGAGAAATGAGCGATTTGTGAACTGAGCCTGAGGTCTCCATTTATAGGCCTGATCATTGACCCCGTCGCACCCCGCGGCGCCCTAAGGTCTGCCCGTCGCGAGTCGCGAGCCACCTGTAGGTAGGGTTTAGGCTTGCCGAGTCAGGTAGTAGACTTGCCACGAACCCGGACACGTCGCACAATGGATTTTCCGACAAGTAATAGCCGTCGCGCCCCGCGACACCCTAGTGGTGTGTCCGTCGCGGGCCGCCATAGGCATTAAAATTTTGTTTTATTCGATTTTTAATAAAAATAAAGGTATTTCGGGGCCGTTTTTCATATACGGGGTGTATTTTAGGACATATAAGGGTGTTTTAAGGATTTTAGGAGAGTTGTTACAATATACCCATGTCACGGCCCCCGTGCCCGGTTTGACCCGGTCCAGGAGCCGCGGGACAGAAAACCCGTGGTATTTATATTTACAGCGGAAGTCTTATCAGGATCGTTTTAAAACTTGAAAATGCCCGAGTTTTATTTATTTATAATTCGGGATAAACCCCGTAATATACAGTGGAGGAATTTCATAATTCCTTTATTTTACAAAACATGTTTATTTATTCGAGCCACTACTTTAAGCTTGGGAGTGCTCCTGAGCACTTGTACTTGATTCAAAGTAAGTCACCTGAAACATGTTGTAAAAATATTTTGTCAGCGGGGAAATACTGAGTGAATCATTCATTTTAAATGAAATGACACGTGGTTATAATTTACAGTATTAAGGGAGATTACAAGGTTTCTATCAACCAATTACCCATAGTATTTGTCACTCGACCGGATCTGTGACTATGGTCATACCACTATTGGGTCCTGTCACCCAATAGTGACGAGTATCACAAATTTTAGGCTCGCCCACCTAAAGTGATAAAACAGCAGTAATGTGCACCCCACATACCGGCTGTAATTTGGTGATTACATAAACTTAATCCCTGTAATTATAACTTTGAAAATATACATGATTTTGTAAACAAATTTGATAAAAAGAGAATGACTCACATTGCAAGTTTAGACGGGCAGTATTTAGCCTACTGATAAGCCGAATAACCTAGTTTAAACAATAATGCACACGAACCAAGTTAGTAACTAATACAACATTTACGATAACTCACGAGATACAACCCTCACAATGAATAACAAAGTGCGATACTTAAATATCCAGCGGATTCACAACGAATAATAGAGCATAGGCCGAATTTGGGCAATACCCAAATATCCTGTCGGAATCACGACGAATAACAAAGTATAACCCTAATGCGGGCATCATTTAAACATTCATTGGATAGTTTCAATCGATCGGATATTTAATCGTAGCAGCGATCGAGTTATTACCCGGTATTGTGGCAGCACCTCACTATATAAAATTAAAGTTTTGGACAGTAGAATTTCGTCTGAGATCGAAATTGTGAGCACGGAATGAAAGTCCCATGCACAGGCTATTTATAGCCTGAAAATGGGTTTTACGCGGCCCGCGTAAAGCCATAAGCAATCTTTACGCGGCCCGCGTGGCCGCCTAGTCTAGATGTAGGTTTGCTGGGTCATGGGCTAGGCTTGCCAGATGGTTAATACGTGGCCCAAATGTGTTTTCGGATAATCTTCAAGTTAACGCGGCCCGCGTAAAGTTAGGTTATCCTTTACGCGGCCCGCCTAAAATCCAAGATTCTTGTTTTTCTTGGTTTTTCATATTGGTTAGGGTTTTAGGGGTCCGGGTTTTCATGTATGGATAAGTTAGGGACATTTTTGAAGGTCCTTACATCCTCCCCACCTTAATTAAAATCTCGTCCTCGAGATTTATTGAAATAAGTGTGGATATTTGCGTTTAATCTCTGATTCCAGCTCCCAAGTATATTCTGGTCCTTTCTTTGAATCCCATCTGACCTTGACCAGCACCAGTCGCTTGTGTTTAAGAAATTTGATCTTTCTGTCCTCTATCTGTAGTGGTTTTTCCACGAATTTTAGTTTTTCATATACTTGCACATCTTGGAGAGGTACTACCAGAGATTCGTCAGATAGACATTTCTGGAGGTTGGATACATGAAATACATCATGTACCCCAGCTAACTCTTCTGGTAGTCGTAAACGGTAAGCAACTGGTCCTATTCGTTGGATTACTGGAAATGGTCCAACGTACCTTGGGCTCAGCTTTCCTTTCTTTCCAAATCGTACTATTCCTTTCCAAGGAGAAACTTTCAAAAGTACCTTGTCTCCGACTTGAAATTCTAGTGGCTTGCGTCGATTGTCTGCATAACTCTTCTGGCGATCTCGAGCTGTCTTTAGGCTTTCTTTGATTTGTGTTATCTTGTCGGTGGTCTCTTGTACAATCTCAGGTCCTGATAATTGACTTTCTCCTATCTCTGCCCAACAAACTGGAGTTCTACACTTGCGTCCATACAATGCTTCGAACGAGGCAGCTTCAATGCTTGCATGATAACTATTGTTATAGGAGAATTCAATTAAAGGTAAATAATCATCCCAGTTTCCACCAAAATCTATTACACATGTTCTAAGCATGTCTTCCAAGGTTTGAATGGTTCTTTCACTTTGTCCGTCTGTTTGGGGATGATAAGCCGTACTTAAATTCAATCGAGTACCCATGGCTTCTTGGAAACTTGTCCAGAAGTGTGAGGTAAAACGACTATCCCTATCCGATACAATAGAGAGTGGAACTCCATGTAGGGATACTATTTCATCAACATATAGTTTTGCTAATCTTTCCATGGTGAAAGTTTCTTTCATGGGTAGAAAATGAGCTGACTTGGTTAATCGGTCCGCAATTACCCAAATCGCATCATTACCTTTTCTGGTTTTGGGTAACTTAGTAACGAAATCCATGGTTATTAGTTCTCATTTCCAAACAGGCATCTCTAACTGTTGAAGTAACCCTGAAGGTTTCTGGTGTTCTGCCTTAACTTGTGAACAAGTAAGACACTTAGATACATAACTAGCTATATCCTTTTTCATACCTATCCACCAGAAATTATTTCTTAAATCTTGGTACATCTTATTATTTCCAGGGTGCATGGTATACCTAGATTTATGGGCTTCCTCTAAAATCTTATTCCTTAAATCTCCTTGTTTAGGTACCCAAATTCTTTTCTTGTGGAATCTCCAAATTCCATCACTTCCTTGTTCCAATTCTTTTGTTCGCCCTTTCATTCCTTCAGCATCATCTTTGATTGCTGTGGTTTGAACACTCTTTAATTGTTCCATTAAATCTAACTGTAGATTTAATCTAAGGGCACGAACTCGCTTTTGTTTGTCATGGTACTTACGACTTAAGGCAGCTGCAACTACATTTGCCTTTCCCTCGTGATATTGAATATCACAGTCGTATAGACAGTAAACTTACTTCCATACAGATAGTGTCTCCACATCTTAAGGGCAAAGATTACCGCTCCTAATTCTAAGTCACGAGTCGTGTAGTTTTCTTCGTGCTTTTTCAATTGTCTTGAGGCATACGCAATTACCTTTTTGCCTTGCATTAACACACATCCTAATCCTAGCATAGAAGCATCACAGTAGACTTCAAAATCTTCTGTTCTATCTGGTAATGCTAAGATTGGGGCATTTGTTAACTTTTGCTTTAAAATCCTAAAAGCTTCCTCTTGTCTGGGTCCCCATTCAAATTTTACGGCTTTACAGGTTAGCTTAGTTAATGGAACTGCTATCTTAGAAAAATCCTTAATAAAGCGTCTATAGTATCCAGCTAATCCTAGGAAACTTCTAACTTCTGTAGCTGATTGCGGGGCCTTCCATTTGGTGATAGCTTCAATCTTGGAGGGATCTACGTGAATACCTTCGTGATTCACCATGTGTCCTAAGAATTGTACTTCTTGAAGCCAGAATTCACACTTTGAGAATTTGGCATAAAGCTTTTCCTTTCTTAACAAAGTTAAGAGTGCATGCAAATGCTCACAATGTTCCTTCTGACTCTTGGAGTAAATAAGTATATCGTCGATGAAAACGATTACAAATTTATCCAAATACGGTTTACAGATTCTATTCATCATGTCCATAAATGCTGCTGGAGCATTCGTTAATCCGAAGGGCATGACTGTAAACTCGTAATGTCCATACCTAGTTCTGAAAGCAGTTTTAGGTATGTCTTCTTGTTGTACCTTCAATTGATGATATCCGGAGCGTAAGTCTATCTTAGAAAAATATCTAGCTCCTTGCAATTGATCAAAAAGATCATCAATCCTAGGTAATGGGTATCGGTTCTTAATTGTAACTTTGTTTAATTCCCTATAGTCGATACACATTCTCATCGATCCGTCTTTCTTCTTTACAAACAATACCGGGGCTCCCCATGGAGAGGAACTTGGTCGTATAAACCCTTTACTTAGTAATTCATCTAACTGTTTCTTTAATTCTAACATTTCAGTAGGTGCTAACCGATAGGGTGCCTTGGCTATCGGTATAGTTCCTGGAATTAGATGAATTCTAAATTCTACCTCTCTATCGGGTGGTAATCCTGGTAGGTCTTCGGGAAAGACATCTGAATATTCCGATACTATCGGAATGTCTTCTAGTTTCTTACTTTTGGTATTAACAACTACTGAAACCATATATATTATTCCTTGTTTTCTTGAATAACTGGCCAACTTCATTACTGAAATAAATTTCAGTGGCTTTTGTGGTTTATCTCCGGTAATTATTACTAATTCTCCTGTGGGTGTATGGATTTCTATAGAATTCTTATCACAGAGAATTCGAGCATGGTTGGCTACTAACCAATCCATTCCTAACACGACATCGAATCCGGCTAAGTTCATGGGTAACAAGTTTGCAGAAAATTTATGGCCTAAAAGTTCTATTTTCCCTTCTTGCAAAACCTTATTTATTTTAACAGAATTCCCATCTGCCGTTTCGACTGTAAAACTCTGCCTAAGGTTGGTTAAAGGTAAATTAAGGGCTTGGCAGAATGAAGTATTTATAAAACTTTGGTTTGCACCAGAGTCAAATAATACTTTTGCATAAACGTCGTGAACTAAAAACGTACCAGCTATGACATCAGGAATTAGTTCAGCTTCCTGAGTAGTCAATTGAAAGGCTCTAGCATTCTTCTTGGTAGTTCCTTCAGCTGGTTTAGCCTTGTTGTCTGCTGGTTTGACTAATTTAGGGCAATCTGACTTATAATGCCCAGTTTCTCCGCAGTTGTAGCAGACTGTGGTTTTCTTTCTGCAATTTTCTTCACGATGTCCTACAGCTTTGCAAAAGTTGCAGGTTTCCCTACATCTTCCAAAATGCTTCTTCTTACAATTTTTGCAATATGGCGGAACAGAAAGTTGCCCTGTTCCCCTTCTCTTGAAATTACTACTATTACCTACACGAAATCCTTGGGTAATTTTCTGGGCCAAATCCTTCTTTCTATTTTCTTCTCGAGTACGTACCAAGCCGTCAGTTAAGGTGTTGGCTAATTCTATTGCATCGTCAATCGTGCGAGGCCTAGCAGCTTTGACAATGTCACGAATCTCGCTAATCAAACCCCAAATATAGCGAGAAATAAGTACCGGTTCTGGCGAAGCCAGAGTAGGTACAATCCTGGCATACTCAAGGAATTTTGAAGTATACCCTCGACAGTCCACATCCACCATTCGATGGCTTAGGAATTTGTTTGTCATTTGTTCTTTTTCATATTCAGGACAAAATTTTCTTTCTATCAGTTGCTTGAATTCTTCCCAACTCATGGCATAAACCATGTCATTACCCTTAGCTTGTAATACAGTGTTCCACCATTCTAATGCCTCTTCCTTGAAAAAGTGAGAAGCGTACATGACCTTGTCTTCCTCAGCACACTTACTTATTTTGATTACTGCCTCGGTTTTCTCTAACCAACGCAGTGCCGCAGTCGCCCCTTCGTTGCCTGCAAATTCCACAGGTTTACAGGCAAGGAATTTTTTGTAAGTGCAACCAGGTGTTGCAGCTTTCAACCTTTTATGTACTGGGGTTTGAATTCTGTCATTATTATTACCGCCTCCATTGATACTATTACTGGCAGTATCGTCGTGCGTACGTTTACTAGGGTGAGCTTGCGAAGGCTCAACAGGACTTTTTACTGCAGCGACGATAGCTGGGATAGCATTAACTATTCCCTGAGCAACGATATTTTCTATGTCTTGCCGATTTAGGAAGTGATCCTCGTTATTATGTTCCGACTGGTTAGCTTCATTAACTGGTTCATTTACGGCGTGTTCCATCTGGATGTATATCAATTACGAACTATTATTTAATATAAACACTTTGATATATTTTACAACCAATCTTTATTTAAAATAATAAACACAACAGCCTTATGGATCTATTACAACTGAAATTCCAAAAACATACTATGATAATTATACCCTGCATTTATTTTATTTCCTCGTACTTATTTATTTATCATGGTTGCTTTTTGTTTGGCCACTTATCTTAATTAAGGATTAAGATTTGCGGCAGTAGTGGCTAGCATATAAAGGTCTGACCATTTTTCATCTAATTCGTCTTCCCACGGAGGGTTTTTACCTATTTCCTTATTAACTACCACTTCTTTTGATTTGGACGTTCCTACTTTCCCTTGGCTTTTTCTAATAATCCAATCTCTCTTCTTGGGAGTAAGTGGGTTTTCATAGGATGCTTTACGAATAAATATTCCTTCACTAGTGTTCACTGAATATCTTGAGGAACTTGGTTGGGGCGAGGTTTTCTTAGTCTTTTGGGCATTGTCTAGTTGATGGTAAATATCCGAAAGCTTTTGCTTACCCATTCTGTACATTAATAAGTAGTCAATTACAGATGTAGTTTTAGGTTGCAAATTTTAGAGTAAAGTACAATTTGTATTATTTTGGTATTACCCTCATACTTAAAAATGTGTTCCTTCCGTCTATTGAACGTTAGATAACATTTAAAAATGTTGTGAAAAGACGAAACTACCCTTTTATTTTTGTAATATGCGTCCATGTGCTTTCAATATTATTCCAACTGTTTAACAACCCCAAACTTGTCCTTTTTCCTCCAAAATCTATATCCATCTTAACAAACTCATTCCCTCCAAACCCAAAATAATCGACTAACCATTCGCAACATGAATCGGCAACCTTTACATGCATGAAACCTAACCATTTGAACTAATTTTGACCCATATGAACAATTTGAACCATATACTAACAAACGAAACCTAACCATGAATTCCAACCTATACATGAAGAAACCAAACCATTGGAACCATCATCAGCTACTATTACATGCATACTAACCATGAACCAAACAAACCATGCATGAAACCAAATCATTTTGACTCATTTGAATCAAACAAAACAAACCTACAAAATATACTTGTTTACAAACAGAAATATCATCAAACATAACTGTCACAATATCTGATACACCATCGATTCTACCAATCCATGGTTAAAATAAACATGATTCATTAAATCGCCATCAATAGTAGATAAATCAACAGTTATATTGACATCAACAACAACACCCACTTACCCGGTTGCATTAAAACCAACAACAACATAATCTTCGTGAAGTGGTGGGGTTTGGTATGGGTGGAAGAGTGTGTGGTGTTCCGGTGGTGGGGTTCAGTGTGGTGTGGTGTGGTGTGGTGTGGTGTGGTGTGGTGTGGTGTGGTGTGGTGTGGTGTGGTGTGGTGTAGTGTAGTGGTGTTAGGTGCGGTGGTGCGATGGTGTGAAAAGCCGGTGGTTAATGATTGGTAATGGGAAGGAAGAGTGTTGTGCAAGTGTAAACCAATGTAACGCCTCGCTTTTCGCAGCTTTCCGTTTTTTTAGAAAGATTGTATCGTATTTCTATTTTCGGAAACTCGTTTCCTTTGTAATCGTATTTCGTTTTAAGTCATTGTAAATCCGAGACTTTGATCGTAATAAAATGAATCTTTTATACATCGTTTATACATGTTTATACATTGATACGTGCTTTCGTTTGATACTTTGATCACAATAGAATACTATTTTTATATTATACGTGTTGCGACACTCGGGTTATACGCTACCAATCTCGAATACATGCACACAACCGATACTCAACATACTAGTACTCATAACTTATACAACTTATACGTGCTTGTTAACTATTAAATACGTAGTTAAATTCTGATAATAAAATATTAACAATAATAATCCTAGTAATATAGTAATAATAATAATAATAAAGTAATAATGAAACTTATATCAACGTGAAGTGCCAAAAAAAAAAAAAATGAAACTATATCTACGTGTAGTGTCAACAAAATTTATATGATTCACCTTTGATCCAAGAATTTATATTTTAGTTTCTTATTACACTTGAATGATGCTAATTATTCCTTTAGGGCATTTTGTAATCAAACACAAGATGAAAAAAAAGGGATAATATGGCTGTCTTGGGGTAGATTTGGCTTTGTTTATTTTAGGCCCAAACTATCTACAAGTGTTTAGATAGTCACTCCAAAAAGGTGGTTTTTGTCCTTATATGCACATCCTGCAGTGTCGAACTGTAGCTAAAACGTGGCGTTTTGGTCCGGTTAACCAGATAAAGACTGACGGGTGTCTGACGGGTCTGTTGACCGGACCAAAACGCCAAGCTTTGGCCGCGTTTTGGTCCTGCAACCAGACCGGGTGTCAGTCTTTTGTCTGGTTGACAGGACCAAAACGCGGCCAAAACTCGACGTTTTGGTCCGGTCAACAGACCCGTAAGAAACCCGCCAGTCTTTTTCTAGTTAACCGGACCAAAATGCCGCATTTTGGCCACAGTTCGACACTGCAGGGTGTGCATATAAGGACAAAAAACACCTTTTAAGATGTGTAGATAGGCAAATGGGTGTGCCAACAGGTACACCCTTATCTATCTACTATAATAAAATAAACCAATTTTTGGACACGTGCCATTCATTGAAGATATCCTCAAATCTATACTTACCTTGTATTAACTAAATAAATAATAAATTAATATTAAATCTTATCATACTTTAATAAAATATTATCCTCAAAACTAAATTGTTAATTTAATATATTTTTAAAACAAATACCTCTTTTTCCTACTTATTTAATATTAAATTTATAAATAATAAATTAATATTAAATGTTATCCTAATTTATTAAAAATATAACTTTTTTTTATTATTTGGTATACAAAATTATATTTATTTAACTCGTGTAAAACGCGGGGTTTTTAAAAATATAATTTGTTTATTATTTACCATACAAAGTTATATTTATATAACCCGTGTAATACACGAAGTTTTTAAAGATATAATTTTTTTTTATCGTTTGCTATGTAAAATTAGATTTATTCAACACGTTTAATACACGGGGTTTTTTAAGAATATTATTTTTTTTTATTATTTGGTAGATTTTTCAACCCAACTATACGCGGGTTTTTTAAAGATACGCCATTTTTAGTATTTAATATACAAAATTATATTTATTTAATCTGTGTAATACACGTGATTTTTAAAGATATATCTCTTTTTTAGATCTATTCAACATGTGTAATATGCAGAGTTTTTAAGGGTGTAATTTTTTATTATTCGGTAGATTTATTCAACCCGATTATACACGAGTTTTTTTAAAGATACGACGTTTTTAGTATTTACTATACAAAATTACACTTATTTAATCTGTGTAATACACATGTTTTTTAGGATATAACTTTTTTATTATTTGATATATAAAATTACATTTATTTAACCCGTACAATATACGGGGTTCATAAAAATATAACTTTTTATTATTTAATATATAAAATTACATTTATTCAACTCGTATAATACACAGGGTTCTAACCTAGTTTTATGCTATATTTGATAAGAGGTTAGATATGTGAAAAATTAATGTATCTATACTATATAATAAAAGAAACCATTTTTGAGACACTTGCCATCATATGAGGGCATCTCTTATAGATAATTATTATTTTAATTTAATATCTTCTAATTAATTATAGATAATCATTCTACTAAATATTATTTAGTTTAATATCTTATTGATAATTATTATTTAGTTTAATCTTCTTATCATTTATAATATTATTTAACGTAAATTACGATTTTGGCCCCTGTGGTTATATCACTTTTACCCTTTTTGCTTAAAAAAGAATTTTTTAACATCTGAGCCCCCAACGTATTCTTTTCTAACCTTTTTGACCTCTAACACTAACCTCATCCATTAAATGTTATTTTTAACATCTGAGCCCCCAATGTCTTCTTTTTTAAACCTTTTGGCCCATAACACTAACCCCATCCATTAAATGTTAGGGGCCAAGAGGGTTAGAAAAAAGACGTTAGGGGCCAAAAAGGTTAGAAAAAAAAAAAGACGTTAGGGGTTTAGATGTTAAAAAATTATTTTTTGGGCTAAAAAGGTAAAAGTGATATAACCACGGGTGCCAAGATCGTAATTTACTCTATTATTTATTTGAATTAATTATTACTTTTATATTTATCTATTTACTTAAAATTCAAACTTAATTATCAAATTTGATCTTAACTATATATTTGAACATTTTGTTTACTTTGGTATCAAACAGGTTTTACGAAACTTAAAATAAAATTAACTAATATTATTTATCATTTATACATTTACATAGTTTTAAATAAAGGGTTAAATTTATTGAGACTTCGTTAACAAATTTTGCAACAACAGAATAAACTATTTTTGTCACGAAAACAAACTTTGTGTAAATATATTAAATATTTTTATTTTCACTCTACAAAATTACATTTACTCGACCCATGTAATACATGAGGTTTTTTATAATATAACTTTTTATTATTTGATGTATAAAATTAGATTTATTCAATATAAATTTTTATTATTTAATATATAAAATTATATTTATTCAACCCGTGCAATAAAGAAAGTTTTTAAAGATATACTGTTTTATTATTTAGTATATAAAATTTATTTATTCAACCCGTGTAATACACGGGGTTATAACCTAGTTATAATATAATTTAAAGAACACCTTACATAAATTTACTACATATACAAAAACCAAGTAGGGGAATAGTGCCACACAGCTGTGTGGCACTCCCCTATTGGACCACCAGTTTTATTGTTTTATATTCGTTTAAAATTACGATTTCGTCCTTAATTTAAAATAAAATTATGTTTTCGCCCCCACTTCAAAATAAAATTACGTTTTTGTCCCTCGCTCAAAATTACGATTTTACCCTCGGTTCAAAATTATGATTTTTTCCCCAGATTACAACTACAATTTTGGCCCCAGTTCAAAATAAATTTTTGCTTTCGCCCAAACTAAAAATGACGATTTCGTATTTTCGCCCCTTTCAAAAATTATTATTTCGCCTTAAGTTTAAAATTATGTTTTTGCCCGGCTCAAAATAAAACTATGCTTTTGCCCCCTATTCAAAATTACGATTTTGCCATCAGTTCAAAATTTTGAATTCGCCCGAGTTCAAATTAAAAATATAGTTTTGTCCCCCAGCTTAAAATTACGATTTTGTTCTTAGTGCAAAGTTATATTACGCTTTTGTCTCCGGTTCAAATTTATAGTATTGCCATCACTTTAACTTTTGCCAAATTACGATTTTACCTAAGTCAACAAATACAACTTTGCCCTCAGTTCAAATTACAGTATTGCTATCGTTTAAGTTTTTTTAGCAAAATTATAAAAGTGTTTTTTATATTACTTGACTGGATTTAATTTTTTTCCATGTCAAGGAGCTTACTAAAAGTCGCTCATTAATCCTTACAAGCTACAGTTTTGCCCTGAGCTCTGAACTACGGTCTTGTCATCGTTTTAGTTTTTTTTCCTAACAAAACTATAATAGTGTTTTTTTAATTAATTGATAATTATTCGGCCATCGCCCCGCAACGCGGGCGGTGGCATTAACTAGTTGCAACAACAAAAGAAAAGGGATTTTAAGGCTGTTCACAGCCTTACGGCCGCAACCCATGTTGGGGTGTTTTGCTTTGTTTTTTTTATGCCAATGTCCTAAGTACCTATATTAATTACAACCAATTTAAACCCTAATCCTTCTTTATAAATATTACTCTAATCTCAGCCATTTTTCCACTTTTACAACCCTTAAACAAACTCAAAAACCTCTCAAAACTCAGCTGAATTCAGGAGCAAAGACAGATTCACTACAACTCACAAAAGTGAGCATAACTTCCTCATTTATTAACATTTTTCCTTGATTCTTTTTCCCACTTGCTTGGAACAACCTTAGGAGCGTTTCCACGTGTTTTCCATGGAAAACCAAGGTCTGGAATGTCACCAAAAAGGCTCCAAAGTGGACTGAACTTTCTGTTTTTGATTTAAACTTTGCTAAACTTAGTTAAACTTGAGTTATCTCATCTTATTCCTATGTCCTTATGCTCATAATCAATTGAGGCTTAAAAACAAGGTTGAGGCATGTAAAATCAGAGGTTAAAACCTCATAAACTTTCTGTTTTGGTTAAGGTTTTACCCACAAGTAGTGTTCAAGCTTGAAGCTTGATGTTTTGTGTAATTTTAGGACAAGTTTGGGTTATCCTAACTAAAAATCCACACATTACTTGATATTTTCCATAGATTAGTTGTTCTTATTCATTTCATACTTGTAAGTTCATGACCCTCTTTGAAATTTCTTAACATCAAGTGTAGTGGTGAACACCAAGAGTTACCAAAATGGAAGACTTGTTCTTCCTACCTCCTACATGACTTCTATGATAAACAAAGAGGTTACTAAATGGGGGATTCATCCTCCTACCTCATGCTTGACCTATATGACAATATGAACATTATATAATACTTATATATTATCCAAATAATCGAACCTCTAATGATGAGCTAGTGGTCATTTGTCAAAGTACTAGATTATATCATCTAAGACTTAATAACTTGTTATGATTTTAATGGATATTTTACCCATGAAAGCATTCTAACCCTTGGGGTTTCATAGTGTCAAACAAGTATTATGTAATTAGATGATTACTTTTGCATATGTTATTTTCATGTAAACTTAAATCTCCAAATCTATAATCCTCCGTTAAAACCTCCATACTCATCCACCTATGTTTCTTCGTGTAGAAGGACAAGATGCTCAATACTAAACTACCAACAACTCTCGCGGGATTAACAAGTGGAAAGCTTGCAAACCGTGAGTATACTCGAACCCCCTCTTTATGCTTACCACTTTTTGGGGTGTAATATGTTACTTATTAAACTTACACATGAACTTTATTCGTAAATGCACAAACGTTCCTATTACATGCTTGCTTACTTGGTTACTTGATACATTGAACTTGGGGTTATTCGTCTTGTGTTAGACTTATCATTAGCTTCGATCGAGCCTATCCTTGACATATATAGCGCTATAGGATTAACGCACAACCCGTAGACTTGAGGTTATGTCATGAGCTTATTGTGTTTCATCATTGGTTTGATTTGTTAGACACATGCCGATTTTAATGTTTATTGTGTATCATTAGCTTGCCATGAAGAATCGTTTAAACTTATCTTTTTATGCTATGTATGTATCAAACTTGTATACTCGTCTTTGCTTTTGCATTGAACTTTATTGTAAACATGTTACAGGTTGAGGATGACGATGCTATGAAATGAAGTAGCTTTAGGTTTAATATATTGTATCAATTTTGTTTATGTTGTTATGTATTTCATTGAACTTGTTGTTATTTGAATTTCCTTGTAATGTTTGACAATTTACTTTATGAAATGAAAACGGTTGATTTAAATATTGTCACAAATAGTGTTATGAAGTCTCTTGCAATCTCGTTTTCGTCTCACTCCGATGTTTCCGCCATCGGTTGGGGTGTGACAACCAAGGGGACTGAAATTGTTAGGTAATAAATATATTAGGGGGTTTATGGTTTTAAAAAGGGTGAAATGACAAAAGTGCCCCTACTGTTACTTATTAGACAAAATATTCCAATGGTGTTTGATGGAGGGACCCATAATGTTAGATATTTAAACCTCAAGGACTCATGTAACGAAAAATAAGTATGAGGGTTTTATGTTGATCCCGTCACCAAACCACAGAAACGTGAATTGCACTTTACTCTAAAGTTTAACTAAGTTACCAACAATTACTCATACGTAACTACATGAGTATAAAAGCTTAGCTAAGTTTTCAAAATGATTTGCACATCACTATTCTTAGAGTATTCACAATGATGACCCTAAAAATATATGAGTGGGTTTAGTTATATTATAAGGAATTGTTGTTAGTGTTTTTGAGTGGTTGTGAGTGGATGAGAGATAAAATATATGAGAAAGTTACTATTCCTCTATAAATATATGAGAAAAAAATATGGAGAGAGAAAATCTTATATATTTTTAGTGATGGTTGTGAGTAGAGGAGAGAGAAAAGGTAATGATAAAGATATAAAAAATATTATTAATTGAAAAAGAGAGAAAAAAAATAATTGTTTTTAGTGTAAATATATAGATGTGGATAACGAATTCATTAAGAATGCTCTTAAACTAACAAAAAAATTATGATATTTCAAGTAGGGTTTATAATTTTATATTTAAAAAAAATGGTTGTTTGTAAGATATAACATTTAAATTTAATTATAAAGTACAATTAAGATATATATATATATATATATATATATATAGAGAGAGAGAGAGAGAGAGAGAGAGAGAGAAAGTATAATGTACTTCAAGGCTTAACCTACATTAACATACATGACAAAAAATATAACATGCGTTATTATCATAGAACGTGCGTGATTATAGTCCCATGCGTGATTATGTGGTCCCATGCGTGATTATACCACTGATCCAACGGTTATCATTGTCTCCTACATGATGTATGATAAGGCTTTTTGTATGTTAATCTTACTCTCTCTCTCTCTCTCTATATATATATATATATATATATATATATATATATATATATATGGGGCTGCTAGAATGAAAACCACCCCGAGTTGTAAGAACCGCGAGAACCACACCATCCGGGTCGCCGTTTACCATGATTTTTTTTACAACTAGATGTGTAGATTATAAACACATCCGTAAAAAAAAAAAATTTAAACGCCCCCCCCCCCCCCCCCCCGAGGGGGTAGTTTTTTACACCACAAGTTTGGTGTTTTTATTTTTTTTTGTTTTCTTTTTTTTTTCACCAAACTTGTGGTGTAAAAAACTACCCCCTCGGGGGGGGGGGGCGTTTAAATTTTTTTTTTTTTTTTTACGGATGTGTTTATAATATACACATCTAGTTGTAAAAAAAATCATGGTAAACGGCGACCCGGATGGTGTGGTTCTCGCGGTTCTTACAACTCGGGGTGGTTTTCATTCTAGCGGCTCCCTATATATATATACATATATTTAAACCAGCATCTTTCATATGTATCTAAAACAAGTGTTATGTCCTGCCCGTGTTGTGGGGCGCTCAGCCGAATATTTTTTAGTTTTATAACATGTTCGTTTGTATTTTGGTTACTTGTACATACTACTTATTATACGATCTCAATAAAAAATACATCAAGTCAACCAATTAAATCAAAACACCACCATAGTTTTGCTTAAAAAATCTAAAACGATGGCAAGCCTGTCATTTTGAGCTGAAGGCAAAGCAGTATTTTGTCAGGACCAATGAGCGAGTGTTAGGTAGCAGTTTGGCACGAATAAAAACTACACTGAGTCAACCAAGTAAAATAAAACACTACCATAGTTTTGAAAAAAAAAATAAAACGATGGCAAGCTCGCAATTTTGAACTGAAGGCAAAATCTTATTTTTGAAATGGGGGAAAAATCATAGTTTTGACCTGAGGGTAAAATCATACTTTTGAACCGGGGGAAAACCATATTTTTATTTTAAACAGGGGCAAAATTGTAATTTTGAACTGAGGACACAATCGTAAATTTGAGGTGGGGGCAAAACCATAATTTTATTTTGAACTTGGGGCAAAATCGTAATTTTGAACTTGGGACGCAATCGTATTTTAAACTGGGAATAAAATCGTAAATTAACAGGACCAATGGGGAAGTAAGTGCCAGACAGCTGGCTTACACTATTAAATACATCAAGCCAACCAATTAAATCAAAACACCACCATATTTTTGCTTAAAAAATCTAAAACAATGGCAAGCCTGTCATTTTGAGCTGAAGGCAAAGCAGTAATTTGTCAGGACCAATGAGCGAGTGTTAGGTAGCAGTTTGGCACGAATAAAAACTACACTGAGTCAACCAAGTAAAATAAAACACTACCATAGTTTTGAAAAAAAAAAAACTAAAACTATGGCAAGCTCTCAATTTTGAACAGAAGGCAAGATCTTATTTTTGAAATGGGGGCAAAATCGTAGTTTTGACCTGAGGGTAAAATCATACTTTTGAACTGGGGGAAAACCATATTTTTATTTTAAACAGGGGCAAAATCGTAATTTTGAACTGAGGACACAATCGTAAATTTGGGGTGGGGGCAAAACCATAATTTTATTTTGAACTCGGGGCAAAATCGTAATTTTGAACTTGGGACGCAATCGTAATTTTAAACTGTGAATAAAATCCTAAATTAACAGGACCAATGGGGAAGTAAGTGCCAGACAGCTGCCTGACACTATTCCTCCATCTTCCTTTTGTATATATATAAAATATGGGGTTCCTGGGGTTGGGTTTGGGTGTGTAACATGTAACAAAAGTAAGTGGTTGTTTGGTAGCTTTTTAATAATTCCATTAAGAGGCTACATCTGAATCAGTTAGTATTTAGTGTGTTTATCTCACTGACAGAATATATCTGAATCATTTAGTAAGCATCCTCCCCATTAAGTTTTAAAATGATGCTAAATGGAAACTTAACCCCCTTTATCCATTCACATGTGTTCATAACCTTAGCCAACCACTCACACACCACCTCGTTGACCCATCACCACCAACTAATCAAGCTGAGCAATGGCGGACCAAGAAAATTATTTCTAAGGGTGTGAACGAGGGGTTTAATCAAACTTTCAAGGGACGTGATCCAGATTTTTACCTATAAAATACATTAAAAGAAATCAAGGGGTGCGCCCACCCACCCAACCCATCACCTAAGTCCGGCACTGAAGCCGAGCCAAGTCGGTTCTTTTTAGTGGTTTAGAGTCTCTTACCCAATTAGACCTCTTAATAGCTCAATATTGATGCAGAGGTTGCCAGATAGCCCCTTAATGTAATAATAAAACGAATTTAATAGACCTTGCTGCCAAGTAATTCTTTTGATTTTTTTTTTCATGTAATTCTTTTGATTTTTTTTTTCATGTGGCTCTTAGACCAATGGGTATGGGGTTTGGCACAGGGCCGTCCCCCCCCGTAGGAACGTCGCACACCGCCCCCTAGGGGCCCGACGCGGCACATGCGTCGGAAATCAGACGGTAGAGACGAGGCAAGCTTGGTGGGGTCCATTCAATATATCCGTTGATATAACGGCTAATTTAAAAAAAAAATTCAATTTAATTTAAAACCTTTATAAATACCCACGTATCTATCCACTTTTATACCAAAATTCACCCACTTTCTCCAAACAACTCCCACATTTTTATACAAAATACCCACATAATATTCTCTAAAAAATACACCATGTCATCTTCTTCTTCATCGGGTTCGACGGACACCATGGAAGCCGTAAAATATTTTATAAACAAGGTTGTAGAGGCGACACAAATAATTTTGGAAGAAGAGGAGGAGGAGGTTTCGTCACAACCACGAAACAAGAACCCACACATCGAGCGAGACCGAGAAAGTTAGTGATATCTTTATTCTTATATTTATATTCTTATATATTTATTCTTAATTTTTTAAGTTTATGTTTTTAGTCTTATTTTTTTAATTATAAGTTGTATATATATTTTGTTATCTTGTAGGTGCTAACCAAAGATTAATCGTTGATTACTTTGCCGACGAGCCGCTGTACTCGGAGGCTATTTTTAGACGCCGTTTCAGAATGAGTCGTCGACTTTTCTTATGTATCGCCGACGATTTAGCCGCTTATCACCCGTTTTTTACCATGCGACCCGATGCTAGAGGCAAAATGGGCTTCACCACTTTACAGACATGTACTGCGGCGATTCGTCAACTTGCTTATGGGACGACAGCCGATTCTTGGGACGAATACTTAAAGATGTCCGAAAGAACTGCTAGAGAATGTTTATACAAGTTTTGAAAATTTGTGGTGAAGCTCTACAGCCAAAAATATTTGCTAAAACCGAATCACACTGACGTTCAAAATTTGTATCAACACCACCAAGCAAGGCACGGTTTTCCAGGCATGCTCGGGAGCATTGATTGCATGCATTGGCCATGGCGGAATTGTCCTACCGCTTGGCGAGGAATGTATACGCGAGGCGATCAGGGACATCCAACAATAATTCTAGAAGCTGTTGCGTCTCAAGACCTATGGATTTGGCATGCTTTCTTTGGTATTCTTGGTTCCAATAATGACATCAACGTTCTACAAAATTCGGAGGTTTTTGACGATGTTATAAAAGGGATCGGTCCTGATACGAGTTTTACAGTTTCGGGCGTGGAGTACAGACGCGAGTATTATCTTGCCGATGGAATATACCCACAAAACTCTACAATAGTTAAAACGGTTAGGCATCCTGCGGATGAAAAAAGAAAGAAATTTGCCAAGTTTCAAGAAACGGCTAGAAAAGATATTGAACGGTGTTTTGGGGTTCTCCAACAAAGATGACATATTATTGAAAACCCAGCACGCGCTTTTACACCCAAAACGTTGCGATACTGTATTTATGCTTGTATTCTGTTGCATAACATGATCCTCGAAGACGAAGGACATGCAATTTGTTAGTATGACGAGAACGCGGTGGAGGAGAATAATGTTCCGGTTAGCGGAGAACAATAAGATTTGAACAGGTTCTCGTTACATAACGATTTCACACATGTCAATCTTCAATCGGACTTGATCGATCACATTTGGAGTCTCGAAGAAAACAACGCGTAGTTTTTTTTTATTTATTTGTAACTTTTGGCTTTTCTTTAATTTAAGTTTAGGTTTTTTTAATGTTACTTTAGTTTTTTTTAATGTTACTTTAGATTTTTTTTTAATATAGCTTTAGGATTTTTATTTTAAATGTAACTTTAAGTTTTTATTTAAATGTAACTATTTTTATTTACTTTGTTTTAATTAATATGGCAAAAAATAAATAATAAAAAATGGGGGAGGAGCATCCACCACACCCTTGGATAGTCTCCAAGGGATGGTCCTCCCCCCATGCTTACGCGGCGCTTATGTGGAGGATAGTCCCTTTGGAGACTATCCTCCCCATACCCAATGGTTTTAGGTATGTTCTCAGATCAACCGTTTAACTCGACTTGGCAGCAATTTGAAGCGACCATGGCGAAATGCAAGACTACGTAATCAAAGAAAGTTTATTGTTAACTAAAAAGATCTCTACAATGATGCTTCACCCAAGGTGAACTTGGGTGTTTGAAGATTGTTTGCTTAAATGGACAACCCTATTTATATATGCTAGCCTAACTTTCAAGTATAATTTAGATTCTTCTATATCAAGATTATTCTATAATCTATACATGTGTCCATGGTATTTCACAAATAGAATTATCCATGAAAAGATCTAGGTTGAACCATCTAATATAATTCGGAATTTTTCTACATGATCTTGAAGCCTTAAAGAATGCTTTAGAAACTTTTAAAAAATCGACATTGCAACTTAAAACTCAGGCCGGGAATAAAAGTTAATTATCAATGAATTATCATAATGTGTTTCTTTTATTATTTATTTTTTTATTTATCTAAGGAATCACCTCATATATGTGTGTTTTTTGTTGGATTTGATATGTTTCTTTAGAATTAAACTTTTATTACTTTGTGGTTTGGAATCATTCGATCACATCTTGCCAGCCAACTCAGCATACCAAATAAGCAAATATGATTGAGCTTGTATACTTATTGGAAGTGATTAGCCTGTAATAAAGTTTCTTTAAAATTATTCATCAAAAGATTAGATTGAATGCATGTCGTTCATTGCCGTTTAAAAAAAACATGTAGTAGGTGAGAAAGAAACTGAACAAGCGGATCGTAAACAAATCAACCGATAAAATTGGATTAACTGAATCGAATAAATAACTAACGATTTGGTAAAGCCAATTCCTAAAACCCAAATTCTATGGTTTCTTTCGGTTATGGTTTGTGTCGTAACCAGATTGTTTGAATCGTTGATTTCGGTATAAAAGATTTGTCGTAGATGTCAATATTGGTGCAAGGAAAGAAATTTATATATAACAAATGATAAATGGTCTTATGAATATAGTCTTTCTTTCTTTGTCTTTTGTAGTTTTTTTTTTTCTCTTTTTCTTTCTTTGTTTTTTTTTTTAATTTTTTCTTTTAAGTTTTTGTCTATTATGATTTCTTTACTTCCAATCACTTAACTTTATACCGATTGTTGTTAATTATGTCTAATATAGTAATTAATGTTAATTAACACATGATTGTTATATTAGAAAATAAAGTTTGTAATTAAAGTTCGATTCGATATGTTTCATTTAAAATTAAACTTTTTTTTTTACTCAGTGGCTTGACTCATTATCACCAAAATTCATATCAATAACCTGTTTCAATATTAAAACGGATTGAAATTGACACTTGCGAATTCAATTGTAGTTAAGTCGGTAATAGTAGTTAACTTGGAGATATTTGTATAAGACCATGTGTAGTGGAAGGGGAAGATAATGCCCCCACCCTAGGGCATTTTACGCCATGTGGCGGTCCAGTCTGTAAAGGGGCATTATTGAGCGTTTTCTAAAATGGGTGTAGTGGGGATGATGCATTATTGGGCATTATTGGGGCATTAAATAAAATAAAGAAAAAACACCTAAAAATCTTATTGGATAACAAAAAGGGAGATGAAAGATGATTGGACTAGGAGAAGGGGGCAAGACGTTTTTAAAACCACGCCAAGGGGGCTTTTTTTGAATTTTTTTTAAACGCCCTATGTAATGGTTATTGGGCGTTTTTAGGCCTTTTTTTGAATTCTTTTTTAAAAACGCCCCACTACGGAGGGTCTAACGGGATGAGATATATCTTGCCAACTCATTGACTCAACATACCAAATATGTATTGACGAATCCATAATTTTTTTTCCAAATGTTTCTTTTGATATATTCTCACTGATTTTTATAAAATCATTTAGGGTGTCCGGGGTGCATGGGGAAGTGAGCGGAGACAATTTTTGCCGCAAGGGGAATGTGCCGCCAACACTCCAAGTGCTTGAGGTGATCTCAGATTTCGGTAAATTGTTAACGCATGCGGGAAGATGAGGGAGAGAGG
The DNA here is from genome assembly GCF_002127325.2 of Helianthus annuus. NCBI lineage: Eukaryota > Viridiplantae > Streptophyta > Magnoliopsida > Asterales > Asteraceae > Helianthus > Helianthus annuus. Next base: position 167,969,482 of record NC_035442.2, read on the forward strand.
GTAATGGTGGGCCCCACTCTCTTTCAACCAATCATACGTTTTCGTTTTTTTTAAAACATGCTTTGGGTGAAATCACCCCCTATGATTAAGTGCTTGAGGGGAGTTGGAGAGGAGAGTTGACATTGACGAATTTAATTAACTCCGATGAAGGGAGTTGAGGGGAGCACCGCTCTCACCTTTAAGGGTTCCTCTAACATGTATTAGATGAAAAAAAATGAATAAGCTGATGAAAAATAAGCCAACACAGAAAATTAGATTAAGTGAGCCGAATAAATAACTCTAGTTTGGTAAAGCCAATTTCTAAGATCATCCGTAGTGGGCGGGTTTTTGGCGTTTTCCCCTCAAAAAACGCCCCACAACGCCATGGAGACCGCCCCCAGAGGCCTTTTTTTCAAAAGAAAGGTCCAAGCGTTTTATTTAAAACGCCAATTTTCGCACGAGAATCGATATATAACCGTTGTTTTCAACGGTAACAATTTTTTTTTAAAATTTTTATTTATTTTAAATCAACTTTTTTACCTATAAAAACCCCATTTTCCACTCTTTTTTTATAAACTTTACCCTCTTCTCTTCAATATATTTGTTTTATTTTTTAGAAAACTATCAAACTTCACCCATTTTTTGGAGTAAAATTCGTGAAACTTTTTTTAAAGCGAGGAGTAAAGGTGAGTATCAGGACAAGGATTCGATATTAAGCAAATGGACCGATATAAACCACACATGTCATCAGTTCCAAGAAGCTTTCCAGGAATGATAACCGTGTTAGCGGAGAAATACAGACTTTAGATTTTATGTTTTAATTTTTGCATTTTACGTTTTTTTTAGCAATGTAATTTTTTATTTAATGAAATTTTATTAGTTTTATTTGAAAAGAAAAAACAAAAATAATAATAATTGAGTAATCATTGGTTGGGGTATTATACCACTACACTTATTTTAAACAAATGTCTCATAATGCGTCAATGCTAACTGGACCACTACATGACGAATGATAGAGTGGGGCATTATCTTCACCTCCCACTACACTTGGTCTAAACGGGTAAACTAATGACACCCTCTTTTACTTTTCATACGCTCTGTCTAGAAATAATTAGTTTTAAAGTTGTGAGTTCATCTCAATTAAAATCCTAATTGTTAGTTATATACATAAATGATTGATAAGCATTCAATCCATACTAGACTTGGGAAAAAGACTTGGTCATATAATTTAATTAAGAAACTACTATTGCAAAAACGTCTACAAAAAGCACAACAACATCAAATAACTATATAAAAGTTCATGTAAGTTAAATATATATTGTAAGTTATTATTGGCAAAATTATGGCTCTTATGAAAAGCTAAAAATGACTTGATTTTCAACAAAATTAAAAAGAAGCCGGAGAAAACTGTGTAGGATATAAAGGCGAGGTGGTTTATTTTAGGGGTGTTCAAAAAAATCCGGATCCGAAACCAAATCCGAAATATCCGAAAATCCGTATCCGAAATATCCAAAATTTCGGATATTCGAAAATTCGGATATCCGAAAATCGGATAATCCGAATTTTCGGATTCGGATATGAATTTCAAAAATTTCGGATAATCCGATTATCTGATATCCGAGAACTAATTTTTTTTTTTATAAATATATATAGTATATGAGCATTATATTTTGTTTGAAGTATTGTAAAAGTTAGTAAAAAAGTAGTAAATAATTGTATTCGTGTGAATTTATGATTGTTTTTAGTTTTAAATGTTGGAAATTTATAAAATCGAATATAAGTTTAGTTTTAATCTATACACGAAACGGATTTTTTGATTTTTTTTTATAAATTCGGATATCCGAATCCGTATCCGAAATTTCGGACATCCGATTTCCGAATATCCGAAATTTCGGATTTTCGGATATGGATTCGGATATCAATATTCACTATCCGAAATTTTCGGATATCCGGTTTTTGGATATCCGAAAACCGGATAATCCGATCTTGAACACCCCTAGTTTATTTTAAGTTCCAACATCCATGCCCACATTTATCAAGTTTGTTGAAATGTTTTATTTAACATGACGTAAGGGGAGGAGGGGTGGTTCACTAGTGATAGATTCTATCACTCTCACTGTCCAATAAAATCATGCCATGTCATCAACCAAATTTCTATCACTAGTGATAGAAATGTAGGGGGTGGTATCACTAGTGATGGAATTCTATCACTCTCATTTTTTTTAATTTTCATTTTAAAATTAGAAATTTTTAATTTTATTTTAAAACAAAATTATAAATTTCACTAGTTTTTTAAAATTTTTTATTTTAAATTAGAAATTAACAATAAAACACTAAAATTAAAAATTTCATTAAATTTAAAACATACTACTTCAATTTAACATACTAGAAACATACAATTTAAAAAAAAAAACCTGCTCCTCGTCCGAATCCGGAAACTCCAAACCTAGAGAACCTACTAGTTCGATTAAATCGTATCTCAACCGAAAGTGAGTTTCTTCGTTACGCAATTGTAAATGGATATCTTGTGGAACTTGAACTTGTGTAGGAGGATCCAGCACCCAATCCGGGGATATTGCACGTCCGTCTTCTTTGATCATCATATTGTGCAATATGATACATGCATACACTATGCTATGTATTGATTTCTTGCTCGTAGCACGAACCGGTCGGTGTAGTATACCCCATCTACCCTTTAAAACACCAAATGCCCTCTCAACATCTTTTCTTGCCGATTCTTGCAATTTTTTGAACACCTTTTCTTTATGCTCGACAGGAAATGAGGGAGCTTTCACAAAAACAGACCAAGACGGGTGGGTAGATACCATCCACAAGAAAAAAACCTCGTCTGTAATGTCAACCGTTAACATAGAAAGGAGAGGAAGGTGCGGTACCATCCGTTACGCTTTGGAACAACGGCGACGTATGCAACACATTGATGTCGTTGTTTGAACCTGTAACACCGAAATACGAATGCCAAATCCATAAATCATTCGACGCCACCGCTTCTAGTATGATGGTTGGTCTTTTGATATCTCCCCTAACATACGCCCCTCGCAACTCTCTTGGACAATTTCTCCACTCGATATCTGTACAATCAATGCTACCGAGCATCCCGGGAAAATGCCATCTAGCCTCGTGTGCGACGTAAATACGTGAGATGTCGTGGCTCGTCGGTTTACGTAAAAACTCGTTAGCATACAACTTAATGACCGCGTTGCAAAAAAATTGCAAACATTCACGTGAAGTTCTTTCCGACATAGCTAGATATTCATCATATTGATCGGGAGGGTTACCTGTCGCTAGTTGGCGAATGGCGGACGTGCATTTTTGTATCGGCGTGAAGCTTGGTTTGCCCCTCGCATCGTAACCTTCTTGAAACCATTCCTCGCTTGCTTCGATGTCTCCAACAATCTTTAAAAATAATTCTTTGGTTAAACGAAACCGATCTCTAAACGTTTCAGCATTGTAGAGCGGATTGTCCACAAAATAATCGTTCATCAAAACTTCGTTGGCACGTATACGATCACGGTCGACCATCTTCTTCTTTGGGCGGGACGACTCGACATCAAGCTCGTTATACACCGACACAAAATATTTTAGCGTCTCGTTGTCGGAAGACGACTCGGTATCGGTATCGCTAGACATCGGAAACGTCGAATCCGTTGGGAATTCCATTTGAGAAAGATACAAAAATTGTGTGAAATGGGTTTAAATTGGTTTAAAATATGTAGATTGGTGTGTGTAAAATGGTTAAAATGGAGATATATAAATAGATAAAATGGTTAATTTTTTTTTAAATGCTTGTTACCGTTTTAAAACGGTCAAAAATTAAACAAACGGTCGAAATTTTCAACACTTCAATGCGTGCTCGGTTCAACGCGTTTTATTTACCACGCGTGGTGGTAAGATCGACGGTGGTGTAGCGTTATAGTTCAACGCGTTGTGGGGTGGTATAACGGACCATCCCGTGTGGCCTAAGTAGGGAAAACCTAATAAATGAAACCAAATGTTCTATCGGTTAATCATAATCAAACTGAATCATTTTGTATATTATTGGATAACCAAAAATAAAATTAACTAAATCGAGCAATTAGAAATTAATAATAACAGAAATTTTTATTATGATTTGGTTATACCAACATAAAAAATGATAAATATCTAGTGTGAAAATTGAGGGTTGATTGTTGACCCACCAACATGTCACATGGAGGATATTAAGACATGTATCTAGAATATAAACCTCAATTATTTGGGAGGTGGTTTAGCTAATCTAGTAAATTTTGGACCCTAATTGTGCACCACCCTACCTACTTGCATATTTTCCAATCGTTTCAAAATAATTATAGAGCATATTGCTATATAAAAACAAAAATAATTTTAATCATATGTATCAATTAATTATTAATATAATATAATGTCAATCTGTTTTTGTAGGTGGTGCCATGTGATTTGGTTTTCTTGTACATATATACAAACAAATATATATCCATCTATATACACAACCATTTTCCAACTTTAAGTCCCTATTATGTCTTTGGACGTATTCCAAATTGTTAACTCTTAACTCCCATCAAAGTGAGGGGGGGTGCTTTTGATATTACGATATTATTACAAAAGGGACTCATATATTTGTTGATATTCAGATTAATAGACCACGCGTCTCACGAGGAGATCGATGACAAATATGGGGTTATCATATATCTAATTTAGATGTGAAAACTTAGAACCATGTGTTTTAATTTACTTGCATCAAAACTACATATATCATTTTAGTGAAATACTTGCAAACTATTTATTTTTTCTACTTTTACTTAGACACCAAATTTCGTTCACAATATTTCTCTTATCATGTATTTTGCTTGTGTGAGGATGAGTACAACTTTTCATTCCCAAGATACATTATCGTTGAAAGAAATTTTGACATGAATAGTTAATTTTGAGGGGTTTCACATCTTAGGTGCATGTTCACATTTTCGAGTTTTTTTTCCTATTTAACAACGGTTTAATTTGTTAATTTTACTTGATTTAAATTGTTAATCAATCAGCAGCTTCCTTAATCACTAATCAATCATTAGTAACATCTTTAAAAGTTTAATAGTTTTCATCTAAAGCTAAATAGGGAAAATGTCACAGAATAGTAAATAAATTTTAAAAGTGTTCTAATTAGATCACTCGTATTGTTTTTGTCCTGATTAGATAACTTAACATTCAAAGCGAGTCATGTTCTTTTTTCCATGTTTTGTCCCAATTAGGTAAATCGTATCGTTTTTGTCCCAAAAACACTTTAATAACATTAAAAATAAAAAAAAACAAGTTAAAATCCACGTCATCACTCGACATTAGCATCAAATAAAAGGGAAAAAAAACAAAAATCCACATCACCAAGGTTATCTATAAAATCGATAAAAAAAACCCTTAATTTTAATGAAAAATGAATGTTGGGTGACTTGATTAGAACACTTTTCGAACTTGAGTGACCTAATTGGAATACTTTTAAAACTTGGTTACTATTCTACAAAGTTACCCCGCTAAATAATATAGAGTGAATTACAAGTTTTGTCCTTTATATATATACCTAATTTCAGGTGGTGTCATTTACCTTTAAAATTAATGAGTTTTATACTTTATGTTTCAGATTGTTGCACGGTTTGTCATTTAGCCCCAACTCAATTTGCTTTTAACGTTAAATGAGATCATGTGCAGGTCACATGAGCATACTTTTGTAATTTTACCTATTTAATTAAAAAAATATGTAAATGAAAAAAACAAAAAGTTAAAAAATATATAAACCAAAAACATTGTCTCTCTCAACACCCTCGCTCTCTCTTCTCACTCTTCCTACCCCAATTCTCACCGGAGCTTTCATTAACCATCGCCACCGCATCATTCTCGCCGAAGCTTTGAGGAACCACCGACGTTTTCACTCGGTAACAGTCCGACGCCATGGTTCCACCTTCTACAATCTCCCACCCAAAGGATCTGTTGAATCTGCACATGAGAATCAAAGAAATTTGAGAGGTAAACAGAGAGGTGAATGGAATTCGTCTAATTAAGAGTCGGTATTGAATGATTGTGAAGATAGAGGTGGGTTTTGGCTAGAGAGTGAGAGGAAAGAGAGAACACCACTTCAATTTCCAGTTGTCCCTGAAAGCTCCGGTGAGAATGATGCGGTGGCGATGGTTGATGAAAGCTCCGGTGACAATTGGCGTAGAAGGAGTGAGAAGAGAGAGAGAGAGAGAGAGTTTTTGGTTTATATATTTTTTAACCTTTTGTTTTTTTCATTTACATATTTTTTAGAGTTAACTGTCATTTTCGTCCCTGTGGTTTGGTCACTTTGGCCATTTCAGCCCATTTTTCAAAAATGCACCATTTTCCTCCCCGACGTTTTGGAAAGGTGCCATTTCAGTCCAAAAATCATAACCCAGTTAAGTCGGTTTGTAAATAAGGACTGATTGTGTAAATTTGTAACATAAAGGACCATTTAAGTAAAATGTATAAATATTAATATAATTATAAAATATATATATATATATATATATACACACACACTCTCAGTTCACACACACACTCTCTCTCTACTCTCTCTCTCTATGCTCTGCAATCACCACCACCATCACCTTTACCTCTCTACTCCGGTGACCGGAGTAAATCCGGCCATCTTCCCGACACCTCACACCCCCACGAACCAACTAACCACACACCCCTCCACATCTCACAGATCAGACGAGAGAGAGAGAGAAAGTCGGAGAGAGAGAGAGAGAGAGATAACGACGAGAAAGAGAGAGAGGGAGGCGGGAGAGAGAACCGGCGACGGTGGGGGTGCCGTTTTTCCGGTGAGTTGCAGGCGGCAGCAGTGGTGATGAAGGTCTGATGATGATGATGAAGATCGCGATGATGATGATGAAGGTCGATGATGATCGATGATGATGATAACAGATGATGACGATGATGACGTTGATGGTGGTGGTTCTGGCGGCGGCGGTGGTGACCACCGGAGCTCCGGTTCCGGCGGCGGTGGTGAGTATGCAGGTAAGGTGTTTGATGAAATGTCTGTGTGAAATGAAATGTTTTAGGTGTTAGGTTTGTTTGGCTGTTTTGGTGATGGCGATGGTGGTTATGGATGGGATGTTGACTGTGGTAAATGAGGGTGGTGAATTGGTGATGGTTGTCTGAGATGTTGTTGTTACTGGAGTTAGAGAGAGAGAGAGAGAGTAGAGAGACAAAGGGTAATGTGGTGGGACGGTGGTTATGGATTGGATGGTGACAGTGGTGAACGAGGCGGTGACGGTAGCCTGAGATGTTGATGGCGGCCAGGGCTAGTGGTGGTGGTGTTTTTATATAGAGTAGGGAGAGAAAGGGAGGCGGCAGGTGTGGTGGTGGTGGTGGTGTGTTAGTGGTGAACGAGGTGGAGATGATGGTATGAGATGTTGGTGGCAGATCGGAGTGGTGGTGGTGGCAGTGGCTGTGGTGGCGGTGGTGGGAACTGGTGATGCAGGTGGTGGAGAGTGTAGAGATAGAACAGGTTTGGTTTTGGTGGATGGTGGTGGTGTTGGAAGGGGATGTGGGTGGGGTCTGGTGTGGCGGCGGCGGTGGAGGTGAAGGTGATAGTGGTGGTGGTGGTTTAGAGAGAGAGAGAGAGAGTAGAAAGAGAGAGTGTGGCGGTGATGGTGTGGTTACAGGTTACTGAATGTGTGTATATTTTGTATAATATAGATTTTATAATTATATAAATATTTATACATTTTACTTAAATGGTCCTTTTATTAACAAATTTACACAATCAATCCTTATTTACAAACCGACTTAACTGGGTTATGATTTTTTGGACTGAAATGACACCTTTCCAGAACGTCGGGGAGGAAAATGGCGCATTTTTGAAAAACGGACTGAAATGGCCAAAGTGACCAAACCACAGGGACGAAAATGGCAGTTAACTCTATTTTTTAATTAAAAATAGGTAAATTACAAAAGTACCCTCATGTGACCTGTACATAATCTTATTTAACGTTAAAAACAAACTGAGTTACGGCTAAAGGACAAACCGTGCAACAATCTGAAACATAAAATATAAAACTCATCAATTTTAAAGGTAAAGGACACCGTTTGAAATTAAATATATAGATAAAGGACAAAACTTACAATTCACTCAATAATATATATATGTAACTGTTCACTTCACTCATGTTCAAAGATGAACATCCAACCCCTCTTGTTATAACATCCATAAGTCCATATGGTATAGGCTCGTTCTAAACCATAAGTCTATGTGTTGTGGAGGGATTTGGAATTAAGTTTGGAAATGACATATTAACTTATTGGAGCCAATAAGTCACTTGGAAAAGCTCCAAATCCAGACTTTTTGAAATAAAGTATTGAAAAAACTAACAAGTCAATACGTCATTTTCAAACTCAATTACAAACACTCTCTTAAAAGGCTTTAGGTGGAAAATTTGTTGTCATGTGGAGCACCTAGGCAACACGTGACACACTTCTTTTCTACTACCATGGGGCTTTAAGGGATGTTTTCGGCTTTATTAGGATTTTATGTTGAATCAGGTATTGGGATTAAGATGACTAACTATGATTAGCTGTATTTAAAAAAAAAAACTCAAGGAGGTTCTCACACCTTCAAGCTCAATTGAGCCCCGCCCCGTGTCCTCCTTCTGCACCATCATGTTCCGATTCTCCACACCGGGACGCCACACACGTGGCTGGGGCGTGGATGAGTTAACCCTCGCCACGGATGGTCTAACGGTAACACTATGAGTGAAATACATATATTACATACAAGATAAAACAATATATATAACAAAAGGTGATTTTATTATAACCATCATGTATTCATGTCACATTGTCATTCTATATTATGTCACTGATATCCTGTGTCATTTTAACTCATTAAATAGTCATAACCACCATGAACATCCATTTAACTTAACTGTGATAATATTAATACGTCATTTAGTAAACCATAGTACCGATTTATTTTTTGAGCGACAAATTTGGATCACTGACGGACCACTGGAGTATCGTCATCCTAACATAAAAAAGATATTTTCATTCACGTTGAATGCATTTCATCAATCTCATTTGATCGTTCACCATTTTCATCTTCATCTTCATCATCAACAACATCTTCTTCTACTGATTCTGATTCACGACACGAACTCGAATCAACAACAAGTGTAAGATTAGAAAAACAACTCTCCGATCTCGTAAGCATTGTAATTCCATCAGAAATCTTCGTCGTAGTCGGACTACACGGCACCGACCTCACCGGAGAATCCAAACTCCGCCGGAGAATCTGTCTCATGGCGGCAATAAGATGAGCGGTTGGATCAGGCGGCGGACCTGACGAGATCGGCGATCTACAGAACGACACGTGGCGAGTCATCGCTTCTTCGGTTGTTATCAACCGTTTGCTCCTAACGATCTCATCCTTAACCGCCTCGCCACATAATCCACAGATCCATTTCTGTTGATAACGTTCTCGTATCCGTTCTATGTACTCTGGCGTGCACTCCTCTGTCAATCCGCAACATTCGCACTTAACGGATACTACTTCGGCTATCTCTGTTATAGATTTTGTTGCCGCTGGTTGTGATTCAGTTGATGGCATCACCATCGCATCGCTGATTACGGTAGTTGACATTTTTGAGATTGAACAAGCTGAAACATACACTTACTCGTTTCAAAATAAATATCCTGTTGACAGAAAATCAAAATTAGATTAAATTACTTCACTGAATCAGAAGAACTTCAAAGCAACTTTTTATGTTATTGTCAAGGGGGAGTCTGTTGGTGCATATTATGTGTGACAATATAAAATTGTTATCTAATCACGGTAGATAAATATTGTGACAATAAAAGATTGTTACTATTGTCAAGGGAGAGTCTGTTGATGAATATTGTGACAATAAAAGATTGTTATCAAGACATCTCTGATATAAAAAAAAAAAAAGAGAGAAACCAATATAAACATTCAATGATTTGTTTTGAAATCAGTATGGTATATACAGAAGAAACAAAGTTAAATTAAGTTACCTGTACAGGATCAGATGAATTCAACGACGGTTTTCCTTGGATTCGAAAATTAGGCTATAAGAAGACGAAGATTATGGGTTACTGATTATCTCTCTTTCTCCCACTCTCCATCTGGAAGCTTGTATTTGGTAGGGAAAAGGAAGAACAATCTGAAGAACATTTTACAGATTTGTTTTTATGAACTGAAAATGAAAATGAAAATTAAAATTGCAATGAATGAATGAAGTGAAGGAGGTGGAGATGAACAGAGAATGAAGGGATACTGGGTTTTTTGTAGGATTGGTTATATTTGGTGGGGGTGGGTAGGTATTAGTATTACTCAATCATTAAGGGTTTAGCAAATGGAGAATAATAGAATCCACAACAATATATCAATTGGCAATGGAATAAAACCATAGTGCACGATAACTTTATGTTGTGTACATCGGTTTCTAAGGAATCAATTTTTGGGATTTTTACATCGTGCGATTTAATTTCTGATTTTTTAAAAGTTTCAATATTTATCGATTTGAATCCTGGTTGATTTGGATAAACTGAATTATGAGAAAATTAGGTAAATAAATATGTATTGATTGATTAACTAAAAAATAAATGTACCTGTATCATCGTTGTATATGGTTGGAACTTGAGTATATTGGTCGAATCGATTCGAATTAAATTTGGCACTCGGTTGGAATGTTGGTGTGATTCGAAAATTAGAAAACCTATTTGAGTGATGATGACCCTTAATTGTGTGTTGATGAACGAGAACCTATCTTATCTATACTATATAATAAAAGAAACCATTTTGAGGACACTTGTCATCATATTAGACAATGTCTCTTATGGATAATTATTATTTAGTTTAATATCTTATAATTAATTATAGATAACCCACCTACTAAATATTATTTAGTTTAATATTTTACAGATAATTATAATTTAGTTTAATCTTTCTAATTAATTATAAACATATATTGAAAAAAGAATTAGGTAGAAATGCTGAATAAGAGGCAAGGTACCCGTTATGAACTTTATTACGAAAGACTAATGATTAACTTGTAGTTTTGAAGTGTCAATGTACAAAGACTTAGCCAAACCAAGAGTCAATATGAACTAATTAGTTATCAGTTAATTATTTAATTGTTAATTTGACAACATCTATATCTATATTATATAAACGTACTCTAAATATAATAAAATAATATAATGTAAAAAATTAAATGTCATTTTAGTCCTTATGGTTTGAGCTATTTTATCAGTTTAGTCTAAAAGTTTTATAATACACATGATTTATAAAGATATAACAAGATATAATTTTTTTTATTGATTTGTGTATTAAATTACATGTGATCAACCCATACTATACATGAGGTTCTTAAAAATGTAACTTTTTCATTATTTAATATATAAAATTAAATCTACTCAACCCATACAATACACGGGGTTCGTGAAGATATAATTTTTTATTATTTAATATATAAAACTACATTTATTCAACACATATAATAAACGAGATTTTTAAAGATATATTGTTTTATTATTTGGTATATATAATTACATTTATTCAACCCGTGTAATAAACAAGGTTTTAAAGATATTTTTTTATTATTTGGTATATAAAATTACATTTATTCAACCCATGTATTACACGGGATTCTAACCTAGTAAGTAATATAATAATTGTGTTGATGTATGAGAACCTATCTTACAAGTAATATAACTATACTTTTAAGTAATAAATTGTAAAATTAATATTAAATTATATATCATCATACTTTACAAAGTACTATGGTTTAACTCAAAAAATGTGTATCGAATTATAAGTTATCTAGGATATTTTAATCATCTAATGACATTTCGTCATAAATTTTGGATTAAAACCAATTTAAGGGTGTGTTATATTTTTACTCATTGGGGCTATCAGGGTAAAGTGTTTTGTTTTTATTTTTATTTTTCTAGATAAAGGAGATATGTATAGGACACACTATTGTGTGCTTTATGTGTTTAATAATAAATAAATGATAGAGAATGATGTTTTTATTAATTTTCATAATCATCATCGAATAAGATTTTATAATTTGGTAAATAATCTGAAACTAGCTTGATACCAAATAATAGAAGTAGAAGAAAACAACAAAAGAGATTGATGCTGGCTTCTATTAATTTCACACTCCTAAAATCTTATTCTCACATCATTTTCATGTTATCTCTCTCTCTCTCTCTCTATATATATATATATATACATATATGTAGGAGAAGAATCCGTTAAGAACCACCCTTTATTACGAGAACCGCGAGAACCAATGTGAAAACAACCAAAATACCTAAAAATAGCTAAAAAACACACAAAAAAAGATTTTTTTTTTTAAAATAATTTTTATAAAAAAATCGCTACTTTTAGTAGCAAAAAAAATTAAAAAAAAATTTGTGTGTTTTTTTGTTATTTTTTTTAGGTTTTTTTTTTTTCTTTTTTTAGGGGGGGGGGGAGTTTAGGTTTTTTTTGGGGTAGGTTTTTTTAGGTTTTTTTTTTAGCTATTTTAGGTTGTGTTCACATTGGTTCTCGCGGTTCTCGCAATAAATATGGTTCTCGCATGAACCTTACCCTATATATATAGGGCTATATATATATATATATATATATATATATATATATATATAGGGTTCGGTTCAAATGAGAACTACCACGAATTGTGAGAACCATGAGAACCTTTTCTTCTCGCGCGAGTTAAGCCAAAATTTTTTTGCACAAATGTATATGAAAATATTATAAACACATCTGTAAAAAAAAGTTTAAAAAAATTGTCGAGCCAGTAGTTTTGACTAATGCAAATTTTTTTACGCGCTGGTATAAATTTTATATGAAGATACATACTTTTTTTACGCCTCATATATATAGGGTGGGAGTTGGCTACAAAGTCTATTTTTCTACAAAGTGTAAAAAAGTTATAAAACATCATAATGTCAATCATAAAACACACTCAAAATCCACAAATAACAAAGTAAAGATTACTAAAACGTCATATATGTGGGTTTTGTGTTGTGTTTTGGATGATAAGGCTTTGATTGTCGAATGACTAACATTAGTGTGTTTTATGTTGATTATCATGTTGTGTTTTATATTCATAGTTATACAATGGTGTATTTGAAGTTTTTATAGAATGTTAGAGCATTCACATCCAGCTCCCTAAAAATATACATACATTCCACTAAAAAAACAACTCCTATATCGATATATTTTCACTAAAAACAAATACTTTTTCTCTCTACTTTTCAATTAAATAGTATTTTTATATCTTTATCATTACATTTTTTTTCTCTCCTTCACTCACATCCACTTTCAATATATATTAAAAAATTATAGTGAGTGAATAGTGTCCCCCCAAATATACAGATAAACAGTAACATTTTCTCTCTCCTCCACTCACAACCACTTTTTATACTCTTTATATTTTAAAAACCTCACACACAGATTTTGATTCCCAGGATGTGAATGCTCTTAGGGTTTGGATATTGTGTTTTAGTGGTCTTCACTTTGTTATTTGTGGGTTTTGAGTGTGTTTTATGGCTGAAATTGTGGTGTTTTATGACTTTGTACACTTTGTAAGAAAAAATGACTTTGTAGCCAAACCTCACCCTGTATACATATATATATATATATAGAAAAAGTATATCATACATTATGGCTTAACGTACTTCACGTACAACAACGTGCGTGATTTGTTCTATAACATGCATGATTAATGTTTTCAATATGCGTGATTATTGTGTTTCAACATGCGTGATTTTGGATTTTTGAGTTATAACGTGCGTGATTTTAAAATGAACGTGCGTAATTACCTGTCGCACGTGATGTACGTTAACATCTCTCTCTCTCTCTCTCTATATATATATATATATATATAGGGAGGGGCTCATGTGAGAACCACCCTTATTGTGAGAACCTTGAGAACCAATGTGAACACAACCTAAAATAGCTAAAAAAACCTAAAAAAAAACCTAACCCCCCCCCCCCAAAAAAAAACCTAAACCCCCCCGCCCCCCCCCCCCACAAAGCTAAATGCTAAAAACTAAAACCCCCAAAAAAACCTAAAAAAAACCTAAACCCCCCCCCCCCCCCAAAAAAAAAAAAAAAAAAAACCTAAACCCCCCCTCCCCCACCCCCCAAAAACCTAACCCCCCCCCAAGCTAAAGTACTAAAAACTAAACCCCCAAAAAACCTAAAAAAATCTAAAACAAATCTAAAAAAATCTAAAAAAAATCTAAAAAATTTTTTTTTAATATTTTTTATGCTCAAATCGCTACTTTTAGTGGCCAAAAAAAATTTTTTTTTTAAAAAATAATAATTTTTTTTTTTCGAAAAGTAGCGATTTTTATATAAAAAATATTAAAAAAAAATTGTGTGATTTTTAGCTATTTTTAGGCATTTTTGGTGTGTTCACATTGGTTCTCGCGGTTCTCACAATAAGAGGTGGTTCTCGCATGATCTTCTCCCTATATATATATATATATATATATACATATATAGGGAGCCGCTAGAATGAAAACCACCCCGAGTTGTAAGAACCGCGAGAACCACACCATCCGGGTCGCCGTTTACCATTATTTTTTTTACAACTAGATGTGTATATTATAAACACATCTGTAAAAAAAAATTTAAACGCCCCCCCCCCCCGAGGGGGTAGTTTTTTACACCACAAGTTTGGTGAAAAAAAAAAGAAAAATAAAAATAAAAACACCAAACTTGTGGTGTAAAAAACTACCCTCTCGTGGGGGGGGGGGGTTAAAATTTTTTTTTTACGGATGTGTTTATAATATACACATGTAGTTGTAAAAAAAAATCATGGTAAACGGCGACCCGGATGGTGTGGTTCTCGCGGTTCTTACAACTCGGGGTGGTTTTCATTCTAGCAGCCCCATATATATATATATAGGGAGGGGCTCATGCGAGAACCACCCTTATTGTGAGAACCGCGAGAACCAATGTGAACACAACCTAAAATAGCTAAAACAACCTTACCCCCCCAAGCTAAATGCTAAAAACTAAAACCTAAAAAAAGCCTTACCCCCCCCCCCCCCCAAAAAAAAAAAAAACTAAACCCCCCTCCCCCACCCCCCAAAACCTAACCCCCCCCCCCCCCAAGCTAAAATGCTAAAAACTAAACCCCCAAAAAACCTAAAAAAATCTAAAAAAATAAAAAAAAAATCTAATTTTTTTTTAATATTTTTTATGCTCAAATCGCTACTTTTAGTGGCCAAAATTTTTTTTTTGGCTTCGAAAAGTAGCGATTTTTATATAAATATATTAAAAAAAATTTGTGTGATTTTTAGCTATTTTTGGTGTGTTCACATTGGTTCTCGCGATAAGAGGTGGTTCTCGCATGATCTTCTCCCTATATATATATATATATAGGATAACGATCATTACAGAACACTAATTATTGCGAGAACAAAAAGAATAACTCTAAATCACTAAATTTTGTGATTTAAGGTTCATATTTCTTAAATTTTATGTTTTTTACATTCATATGTGTATTATATATACATTAAAATCATATATTTTTCCTTACACATAGTCTACATACATGTAGGTAATTTAGCCTAAACATAACCTACATGTGTGTAGGTTATTTAAAAACTGAAGATTTTTCATTTTTTTGTTTTAAATTCTAGTGTGAGAAACAATAACATTTATATCATTTTCATTTACTTTTTAGGTTTTTAGTATTGAAAAATGAGTGATTCATTTTGTTCTGCGTGTTCTCGCAATATTTAGTGTTCTGCATAGAATCTTCCCCTATATATATATATATATATATATATATATATATATATATATATATATATATATATATATATAAGAGGTTGAAGAAAGGGGTGGGAGAGTATTAACACCTTTGAAATTTCATTGATAAGTGTGTTCATACAATGGAGCACATATATGGTAAAGAAACTTGCAGAATAAGCCTAATCTAGTTTAAGCGTTAATAATCATAATATCAATATATTTATAACATCCCCCTTTGGTTATCAACTTCATACGCTTGGAAATGTTGCCTCGTTAAAAAAACTTTGTCAGGAAAATATAATGGGAAAAAATCTCAGCTAATGGGAAAAGAGTGTAGCACGTATTGTTTCCCATTAATAATTTTGAACAGATACGTTGCCTCATTAAAACCTTACGAAGAAAACCCAATAAAACAAAACTTAGTTAAAGAGAAAAGAGTGAAACTTGTATAATAATAAATATATTTAATTGTAAGTTTTATGAACTTGCTATAAAAATATTTAAGAATAACATATGATAGTAATGCTCTATGTAAAATTGGTAAATTACAAACATAAAAATAAAAACAAAAGAAGAAAAGAAATTCAATAAAAGTAACAAAGGTCAAGATAAAAATGAAAACAGAAGAAAAGAAGTTCAATAGAAGGAACAAAGGTCAAACTTAATAACTGAACTTTATAATAATATTATATCTAATAAAATATTTTTTTTTATATTAGAAATTTGCAACTTAAATAAATTGATAGCCTTTGAAAATAGGTGATAAGACGTATATATCTTAATATAATATATAAAAATAAAAATCAAAGATTTCAATTTTTTTTAGTTTTGACTTTTGAGCTTAATTATTTCACATAAACTTGTTTATGAATTTACATCGAGATAGTTGGTAGACGGCCAACAAGCTGCGCCGCTACCCCTTTTTTAATAGCAAAACTAAGCCTTAATAAAAACTACGTTCATAGATCCCGGGATCATAACATTACTATGCATGACCCTTTGAACTCGATTAAGTAGGTCCACAGCCTCTGACGTCAGAAAACCAAAAGTATCAAAAGCAAATGAGATAAACACGTGCTGGTTGTCAAGGTACGCTTTCTCATGTTTGATCACTTTACCCGAAGCAGCCTTTAAAGCAGCCTGAGTCATGCTTTATGAAATAATGTAAAAAACAAATACAGATTTTATGACTTATCACATTAAGTCATTTCTTCATTCTATTAAGTCCAACTCAGACGACACCTAATTTGTCTTTGCACCAATTCAAAAGAGTTTTAGTAACTTTGCTACTATACTGTTAGGATCTGAGTTTGGTTTTGACTGTGTTTTACGTTTGAATAAAGATGAAGATGAATGAGTTGTGCAGCGGAGTTTAGATGGAAGCAAACTTTTCACAATCAAACAGGAGAAATGCTTTTAACATACAAGTTTAACATTGAACCGAATGATTGAATTTATTTTCAAACAAGGATTACAATTTTGCAAGTATGCAACAAACTCCCCCCCCCCAAGCCTGAGCTCACAGTATTTGTTCGTGCAGGAAGAAGATAATGAAAGAGCTAATAGAACAGTACAGAGCACTGTTCTATTTATAGGCACGAACAAACCACTGAAGCATCTAAGCTGACGTCACCATGAAAGTGACATCTAACCTCCTAACAAACTCTAACCTCTGATCTATACAACCTCTGTTGTGCTAACTACTGATATTACAATTCATTACATAAAGTAAACAAAACTACTGCTGCATCCTTCTACTGCTGTGAACCCAGCAGTACTTGTCATGATCAACAGTGCTTGACTCAAGGCAGTAGATTGGGCAGCAGGGCTTTAGTTCTTCATCAGTCTTTGACTTGATCAGCAGTTGTAGGTCAGCAGTTTGTATGATCAGTAGATAGGAGGTCAGCAGATGTTGAAACCACTTTCAAGGGAAGAGACTTGTATGCATAACAACTGCTTATTCTGGATCCAACTGCTCTGATCCAGTTTTGGCTTTAATTATCTATTCCTTTGGTAGGGTTCAATCCCAACAATCTCCCCCTGGAACAGATAATGCCAAAACTCTTCATTATTGGTAGATCTTTATTGCCTCATCAACAGTTCCCTTATTTGCCCTTTGAGTTGTAACTCAAAAGTTAAGGCATCTGTGTCATCAACATCCCTGCTAAGTGGAAGATCAAGGAGATCCTGCAAATCTTCAAGACTCAGGCCAAGAGCTTGTTCCCTTGTTAATTTCTTCAGTTCTCCACTAGACTTGAACACTGTCAGTACGTGGGTCTGTTTATCAGTTTTCCACTTTAGTACTTTTGAGCCTGGTGAGTTTCTTGGGAGATTTTTATTGGATGAGGTGTTTGGTGATGCAGGCCTATTTATGACTGTCTGAGCAGTACTTGCAGATTGTTCCAATCCAGAATCTTCTTTAATCATTATCTTAATGCCCTCTTTTACAAGGTCATCACCAGCCATTAATTCTTGGATTGTTTCAGCGCCCAACTGGTTTTGATTCCTTCTTTTGTAGATGGCAGCACCAGCTGGAGCAGTGGTTCTTTTGACTTGCAGCTTTGGTGGTCTTGTTGAGACCTCTACTTTGGAATAGTCAGGTTTCTGTGGAACTTTTGGATCTTTCTTTCTAAGTTCCTCCAACCTTTTGTAGGTGGTCCTGACCCTGTCTTCTCTCCACTTTGCCACAGAATTCTTTGACCCATAGTCAGCTGCTACCAGCTCCTCTTTCATTCTATTCAACTCTAAAGCTTTGTCAGCAATATTCTTTTTGAATTTTTCAGGAGGAGTATGCTTGACCTTATTCTTGATCATATCTTGAATCCTGGCTGCCTCACTTTCAAGCTCAGGAATGGTCCAGTCTTTGTACATATGTTTCTCCCCCTTGTACTTCTTGGTAGCCATGATGCTTTCAATGTAGTATTTTCTCAGAGTTTCATCTGCTCTCTCTGAGATTTGTTGACACACATTTTTTGCAAATTGCTCTAGGGATCTGACTTGTGTAAGCAAGTATTGATAGTTCTGCTGAATTTCTCTATCAGATTTCCCTTGTGTATTTCTTTTTGAGATATCCTCTGCTTGCTTAGCCTTGATTTCCAAATATTCATCAATATTGTTAGGCCTAGGATATCCTTTAACTGATGGCAAACTCCTTTTAGCAGGGTCATCCTCATAATAGAAAGATTTGATTTCTTCTCTAACTGCTATGAGTTCCAGAAGAAATTGAATACCAGCAGGAGGTAATGGCTTTTGGATTTGAGCTGAAGAGAGAGGAATGGGTTTTGGAATTGTGACAAGTGATAGAGGTTTTGAGGATGTTGGTGGTGGTGAGATGTCATCATCTTTCAAGATTAGCCTTCTCCTTTTTGGTTGAGGAGAGACTAACGATGTTTTGGGTGGATCATTGGTGATGATTTGAGTGGCAGTGTTTTGTGATTGACTAACAGTTGTTGAAACAACTGGTGTTTCAACCACTGTTGTCACAGATGTTGTAACATCTGATGTCTTCTGCTTTTTGGCAGGAGGAGATGGTGGTGATGTTGTCTTTGGTGGTGATGGTGGTGGTGGTGGTGGTAAGGCAGTGGTAGTGGTGTGTGTTGAAGTGATAGCAGATGTTGAAACAACTGAAGTACCAGCAGATGTTGATACAGCAGGAGTTACAACAGCTGTTTGAGTGGAGGTTTGATGTTGGGGGCTTTTGGACGGTGGTTTTGGAGTATGCTTTGTGAGTCTGGATGGTGTGGACTTGGGTTCCCTTACTTTTCTAGTAGGATTTCTTTTTGGCACAGGATTTTGAACATCCTTTAGCCCAGAACAACCCTGCGCATTCAGCTCCATGTAAGCTCTTTTCTCCTCATTCCACCTTGACATATCCTTTGCCGATCTGTCCCTTTTTACACTTGCTACAGCTTCATCAAGTGCATTTTGGGTAACATCAACCTTTTTACTACCATCTGGCAAGGGAATGTTTCTGGTCATAGCATCCTTTTCAGGTTCAACATACAACCCATCATCTATACCCTTCTTTTTCCACTCCTGAATTTTCTCCCCCTTTTTGGCATTATCTAAGGGCAGTTGATCGATGAAGAGGACTGTGGGAGGAGCAGTGCCAGAGGTTTCCAATATGTGGGCCTTGATAGCCTTGATATCAGCTTGAGTGTTTCCAAACCTGGACTCCATCATGTTTCTCAGCTCTTGTACATGTATAGCATGTTGCTGATCAGCCATTTGTTGTTGTTGTTGGAGAAAAGGTTGAAATAAGTTCCATATCTCATTTGCAGCAGATGCTTGTGATGGAGCAGGTGCTTGAGATGGAACAGCAGGGGATTACAGGCTTTGGTTCTTTCAACAACTGATGCAGCATTTCTTTGATTTCTGCAACAGAAGTATCTAGTTTTTCAACTCTTGCCGTCAATTCCTGGTACTTTAAACCATCACCCAACTGAATGGGATCATCTGATTTCCCACTAACAGTGATTGTATCAATGGTTGATACAGGGAGTGTACTCCAAGCATTATCTACTGATGCCCCTTTTTCTTGGTACTGGGACTTCTTCCTTCAGCACTTGATAACCTTTTGATAGTACCAGTGGTTAAAACAAACTCACCAGTGGTTAGCAGAGGTGCTATAGATGGAATTGCCTCCAAGGAAGTCTTATTGATGTAACCACTGTCCAAATGTAAACCAGTTCAACACTTGTAGTGGCTGCTTCACTTGGAATACCACCAAGAGTTACTTGTAACTCAAGGGGTGTAACCTCCTCAGGTTGTGTTGGTGGGTTAGCAAGGATTGATGCAGCAGGCCCAGTCTATTGTTGAGGCATAATCTCATGGACAGGTGATTGAGAAGGACTGGTTTGTGCCTGGTTCAAATCAATTGCATCCAACAGAATCTTTGTATTTGGTGGAATTGTGGATGTGAGGTTGGGTGTAGAAAGAGAATTTGCCCCGGGCATTGGGCTGTGGATGATGGAAGCAAGTGATTCCAGAGCATCATATTGTGGTGTCCCTATGTGTACAACCTGTTCTGTTTGAGAAGAAGTAGGAGGAGTTTCAGCCATGGGTTGAGATATGTCTACCAACTGCTGTGAGGAAGTAGCAGCAGTGGTTTCTTGTGACTTTTGTGTTGTCACAGGCAATTGCTCTGGTATCTCATCCTCCAGAGTTGCCTTTTTGGGTAGGTTTGGGGGGTTTTTGAATTTTCTTTTGTTTTGGCTTTTTGGGAATTGTAGGTGTGGGTTTCAAAGCAGTTGGTCTGCTGCTTTGATCACCTTGAGCAGTGGGCTCAGCAGCAGATACCTGAGGAGCAGTGTTTGCTGCTAAATTCTGCTCAGACACCTCGGCTTGTGTTTTTCAAGGTGTTGACATTCTTGTAAAAGTTTCAGCAGTTAAGCTGTGCATTTGAAAAGATTCACCTTGGTTTATTTCAGAAATATCATCCTTACTAAATTTCTTTTCAAAGTAGTAACTTAGAAATATTGGAAACAGTAAGAATGACTTCTTTTCAATATTTTTAACCAAATCATTAAAAATTTCCTGAGAATAATTGAAATCTTCATTTTGAAGAATAGCATATCCCAGATTTTGAATTTTTAATGGTATTTCATTAAAAGAAGTTGTTTTGTTTGAAACGCACATTAACAGGGTATGGAATAAAAATCTTGTTGCAGGAGGGAAGTAACCTTTTTGTAAGGTACCCTTTTCATCATTATATCTGCATACCCTCTTTCAATGAAGTCAATTTTTAACTCATTTTTTGGAAAAGAATTTTTACCTTCCTGATCATTGAGTTGAAAGACTTCCGAGATGGATTGTGGTGTAATTTTGACAGGTTTACCCTTTAAAGAAGAGTTAATGGCAGTGACAGTCTCACCTTGTTTGTCAAGGGTTGCATTTTTCCAAAACTCTCTTTGGGTCGTCAAATAAATTGGTGCATCTGCTGTCAACAAAGTTTTGTACTTTGAAGCAGTCATCATATCAAGGATGGAGTCGAAAGCATCAGTGGTGCCGTGTTTTGTGAGAAGACCCAGAAGATTATGAGAAGGTTTGTGTGGAATTTATGTGGTTTTGGCCTTTTGAGAGGCGTCTTTGGAAGATGATTTTGTGGTGGATTTTGCGGAAGACTTCGATTTAGTCATTTTTGGAGAAGACAATCGAAGAAATTTGTGAAGGAATTTGATGAAATGTGAAGAAAACTGCTTTGAGAAGAGAATTTTTAAGAATTCAATTTGACAGTAAAACCCTGTTTGGGTTTTAGAAAGGGGGTTTTATGGAGAAAAAGTGAATGCTGACGTGGCAGCGGTTATAAAAGGTCTGACCACTATGTACTGTCGACGTGCCATCCCCTGATGAAGCGAAGGATAGTACTTTTGTGAAAACTACTGATGAAGGCAGTGGTTGCAATAGTAATGAAGACAGTGGATGATTTTTACTATCAGTGGATAGCATACCAGTGGATACAACACTGATTTTGAACAACAATGCTTATCAAAGGAATATGGGAACATGGGATGACTTTCAGCAGTGGACAGACTTTTGAAGTAGAACAGACTTTTGAACTCATCAGTGGTTATGGCAGACTTTTAAGGAGTTAATGAAAAATTCATTTTTAGCTATTTTTAAGGATGGATTTTTGATTTTCTGAAAACATTTTAATGCTTTTATTCATAGAAAAACAAGATTTTGCCTGTTATTCCATGTTTAGCATGCCAATCCTAGAGATCAAGCTTTCAAAGGTGGATGTGTCTAATGCTTTGGTCAGCACATCTGCCAGCTGATCCTTAGTTGGAACATGATGCAGAGAAATCAAACCTTTTTCATAGCAATCCCTCACAAAGTGATATCTGATGTCGATGTGTTTGGTGGTTGAATAAGAAACTGGATTTTTGATGATATTTTCTGCTGCCTGGCTGTCCAACATGAGTGGTGTTTTCAAGGCAGTGATACCAAAATCCAGCAACTGATTTTGAAGCCAGAGCAGTTGGGCTATACAGATTGCAGCAGCTATATATTCTGCCTCAGCAGTGCATGTGGAAACAGCTGCTTGCTTTTTGCTTTGCCAAGACACTAAGCAATTGCCTAGGAATTGGCACCCTCCTGAAGTGGACTTCCTTGTCTTGTCACATCCAGCAAAGTCATTATCTGAGAAACCTGAAAGCTCAATTTTACCATCAGCTGGATACCAGATACCAAGTGTGGGAGCACCTTTTAGGTATCTGAATATCCTTTTTACAGCAATAAGGTTTGACTTTCTAGGGGCTGATTGGGATCTTGCACAGACACATGTTGTAAACATGATATCTGGCCTAGATGCAGTTAGGTACAATAAAGACCCAATCATGCTTCTATATAAGGTCTGATCAACCAAATCATCCTTTTCATCAGACATGACTAATTTATTGGTTGCAATGGGTGTTCTGCATGGCTTACAGTCATCCATGTCAAATTTATTTAAAAGTTCTTTGGCATATTTGCCTTGATGGATGAAAGTGCCATTTTGCAGCTGCCTTACTTGGAGACCAAGAAAGCACTGGAGTTCACCCATGCACTCATTTCAAACTCAGCTGTCATGAGTTGCCTGAACTCTTCACACATTTTATTACATGTACTTCCAAAAATGATGTCATCTACATAAATTTGGACAATCATCAAATCCTTTCCTCTCCATTTTAAAAACAATGTTTTATCTATTCTTCCTCTTGTGAACCCAATGGAAAGTAGAAAGGTGGACAGAGTTTCATACCAGTCTCTTGGTGCTTGTTTCAGGCCATACAAAGCTTTATTTAGCTTGTAGACATGATCTGGATTAAATGGATCCTCAAAACCTGGAGGTTGACAAACATATACCTCTTCTTGAATCATACCATAGAGGAATGCACATTTAATATCCATTTGGTACACCTTGATGTTGTGGTTGACAGCAAAGGCCAGAAATAGTCTGATTGCTTCAAGTCTTGCAACAGGGGCAAAAGTTTCATCATAGTCAATGCCCTTTTCTTGTCTGAAACCTTGAACCACAAGCCTGGCTTTATTCTTGACAACAATACCCCTTTCATCAGTTTTATTTTTGAAGACCCATTTTGTGCCAATAGGACTTACACCCTCTGGCAATGGAACAAGCTCCCATACTTGTTGTCTTCTAAACTGTTGGAGCTCCTCTTGCATGGCTTCTACCCAGTTGTAGTCTTTCAGTGCCTCTTGGTACTTGATTGGCTGTGTAACACCCCGTGTTTTCGAATGTCAAAGTCAAAGTCCAAGTCAAGTTTGACTTCTTTGACTGTAAATAGTCTCTTTTATGTTTTGTATTATGTGGAGTAAGTGTTGTCAATCAAAAGAATCGAAGTAATCGAATGTTTAATCGACGCGAAACTCGAATTATGCGAAATTGGTATTATTATACGTGTGTGTGTGCCTTATGTGTTACTTGTGCGTGTTTACTTTATGTTATGTGTGGTAATCAATCGAATCGAAACTCGAAACTCAATCGAACTCAATCGAAATCGAAATCGAATATGGAATATAGATGCTTGTATGTAGATATAGTGGTTGGGATTAAAAGTAATTTGAATAGGAAACTCTATCGTATTCGTATCGTCTTCAATCGAAATCGAAATATCAGAAATCGTCGCACCGAACGCTCAAAACAGGCTGTGGATCGATCAGGCTCTTAGCCGATCGAACAGCCCAGCCGATCAAACAGGCTGTTCGATCGAGCAGGATGTCCGATCGGGAAGCCTGGCCGATCGGCTAGCCTTTTCCTCTTTTAGAAGCCTATAAATAGGCCTGTCATTATCATTCTTTCCACTTTTGGAAACCCTCTGACCGACCAGCTCGTGCTCCCATTCTTTTCTCAGATTTCTTCCGATTTCGGTAAGTTTCATCCTAAATCTTGTACTTTCTTGATCAATACATGCTCCTACACCTTTCTATCTTTCAAATCTTGATTTCTAACCGTGAAATCATCAAGATCTAAGCATTCTAGGATGATGACATCATGGTGTTCTTCAAGAACATCATGTTTTGGCCTCAATCCATCAAGAATCACTTGGATCTAGCCAATTTCCACATAAACAAACTAAGATCTATCACCGATCTAAACATATACAAGATGTGAAGGATTGAAAGAATGATTCCCAACTTTCTTTCAACTCTTTTACACTCAATGCCTTCAAACCGATAGAAACGGAGCTTGAGCCAACTCATTAATCATTCTAATGGTTGTGTGGTTCAAGATTAGGATTCTATCTACGAGGTTCACCGATTTCGGGTTAAACGTTAAACTACCGTTCCGAACCGTTCACCGGCCGGACTTGGGTGATTCCTGTCCGAGCAGAGGAAACAAGTAAGAACGAAAGTGTCATGGTTCAACTCGTTGTCAAAATACCTCGATATAACGTCAAACAATCAGAACAGCCAAGTGTTAGAGGAACAGGCCGACCAGGTCAGGATGCTGACCGATCGAACAGGCTGTTCGAACGAACAGCCCAACCGATCGGACATGTCAGCAGATCGACCAGGCCAACCGATCGGCTAACAAGTGGCCCCACACTTTGACAATTTCATGAAGTATAGTGTTGAACGAGGTGATGTTCGATCGAACGAGCTGTTCGATAACATTACTCATCGTTTCATGAGATACTATGCTTCAACCCTTAATCGATTTTGCAACTCGTTCGACGTATGGGAGTGCCACCCGATCGAACATGTTGTTCGATCAGGTGACATCCTACTGAGGACTACTACTGAAGTGTCTAACTGATCGGTTGAGCCGGCCGATCGAACGACCCGTTTGATCGATCGACCTGAAAGGTAAGAACACTTCAATGTTCTCAAATACTACAACGAAAACTTCAAAAGGTCAAACCATCATACACAAACACATCCTACTCAAAGGAAGAAACAATCCACTCGAACAGTCCAGCCGATCGAGCCTACCGACCGATCGAACAGACTGTCCGAACGGACTGTCTAACCGAACGAACAACCCGTTCGATCGAACCTACCGTTCGATCGACCAGGCTGTTCGACTAATCATCACTTGTTTCCATTTTACGCATTGCTCGTCGTTATGCTATCGAACTATTCAGGCTAACCCTACTCTCAAGCGCTCCCTTCAATCCACCAATCAATCGCTGTGAGTATACTCGAACCCTTTTTGATTTAGCACTTTTGGGTGTTACATACGTTACTTATCTAAATCACAATCGAACACACTACTCAATTACTTTATACGCTAACCGATATGCATGTATTACGTGACTAAATGAATGCTTATTGTTATGTTTACACGTGGAATGTTGTCTACCTGCCTTAACGACGTAGTACTATAGTTTGGACTCAGCACTCGTTCACACGGGGTTATTAAGGACAATTACTTGCATGGATTACGGTGGTAATCATGTATTGTGAACTGTCTCGGACAGTCAACCCGCAGTCATTGGTATCGATAGATCCATGTCGATAATTAACATGCTTCGTTTTCCTCTGTGTACGTGCTAGTTATGCATAAATTATTTCGAACTCTATATGCTATTATCAAACTTGTATGATCACCTTTACATTTTATGTATTGACTTTATTTTAACGTATGTGACAGGAAATTAGGATGCTTATCTGCTAGGAAGGCGAGTTAGGAATAAGCGTCTAGAGCATAGTTGTTTGTAGATCTTGCAGATCGAGTCTCTAGAAGCATTTGAACAATATTTACATTATTAATTTAAATCTGAGTTGTCAGAACAGTATATTTGACTAGATGTTTATCTGTAATAACTTGGTTTATTATTTGGGATACAGTATGGGACATATTATTTAAACTAAATAGTAATGATAGTTGTTGTGGAAACTTCTGGACAATCTGTTTCGCTCAGTGCCATGCCCCGATGATTCCGCCATCGGTTGGGGTGTGACAGATTGGTATCAGAGCCATAACTATAGGGAATTAGGCTAGACACGACCTAGTCCGGGTCGCTGTCTTAGAGACCTAGACTATAGTTAGGAACCAACAGACCAAGTTTATGTGCTACCTCTCGCTTATTCTACACCATCATTGCACTCTAATTTTCCAATAGGGTCAAGCAATTTAGTCAGGAATAGGTGTGAAAGCCGCAAACTCTCGGCTAAATTGCTTGGTCAATGCTAATTCTATCAATTTATCAATGATTTCCTCATTATTTTCAATAACAAACGAGGAGAATTATACCAAATCAGGAGTGAAATCCATATTTTGATGAATAATCTCCTCATATTTTACAAAAACAAGGAAGAAGTTGCTAAGCTAAGGGTGAAACCCTAACCTTGACAACTTGTTCCGGACTTTATTTTTCTCACCAAAGCCTCGACGGACTCCAACGACCTGAACTCATGAGTAAGACCTAGGGAATGCGTGTTGAATGCCCAAGAATTGAGGCAGAAACGCGATCCCGAAAGTCGAAAAGTGACGACAAGTCTACTGCGAATAGTTGAATCGCTTTGGGAAGTCGACGTCTATTAGCCGCAGACAATCTATTTCTCGATTTTATGTGTTTCGATTCTGAGCCCGCAACTGCTGACTCTGATAATTCGTCGATTTTATGTGTGTATATGCTTATTTATGTGTTTAGTTTTGATGCTCGCTCGATTTTTGCTATCACTCCGAACAACACACACGACTCGTATTGCTCTTCTATCTCAAGACGCTAACAAGTCGCTGCAATTTTAGATAATATTGTGTTACGATTATACTATACTGTTCGACACGCTATACGACTATACGATGCTACTCGATATACTATACGCGACCAATATATACGAACGACACGCGAGCTTTGAAAGAAAGGTTTCTGTATTCTGACTGCCTCTGTGGTTAAATGCCTATGTGTTTATGTGCTTCTGTGATTCTGTGCTCTATGTGCTTCTGTGCTTCTATGATTACGTGAATCTGTGGTTATGAGCCTAAGTGTTTACGTGATACGTGTTTTGACGTGTTCCTAAGCTTTAGTAAGTAGTGGACGTGTGAGGTGAGATTCGATTTTGATGTGCTTGAGACCTATGACGATGTCTGTTGCAGACCATGTCGTCATCTGGACACCGAACCCCTCTAACTCGCCAAGAAAAGAGAGACAAGCGTCTCGCTGCTATCATCGCCAAGCAAGTGGCAAAAGCTGTGGGAGAGGTGTATGAAAACGTCAGCAAATCGTCTGAAGAGTCGCGAACCGATGCTCCTAAAGATGCCAACAAGACCGTTTTCAGCTTCAAACAGTTTAAGGCATGCGGACCAAAAGAGTTTACCGGAGAAGATGGCCCTACCGCCATGTTTCAATGGTTTGATTCAGTTGAAGTCACTCTGCGCCAAAGCGGCTGTCCTGAAAATCTCCGTACTCTAAATGCAACCGGCGTTTTCCAGTCCCGAGCTCTAGACTGGTGGACGGCCGAACGAAACAAACGCGGGAATGATGCAGCTTATGAGCTGACTTGGGAAGAGCTGAAGGCCATCATGATGGACGAATTCTGCCCTCCCCATGAACGCCAAAAGCTGGAGGACGAGTTTTGGAACATTAAGCAGAAGGACGGAGACAACGCTGCTTTAACTGCTCGCTTCAAGCAGCTTAGCATTATCTGTCCCGATCAAGTCAAGACGCCAGACATGGCCATCAAGAAGTACATTCGAGCTCTACCTGATTGTGTTGCCGACTTTGTTCACGTCGCCAAGACATCATCAATCAAGGAGACCTACTTGCTTGCCGCCGAGATCAATGACAAGCGAGTAAAGTCTGGTTTCTGGGATAAGCCATCCAAGTCTCTGCATCAAGCTACAACTGCACCAACCACCGACCCCACTACTCAACCCTCCAAGTCATCACGCCGCAAGAAGAAGCACAACAACAGCAGCTCCAGCAACAAGAACTGTGCTGTCACAACAATTGCTGCCCCTCTGCAAGCCGTACCGGCTTAGCAGCAGTCTCATCACTGACCAGCTCCTGTGACCAATGCACCGCCAACAAAGAGTTCTTACACAGGACCCCACCCGCTCTGCCCGACATGCTCATATCATCATCCGGTGGGAATTGCCTGTCGTTTCTGCGCTCACTGCAACCTCTATGGTCATTTCTGTAACACCTCGAAATTTTGTGTCCAATAATGTGTTGACACGTGTCATGAGTTTACACGTGGCATTAAATATTAAATAAAGGACTAAGGTTCACAAACCTTGAAAGTATGTAAGTTCGAAGGTTAAAAATGTCAACGAGGGGTAAATATACTGTATAGTAACCCTAAATGATGCTCGTACCTTCAAACGAATAAATCATGGATCGTACGGAGCGAAACGCGGGAGAAAGTGAGAGATTACAAGCTACAGGGGTTAATTGTGTCAACATGTTTAATTTATACCTCTGAATGACCCTTTGACGAACCCGAGGCTTTGTAACAGTAAAATACGCTCACTAGAATATACGATATAAATTTCGCGAAGTTCCGTTTTAAAACGAGAAAGTTATGATCAAATTCGTATGCGAGGGGTTAAAAGCGTCAACAATAAAAGTTAAGGCTTTTCGGATAGTAGTTAAACTAACCGGGGACTTAACAATGCGGGTAAAAGTCACGAGGCCCTTAATTGTAAATAATCGAGGGCCAAATCGCAAAATTACCCCTTTGAAACCGAAAGGTCAGGTTAATGATTACAAAAGATTTGAAAATCTTGGAAATCAGACTTCAGGCGGGCCGCGTGGGTGAAACCAGCAATCCAATGCGGGCCGCGCGCCTTATGAAGATCCGTTTACTGACATGGGGATTCAGGCGGCCCGCGTCCATGTTGCATGATCTCTAATGCGGGCCGCGTAAGGACCCCAGATGCAGTAAACTTGGACAGATTCAATGTTTGAGCTTGTGAACGATCATTGATGCATTAATTGAAGCATGGGCGCCCTCTACATGCCCCCTAGCACCCAGGGACACCTGCTGATCATCCATGAACCATTGTAGGGTGAGTTGTAATGATCTTGTGCATGAAACTTCACTATAAAAGGAAATACATTGCACACAATTGAAACAAACCTCAAACCTGCATTCTAGTTCATCTCTGGAGCTCTAAAGCATTCTTCTAACATCTCTAATCGTGCACCAAGCTTCTGTAAGTATGCCTACCCTTTTGTGGCTTAGTTTTTGCTTAGTTTAGCTTAAAAGTCAATCCGTCGTAATTAACGATTGACTTTATGATAAATCACAAATGGTCCAGTGGTTTGTCGAATCAAAGATAGTTATATGTTGGTAATCATGTGGGCTTTAAACCCCTAAAAGGGCACCCTCTGATTCCCAATCTAACTAGTCCAAATGTCGAGTCAAATGTGCTTAGAAAAAGTCAACAGAAATGCCATTTTGCAATTTCACGCATAATCAGTAATGTAGATGGTGTGTAACCTGTTTTAACACTCATAAAACATGATAATAAGTATATTAACTAGTCTAAACTTGTTTGATCCGACCATTTACTGTTTTGACCCGGTTCGGAGCCGAAAGTCGCAAAACTTTGACTTTTGCTTTGACTTCAGTTCTGACCCGTTAAAGTATGATTTAGATATGCCTTAGGACTCTCTTAGGACCAGGTTACATGATGGTATAACCCTCTGTAACCGGTTCGCTGTTTGTCCGAGTCTTTTACACATTTCCGTTAAATGCTTAAAAGTTGACCGTAACGCCCTTTTTAATTTAAAACGAGAATTTCGGACATGTGAAAGGACCATAACCTTGGTTACTGATTTCTAAACATGTCCCTAAAATTTCACGTCAATCCGAGGTCCAGAATAGGAGTTATGCTAAATAGCGCAAATTACGGAAACTTTAGTAATTAAATAGCGCAATTAGCATAACGCCTATCTAAACCCAGATTTCGACACCAAACCTTTTACACACTGATGTAAAATAATATTTTGGGATTTTTAAAGATTTTTAATTATTTTTAACCTGCTCATAACCTGCGGTTATGGCATCGGTTCGGTAATTACCGAATATACCCTTTTCGGCCATAACTTGAGTTCTACAAGGTCTTTTGACCCGATTCCAATTGCTACTGATTTTAAACATTAAATAGAGTAATTTGAACTTTATAAAATGTTCGGGAAACTCAGATTTCATGTAGAACTCAGAAACCTCTTTTATAATCTTTAAAAAGACCGAAATACCCCTACGGGGCATAAAATGAATCTAAACTCGTTACGGGCATTATGAAAGGTATCCTACTGATACCACAACCTCTTTAAGGCATATTGACTTAGGAAACTTGTGTAGTACTCCTTTAGATTAACCGTTACGCCTTTTGCGCGCACGGTTCGGCTTATGTAACTAGTTTACATAAACTAGCCGAAACGGGTCAAACCTTATTGTTTTGACCTCAAAATCCAGAGTGTGGTCATATTACCCATATAAAACAAATCTTAAAACTTGTTGGGTCCAAAGCACATTCCATTCCCGGTTTTTGCCTTTCACGCGATTAAACCATAGTTATCCTTTGAAACTGACCGGTCTAAGCTAAGGCTAAATTAAAGACCCGTTAGGATTTTAATAGGTTATTATAAACCTTCGTTCCAGATTAGGAGCCCAGTAAAAGTACTTGCATTTGCTGTATTTGATTGATACTTTGCTCAGGTAAATACTCTTAACTTATTTACCCTATACGGGCTTGGGATACGGTACTATAAAAGTACCGCTTGGTCGGGTATGTAGTCATTTAAATCGGATTGTGATTAATGTATTTATACATAACCCGCTTTGTTCTGTATTATTTGATGTATGGCCCTTGGGGTTAAATGACCATGTCCCGGATATCCTTGGCATCATTTTACGAAATGGCCACGACCTAAGCACGGGGTGTAGGCGTACACCTGACAGATGCATTATGTAAAAACTGGTAATCCACTAAAGGAATCTACCTTGTGGGCATTATACCGGTGGCGTGTCAGATAACTTAAACCGGCTCTTCTAATCGGTACTAATGGACGACAAATAAGTAAATCTGTATACAAGATTATATACAAATAATTGTCCCAAGTTATAAAGATATTTTGTGCCGAAGTGCATTCAAAAATCAATTTACAAACTCTTTTCAAAACGAGTCAGTTGAGTTGTATTTACCAGTGTAAACTGACGTATTTTCCAAAAAGGTTAAGTGCAGGTGCTAGACGTAATAGGCTGGCTACTCCAGACATCATTACTCAAGTCTCGCAAGCTCTAGATGTCAAAGTCTGTTGAACTATTGTTTCTGTTTTATTATCGATCCGCCTGTGGATCTTTTTACTCTCCGTTGTAATACTGGATATTACTTATATTCGGATTGTAATATATTTACCTTTTGCTTCCGCTGTGTATTCATATAATTGTGTTGTTTGACTATATTGTTGCCAACTACGTCACGGTAATCCCCCACCGGGCCCACCGGTGAGACACGTGGAAATCGGGGTGTGACAATTTCATTGCGAACTGTCGCTATGGTCCCCGTAACACTGCAGCTCCTGCCGCCGCTCATCAAGCTCTACTCCCAGCCCCTCAAGGTCAACCCGCAGCTCAAGCACCCGCGGTCAATGCTCGAGTCTGCTTTGCATGTGGTGATCCTAACCATTTTGCCAACATGTGCCCAAACAGGGTTGTGAAACAAGAGCCCCAGCAGCAGCAGCAACAGCCTCAGCAGCAACAACAAGCAGCCCGTGCCAGAACCTTCAACATCAACGCCCGTCAGGCTCAGGCCGACAACAACGTGGTTAATGGTACGTTCCTTGTGAATGGTATTTATGCATCATGTTGTTTGATACTGGAGCCGATAACTGCTTTGTGTCGTTTGAATTCGAGAAGCTCCTTAGTCGTAAGCGCTCTTATCTCCCCTCGTCATTCGAAGTCGAAGTCGCTACTGGAAGAACTGTCGCCGTTAATTCTGTACTCCGCGATTGTACTCTCGAGCTCAACAATCATGTCTTCCCAATCGACCTCATTCCGATGCAACTCGAAAGTTTCGACATCATAGTAGGCATGGACTTTCTTCGCAAAAACCATGCTGAAGTTGTTTGCTTTGATAAAATGATTCGATTCTCGCTCGCGAATGGTGATTTATTATGTGTGTACGGTGAAACTGCTTCGAAGGGTCTCAAGCTCATGTCATGTATCCAAGCTAGCAAGTATCTCCGCAAGGAATACAGAGCTTTCTTGGCCAACATTGTAGTAGCGGAGAAGGAAAAGAAAAAGAAGGTTGAAGTCAAAGACGTTTCAGTGGTTCGTGAATTTCCTCAGATGTTCCCTGATGATCTTCCCGGACTACCGCCAAGTCGTGATATCGACTTTCGTATCGACCTTATTCCTGGAGCTAACCCTGTTGCCAAAGCTCCTTATCGACTCGCTCCATCCGAAATGAGGGAACTCTCAAACCAACTTCAGGAATTGCTTGAAAAAGGCTTTATTCGCCCGAGCACCTCTCCTTGGGGCGCACCAGTCCTTTTCGTTAAAAAGAAGGATGGGTCATTCAGGATGTGCATCGACTATCGGGAATTGAATAAGTTAACCATCAAGAACCGATACCCTTTGCCTCGAATCAATGACTTATTTGATCAGCTGCAAGGTGCCAAATGTTTCTCGAAGATCGATCTACGTTCAGGCTATCATCAATTGCGTATTCAAGAGGAAGACATCCCCAAAACCGCTTTTCGAACTCGATACGGCCATTATGAATTCGTTGTTATGCCTTTTGGTTTAACCAACGCACCCGCGGTTTTCATGGATCTGATGAATCGCGTGTGTAAGCCATTTCTAGACCGTTTCGTCATCGTGTTCATCGACGATGTCCTGATCTATTCCAAATCGAAAGCCGAACACGCGCAACATCTACGTTTGGTTCTCGAGCTACTCCATGGGAATCAACTCTATGCCAAGTTCTCCAAGTGCGAATTTTGGCTGGAGGAGGTTCAGTTTCTGGGTCACATCGTTAATAGTCAAGGTATTCACGTCGATCCCGCGAAGATTGAAGCAGTTAAGAGCTGGATTACGCCTAAAAACCCGTCTGAAGTTCGTTCTTTTCTCGGACTAGCGGGCTATTATCGACGATTCATCGAAGGGTTCTCTAAGATCGATGTGCCGCTTACCGCCCTTACCCATAAAGACAAGCCTTTTGTTTGGGGAACTGAACAAGAGTCTGCTTTTCAAACCCTCAAGCATATGCTCTGCAATGCTCCTGTCCTCACGTTGCCCGACGGAAACAACGATTTCATTGTCTATTGTGATGCTTCCAACCTTGGTCTTGGCTGTGTTCTCATGCAACGGGACAAGGTTATAGCTTACGCATCTCGTCAGCTCAAAATCCACGAGAAGAACTATACAACCCATGATCTCGAGCTAGGCGCAGTTGTTTTTGCATTGAAGAT
This sequence comes from Helianthus annuus, assembly GCF_002127325.2. NCBI lineage: Eukaryota > Viridiplantae > Streptophyta > Magnoliopsida > Asterales > Asteraceae > Helianthus > Helianthus annuus. Next base: position 168,003,646 of record NC_035442.2, read on the forward strand.
TTGGCGACACTACCTGTATGGTACCAAGTGTACGATCTTCACCGATCACAGGAGTTTACAACACATCTTTAATCAGAAAGAATTTAACATGTGTCAACGCCGATGGGTAGAACTTCTTAACGATTACGATTGTGAGATTCGTTATCACCCAGGCAAGGCAAATGTTGTCGCCGACGCGCTCAGCAGACGAAGTTATTTGCTCAGTATTCGCAATACCCAAGCCCAACATGATCTCAAAACCCTCATCCGCGAAGCCCAGCATGCTTGTTTTAACGAGCGCACCTTGAAGAAAGAGAGAATCTATCACGATGGAGCTCAGCTTGTAAGCAAAGCAAATGGGATTTTCTATTATCTGGACCGAATTTGGATTCCTAAGCGAACCGATTTGCGAAAGATTATAATGAACGAAGCCCACAAATCCCGATACTCTATTCATCCCGGTGCCGATAAAATGTACCAGGACCTTCGTTACAAGTACTGGTGGTCGGGTATGAAGCGGGATATCGCCCTCTATGTTGGAAGTTGCCTGACTTGTGCGAGAATTAAGGCTGAACATCAACGACCTTCTGGCTTACTCGAACAACCTCCAATCCCTATATGGAAGTGGGAGAGTATAGCTATGGATTTCATAACCAAACTTCCGCCCACGCCATCAGGTCACGACAGCATTTGGGTTATAGTTAATCGTCTGACCAAATCAGCCCACTTTTTGCCAATACGGGAAGACTACAAGGTAGAACGACTAGCCCGAATCTACACCGACGAGATCATTTGTAATCATGGTACGCCTCGTGACATCATTTCAGATCGTGATGCTTGGTTTAGTTCACGATTGTGGGAAACGTTTCAAGCAGCTCTTGGTACATCGCTTAACCTGAGTACCGCATTCCATCCTCAAACCGAGGGACAGACTGAAAGAACGATCCGTACTCTTGAAGACATGCTCCGTGCGTGTGTCATAGACTTCGGTGGTAGTTGGAACAAATACCTACCGTTAGTCGAATTTTCGTACAACAACAGCTATCATGCCAGCATACAAATGGCACCATTCGAAGCCTTATATGGAAGAAGATGTCGTTCGCCTATTCTGTGGCACGAGATCGGTCACTCGCAACTAACCGGTCCCGAGTTACTACAAGAAACGACTGACAAAATCCTCCAGATTCGAGACAACTTATCGAAAGCCATGGATAGACAGAAAAGTTACGCTGATAGAAGACGCAAGCCCCTTGAATTTGACGTTGGCGACTACGTACTCCTAAGGGTATCACCTTGGAAGGGTGTGGTCAGATTCGGCAAGAAAGGGAAACTAGCGCCTCGATATGTTGGACCTTTTAAGATTCTGGAAAGGATCGGAAAATTCGCCTACAGACTCGAACTACCGGAGGAACTTAGTAACGTCCACCCGACTTTCCATGTGTCAAACCTCCGAAAATGCCTAGCTGATCATGATCTGATTGTACCTCTCGATGACCTTCAAGTCAACGAAACGCTACACTTCGTGGAAAAGCCTGTCGAAATCATGGATCGCCAGACCAAGCAACTCAGACGCTCGCGCATCCCAATCGTGAAAGTCCGATGGGAAGGCAAACGAGGCGCAGAATGCACTTGGGAACTCGAAAGCGACATGAAGGCTAAGTACCCGCAGTTGTTTAAATGAAGATCTGAAGCGAGAAATTGGTAAAATCATCCATGGTGATGTGCAGCTTTCAGCCTAATTTCGGGACGAAATTCCCTAAACAAGGGGAGGCTGTAACACCCCGTGTTTTCGAATGTCAAAGTCAAAGTTAAAGTCCAAGTCAAGTTTGACTTCTTTGACTGTAAATAGTCTATTTTATGTTTTGTATTATGTGGAGTAAGTGTTGTCAATCAAAAGAATCGAAGTAATCGAATGTTTAATCGACGTGAAACTCGAATTATGCGAAATTTGTATTATTATACGTGTGAGTGTGCCTTATGTGTTACTTGTGCGTGTTTACTTTATGTTATGTGTGGTAATCAATCGAATCGAAACTCAATCAAACTCAATCGAAATCGAAATCGAATATGGAATATAGATGCTTGTATGTAGATATAGTGGTTGGGATTAAAAGTAATTTGAATAGGAAACTTTATCGTCTTCAATCGAAATCGAAATATCAGAAATCATCGCACTGAACGCTCAAAACAGGCTGTGGATCGATCAGGCTCTTAGCCGATCGAACAGCCCAGCCGATCAAACAGGCTGTTCGATCGAGCAGGATGTCCGATCGGGAAGCCTGGCCGATCGGCCAGCCTTTTCCTCTTTTGGAAGCCTATAAATAGGCCTGTCATTATCATTCTTTCCACTTTTGGAAACCCTCTGACCGACCAGCTCGTGCTCCCCTTCTTTTCACAGATTTCTTCCGATTTCGGTAAGTTTCATCCTAAATCTTGTACTTTCTTGATCAATACATGCTCCTACACCTTTCTATCTTTCAAATCTTGATTTCTAACCGTGAAATCATCAAGATCTAAGCATTCTAGGATGATATCATCATGGTGTTCTTCAAGAACATCATGTTTTGGCCTCAATCCATCAAGAATCACTTGGATCTAGCCGATTTCCACATAAACAAACTAAGATCTATCACCGATCTAAACATATACAAGATGTGAAGGATTGAAAGGATGATTCCCAACTTTCTTTCAACTCTTTTACACTCAATGCCTTCAAACCGATAGAAACGGAGCTTGAGCCAACTCACTGATCATTCTAATGGTTGTGTGGTTCAAGATTCGGATTCTATCTACGAGGTTCACCGATTTCGGGTTAAACGTTAAACTATCGTTCCGAACCGTTCACCGGCCGGACTTGGGTGATTCCTGTCCGAGCAGAGGAAACAAGTAAGAACGAAAGTGTCATGGTTCAACTCGTTGTCAAAATACCTCGATATAACGTCAAACAATCAGAACAGCCAAGTGTTAGAGGAACAGGCCGACCAGGTCAGGATGCTGACCGATCGAACAGGCTGTTCGAACGAACAGCCCAACCGATCGGACATGTCAGCAGATCGACCAGGCCAGCCGATCGGCTAACAAGTGGCCCCACACTTTGACAATTTCATGAAGTATAGTGTTGAACGAGGTGATGTTCGATCGAACGAGCTGTTCGATAACATTACTCATCGGATCATGAGATACTATGCTTCAACCCTTAATCGATTTTGCAACTCGTTCGAAGTATGGGAGCGCCACCCGATCGAACATGTTGTTCGATCAGCTGACATCCTACTGAGGACTACTACTGAAGTGTCTAACCGATCGGTTGAGCCGGCCGATCGAACGACCCGTTTGATCGATCGACCTGAAAGGTAAGAACACTTCAATGTTCTCAAATACTACAACGAAAACTTCAAAAGGTCAAACCATCATACACAAACACATCCTACTCAAAGGAAGAAACAATCCACTCGAACAGTCCAGCCGATCGAGCCTACCGACCGATCGAACAGACTGTCCGAACGGACTGTCTAACCGAACGAACAACCCGTTCGATCGAACCTACCGTTCGATCGACCAGGCTGTTCGACTAATCATCACTTGTTTCCATTTTATGCATTGCTCATCGTTATGCTATCGAACTATTCAGGCTAACCCTACTCTCAAGCGCTCCCTTCAATCCACCAATCAATCGCTGTGAGTATACTCGAACCCTTTTTGCTTTAGCACTTTTGGGTGTTACATACGTTACTTATCTAAATCACAATCGAACACACTAGTCAATTACTTTATACGCTAACCGATATGCATGTATTACGTGACTAAATATTTACATCTGAGTTGTCGGAACAGTATATTTGACTAGATGTTTACCTGTAATAACTGGTTTTATTATTTGGGATACGGTATGGGACGTATTATTTAAACTAAATAGTAATGATAGTTGTTGTGGAAACTTCTGGAGAATCTATTTCGCTCAGTTCCATGCCCCGATGATTCCGCCATCGGTTGGGGTGTGACAGGCTGATGGAGTGATAGAAAACCAGCAAAAAGACAAATGTTTTGGGATTGACTTCTTGTGAGCACCCCTTCATTGATGTTTCCAATTATTTGATCTGGTGGATGAGATTTCAAGAAGATGAGCTCTCCTTGGTATGGAATAATGGCATTGAGTTGTGAAGGCTGCAGATGTGTATCATTTGAGCTAACCACTACTGGTGACTTTGATGACCCAGCAGTGGCTTCAAAAGGTGGTGGCATAGGGGGTAAAGGTGTGGACACATGCTGACTTTGATCCACTGTTTGAGGACTTTTATTAACAGTGCTTGATGATGTGGAAGCAGTGGTTAAGGGGCTACTTTGGTCAACAACTGTTGAGGTAGCAGTGGTTGAGCTTTGACAACTGTTTTGGACATCTGCTGCTCTTCCCATTGTGCCAGACTTTTGTTGAGGAGTGATAATCTCATACCCATAGTCTGGTGATGAATTTTCTGATGGACCTGCACTGTTAGTCTTGACAGCAGTATTTTCAAAGGTGAACTTATCAAGATCAAACAATTCTACAGGGTTTGCTGGGATTTTCATTGATGAAAGTTCATTGAACTTTACATTCAAAGTCTCTTCCACTGCTTTAGTCCGTGTGTTAAACACTTTGTAGGCCTTAGCAGTGGTTGAGTATCCCAGGTGATATCCACAATCAATTTTGGCTGCAAACTTTGAGATAGAATCTTTTAAGTTTAAAATGAAGCATGGGCAACCAAAAACTTTGAAATATGAGATTAATGGCTTTATTTTATACAGCAGTTCATAAGCAGTCTTTTGATGCCTGGGGATGATTAAAACTCTGTTTTGAACATAGCAAGCAGTGTTTACTGCCTCTGCCCAAAAAGTTAATGGCAAACCAGAATCTGCAAGCATGGTTCTGGCAGCCTCGATCAAAGTTCTGTTCATTCTTTCAACAACCCCATTTTGTTCTGGTGTCCTTGGAATGTTGTATTGCCTCACAATTTCTTTTGACACACAGAAATCATCCAACTCCTTGTTCCTAAACTCTGTGCCATTGTCACTTCTGAAGATTTTTACTGGAAGGTCAAACTGCTTTTCAACCTGTTTCACAAAGTCTTGCAGAATGCCTGCAGTCTCATCTTTTGAGTGTAAAAAGTAAGTCCATGTAAACCTAGAGAAGTCATCAACAATAACCAAATAGTATCTCTTTTTCTTGAGACTCATGACTTTCACTGGGCCAAACAAATCCATATGAAGCATTTGCAAACATTTGGTTCTTTTGGACTCATCAATGGATTTGTAGGAGCTTTTATGTTGTTTTCCTTTTAGGCAGGAAACATAATGCTCAGGACAGGTGAACAGTTTTTGAGGTAAATCCCTTACCAGCCCCTGTTTTGAAATGGCAGTGATTGTCTTAAGATTTGTGTGCCCCAATCTTCTGTGCCATAGTTTTGTCTCTTTGTTTGATGTAGCTTAGAACAGGCAGGCATCAGTTCTGGGAAACTCTTTTGACATATCAACAACATAAACATTGCCACTTCTTTGAGCAACAAGTTTAGTTTTACCATTTTTGATTATTGCTTCAATCTTTTCAACCATTTCTGGTCCGACAATCCTACAACACTCCTTTGTGAAGAATGATCCATACCCCTTATCACTCATTTGGGAAACACTCAGGAGGTTGAATTTTAGATTGTCTATAAGATTGACATTTTCAAATTTTACATTACCAGATTTCACTGTACCAGACCCCAGAACTTTCCCTTTACTATTATTACCAAAGGATATATCACCCCCTCCATGAATTTTGAAGTCTTGAAGAAGGGCTTTACATCATGTCATGTGCCTGGAGCCTCCACTATCTACATACCAAAGACTATCTAAGCATGCAGAAGCTCCCTGCACATGAAGTAAAAGGATTAGTTCATTAAGGTCTCCAAAGCCAATAAGGCTTTGGATGGGGTCTCAACAGTGTCTGGGATGGTGGCAGATGCATGGACAGTGGCTAGCTCAGAGGTTTGAACATTTTTGGGAATGTTTTTCTCTAACCATTGTTGGCGGTCATGGCCAATCACCTGTTGATAACCAAAAGGATGCCTGTTCACTCTTGGTTTAGAGGGCTTTTTGTAAGCCTCATAAACATGTGGGATCCTTTGGTATGATGGTTGTCCCTTACCTCTCTTGAATTGATTGGCAGGGGGTGCATCAGTCACTTGAACATCTCTTTGAACAGATGTTTGGTTCAGCTGTTTTGTGACAGCTGTTTGGACTGGCACAAACAGTGGTTGCTTCTTTGTGAATTTGACAGATGATGTTGATGGACTCAAAGATGTTTTTACAGTGTACTCATTCTTTTTTATATCAAAGTTCTTGAGATACACACATTTTTTAGTTTTGTGGTTATCTTTACCACAGATGGTGCAGCTTTCAGCGGGTACAATGATACTTGTTTTGTTTAGATCATATGCTTTTAGATGAAAACAATCTTTTGTTAGATGATTCCTCTTTTCACAAAAATCACAAAACCGGTTTTTAATCTTTTCTCTTTTCTTCCTTTTCTCAGATTTCTTAGCAACAGAGTTTTGAACCTCTGTTGGGATATCTTTTATAGGAATGACCTTTGCTTTTGGAGCTTTTACACCATCAGTGGTTGTGAAATCCATTGGTTTGAAGTTTTCCAGGATGTCACACTCATCAGACCATATGGGTTTAAATTGATATTTCTCAATCTCCTCAAAAGTTGAGGATCCCACAGATGTTTCCAGAGTAATTTTGTTACCGAGTTTGTCAGTTATTTTAACCTCTTGGCCATTCTTGTTGGTTGGTATTATTTCAGTTGAACCAACTTGTTTTTCAGCAGTGTTTACAAGATCATCATATTTTCTATGTCCTATACCAAACTTGACATTGCTTTCAAGCTGTTTTGCAAGCATAACCTCATACCCTTTACAAGATTCCACCCATCTTTCACATGTGATCTGGGTGGACTCCAATTCCTTTTTGCAAACTTGGTATTTTTCTACCATAGTTTGGAGTTGAGTTTTGGTTATGCTCTGCTCTTCTTTGAGACTGCTGATCTCTTTATCTTTTTCAGCCAATTTGTTTCTAAGTTCTTTTAATGACTTTTCAAATTTGACTTCATCATATAAGACTTTATCCCTAAGTGTTAGTGCAATAACGTCTGTAGCTTCCGTCAACATGAAGTCGTATTTTGTATAGTTGTGTGTATGTTTTGTTTGTTTGTATGTAAAGCAGGACAGAATTGGTGAAGTTTTTGTTAAGTGCTGTTGATGCCAGCCGATCGGCTAGCCCAGCCGATCGGATAGCCCGACCGATCGAGCAGGCTACTCGTTTGGTTAGGATGTTCAGCCGATCGGCTAGCCCAGCCGATCGGCCAGCACTCTGTTATTCTGTCCTTGCCTATAAATAGCCGGTAGGTTAGTTTATTTAGAACCTTTTGACACTTTCACTTGCTACCTACCTTTTGTATGTCTGAGTTCTTTCTGGTTCTTGTATACTTTCACATCATTCAATAGAATCTCAGACGGTGATTCAGAGTAGAATATTGTCTTTGTATATCTGCTATGTGATTACATGAATTCCGCGCATTGATCACTTTACGATTCAACTACGTTTACGAACAGGAAGATCCCATCAGAGGGACCAACAAGTGGTATCAGAGCTTTAGGAAGCTGAATCGAGATCTACAGAGACGAATTCACCGGAATTCAAGCCGTTCTTGTTGATTTAGAGACGAATTCACCGGAATTCAAGACGTGTTTGCTGTGTCAGAAACAAATTTCACCGGAAATTTGTTATTTCTATCATTCCGACTCAAATTTCGCCAGAAATTTGACCGATTCTTCTATATTCTTCTCAGATCTATTTTTACTTCTCACTTTTACATCATAAAACCCGAAAAACTTAAAATTCAGTGATATTTTACGGTTAAAAACTGACAGATTTGCTACCAATCGAATCGCAATCATTAGAATTACAATCCTACAAAGTTTTACAATCAAATTCAATCTAACACTTGTTCAAATTGATCAAAATCCATGGAAAACTGTTCATGTTTGCTGATGTCAGCCGGTCGAACGACCTAGCCGATTCGTGTACTTGCTGACGTCATCATTCCAGTTGCATAACCGTTAAGATATTCTCAAGTGTTGCTGAGATCATCAATGTTAGCCGATCGAACGAGCAATTTGATCGGACAGCATTGTTGACTTTTGACATTGTTGCTGACATCATATTGCTAGCCGATCGAATACGCCACTCGATCGGACAGTAATTGTGTACTGATTACATAGTTGTGTTTGTCAGCCGATCGAACGAGTCACTCGATCGAACGAGCCAGCCGATTGTGGGTGTGCTAGTCGATCGAGCGAGCCATTCGAACCAAGTATCCTTGTGTTTACTTCTTTGAAATTCAAAATTTTTCTAAGTGTTTGATAAACATCTCAGGTACTTAACAATGGAAGAATTCATGAACCCATTCAGTGAAATGTATGCGTTTGCTGGCAATGGTGGAGATGATTCAACAAACCGAACAAATGAGAATACTCCAAGTACGAGAAAGACGTTGACATAAGCACTTAGTGTGGAAAGCGCTTATGGAACCTACAATAAGCCACCAAAGCTGTTAGCAATTAAAGACTATAACTGGTGGGCAAAGCGATTCGAGTAATGGTTGAAAGCCTTCGCGTACCCCAGTTGGAAAAGCTTAAAAAATGGTTTTAACAATGGAAGAGAAGACTTTGAGAACATGTCAGAGAGTGAAGAGATTGAATATTTTGTGGCTGAACAAAAATGTCTAGCTTTGATTAACCAATCAGTGAGAGAAGATATTATCTCACTAATTGATTATTCAAACGCAAAGGATCTCTGGGATAAATTACAAAAGAAATGTGTCGGTACTGCAGAAATCATTAAAAACAAAAAGAAACTGCTAAAAAAGGAATTTGATCTGTTTGGTTGTCTTAAAAATGAGTCTGTCCCAAAAATGATTGAACGTTTCGGGCATCTAAAGCTAGAGTTGGCCAGGCATGGGATTGTTTTTACTCAAGAGGAGCTTGTAGACAAGTTATTTGATTCTTTGCCAGACGAAATGGATTGGCAATACTTCGCTATGATGATCTACAATCCAACCAAGTGTTCTGACAGTTGATTTGCTGATAGAGAAACTTGAGAGTCATGAGCTCGAAATAAAGAAAACACATAAAGTCAATCACTCTTTATATCATCAAAATGTGGAACTTTATTATCCAAAGAGCTTGATTCAAAAGACAGGATCGCCGAAAACAGCCTTCACTGCAGAAAGTTCACAACCAATGACTCAAGAAACCTCACACAATGGTTTTCATAGAGGAATGTCTTCCAACACTACAAGTCAAGGACCATCTTCAAGCACATCAAGCCAACAACAAACTGCACCAAAGAATGCTTTTCAATGTAACATTGCAGTTAACTTGAAAAATGGTCAGAATTTTAGTGAGGAGTCGGCGAAACAACAGATGATTTTCTTGGCATCTGTATTGGAGTCATATGAGGGGTTAGTTGCTGGGAAGATAGGTAGCACCAACCTGACGAAGGAAGACTACGATCAAATAGATCCTGAAGAAATGGAGCTAACTGATATCCGTTGGGCTATGGCCAGTGCTGTTCGTCGAGCACAACGCTTCATGGAAATAACTGGCCGGAAAAAAATTGGTGGTCCATCTACCAAATTGGGTTTCGATAAGTATAAAGTGACATGTTTCAAATGCAAACAAAAAGGTCACTTTAAACGAGAATGCAGAAACGAGTATGCTGATGAATCGGCTAATCCGTTCCGAGAAGATTATTATAAGAAAGCCGTTTATCATCAGAACAAATCGGAACCTCCAAGGCTGAAGCAGATCGAAGAAAAAGAAAAGGAAAAGTCAAGAGCTCTAGCAGTCATTCATGATGATGAGGGATACGACTGGAGTGAGATATTGCCGGAAGAAGATGCGGTTGGTTACGCATTCGCAGCAGGAAAGATTGTTCCGTTCAAAGATACAAGAACAGAAGAAGAAAAGTTTGTAAACAGAAGAATGAAGGCCCAAACAAAAGTAAGCAGAATCTATACCATTTACAAAGAAGCAAAAAGGGCTAAAAGGTGGGATCCAGACAGAGAATGTTATCTTGATCCTCAAGGTAATATCGCAATCGATCCAAGTTCACTCAGTGTTGATGCAATCATCCAGCAATATGCTGAAGAAGAGGAAGCTAGACAAAGAGAATGGTGGGGTGAAGGTGAAAAGAAAGTGGAAGAGAAAGAAGAAAAGGCGAAATCAGCAGATAAGAAGATCGATGATGGAGTGATAGATACATCACAGGAGCTCACAGCCGAAAATCTGATGAAGATGGCAGACAAAGTTCTAGCTGCAAAAGAACTGGAGGTAGATTCTAGTTCTGGAACTGAGTCAAACGCCAAGGTCAGTCAGATAAGCATGAATGTAGTGTCAGGTAAGAAAGACAAAAGCGAAAGTGACTGCAAGAACTGCATAAAAAATTGCAAAGATTGTAGTACTATCGCTTATCTCAACAACAAAAAAGTTGAAGATTTGACTAGAAGAGTCAGAGAGGTTGAAAACCAAATCTTAAACCGGGATAAATTGCTAAAAGCTTCAAATGATCGTGCAAAAGAATTAACAGAAAAAATTGAAAGTGATAAAAGTGACATAGAAAGAACTAAGAAAGAAAATGAAAAACTCATTCTTGAAAATCGTCACATCACTGAAAATTTTGAGAAGCTTAAGCGAACGGTTAAAGATTCGGATGATCGAAATGGGAAAACAACAAAAGAAAATGTTCAACTGACGGGTGTGTTAAGGGTGAAAGAAGAGTTAATAAACAAACAATTGGATGAAATTGCTAATCTGAAGCTTCAATACCAAGAAGCAAAAATCGAAAATGAACGCATCCAATTAAAGTTAACCAGTTACAACTCCGCGAGCTTTGTTCTGCAGCACATTGTTCCCAAACCAATCGGGAAAAACAAAGCTGGCAAAGATGTATTTTCGGACGGAACTGGAGTGGGATATCATCAAGTCCCACCACCTGTTTTAAACAATTTCTCTAAGAAAAAGTCCGGACTGGTTAATGATGATGAAAATTCAGATGAAATAAAACTTCCAGAATCGATTGGTTTTACATTCTCAGCATCATCATCTGATGATAGTGTTCAGACTGATATTGTCAAAAGCATGGCAGAAAGTGTCTTAGAGTCTGATTCAAATGAAGATGATGGTTGTTTCTTGGATAAATACATTCAGAAACAAAAATCCAAGAACAACTTAAATGAAGAACCAAATCTTGTCATGTACAAGATGTTAGGATCAGATAAGTTGTTTTCGGATACTGAATTTCTGATTGAGAATGTAAATGTCAACAAGTTGAAAAATGTTTACAAATTAATCGAAGTTGAGATGACAGAAGTGAAGAGTTTGAACCAAACAAAAAGATAAATGAATTTTGAAAAAGATAAAGCTTACTACAAGAAACCCGTTATTCCTCCACGTTTTTCTAATAACAATCGAAACAATTGGTCGGATGGATATCAGGGGGGTAAGTCTTATCAAAGGAAAAATGTTCAAAACAAGAAATTTGTTGAAAAGAAAGTTTTTGTGAACAGTTCGAGTTCATTTTCTAATGAAGAACCTGAAATCTTTTTTAAAATCGAACAAAGAGTTCTTTGAGGAAAAAGGTTCACAACCTCAGTCTGAAGGCACTAGTCGGGTTGTTGACGCCTGAACATGTTTCAGATGCAATCAAGCTGGGCATATTGCACCAAAGTGCACCAACTTGAAGTCTAAGACTGATGTTGTTGAAAATCAAAAGAAGAAAAATGATGAGAAAGAAAAGGCTCCATTGATTGTTGAGAAAAAGGGGTTGAAAAATGACAACACAAAAGTCAAAACTGAACCCGAAAAGAAGATGGAAATTAAAAATGGTAAGTTTTACAAACGGGTCGCAACAACTCAACAAACATAGAAGCCAAAAGTTGCAGAAATGAAAGCAACTGGTTCAAAATCAAAGGTTTCTGAAATGGAAAAACAATCATCTTCTACCACATCAGTAAAGATGAATGTTCCTGAAAAGAAAAGGATTTCATTATCTCAACAAGTATGGAAACCAAAAAGTGAGAAGAAAATTTCACCTTCTGTGGTGAAAAAGTCTGAAGATTCAATTACGGTTGATTATGATGCAAATTTTCCACCTCTCAAGGCTGAAAATTTCAAAATTCAAATTGCAAGAGTCAAAGTTACACCTAAGGCTGATGAGGCCTGGGTGGACTCGATGTTTGACTGAACAATCTGAATTGCCGGAGCTTCCTTGATCGCGAAGCATGTATCGGCATCCTTTATTGAAATGTTTCAATTATGTTTGTGTATGTGCAGGTTCTTCCACAACTTGTTTCAAGATGGATCATGGACAGTGGAGCTTCCAGACATATGACAGGGAAGACTGCCTTATTGTACGATGTGAGGAATATAAATGGAGGATATGTCGGATTCGCGGGCAATCAAGGTGGTCGTATAGTTGGTGAAGGAACGTTGTCAAACGGGATTGTAACGTTTGAAAGAGTCAATTACATTGCTGAGCTGGAGAACAACCTACTAAGTATTTCTCAGATCTGTGACAGAAAGTACACCACTCATTTCACTGACAAAGAATGTTTGATTCTAAAACCGGGATTTGTCGTTCCTGAAGAGTGGGTCATCATGAGGGCACCAAGAGTCAACGACCTGTATGTGTTGGATATGAGCATAGCTACGACAACAACAGGTCAGGCTCACTGTTTTGTGTCAAAAGCAACTGAGAAGGAGTCAAGATTGTGGCACCGAAAGATGGGACATATACATCTTCGAAAAATGAATCACTTGGTGCATAATGATCTGGTTACAGGAGTACACATTAAAGGTTTTCATATAGAAGGGGAGTGTATAAGTTGCATTAAAGGCAAACAGAAGAAAAAGTTGCACCCCAAAAAGCAAGTCAATTCAGTTTCACGACCGTTGGAAAGACTTCACATGGATTTATTTGGTCCTGTGAATGTCAAAAGCGTTACAGGAGATTACTATTGCTTGGTCGTCACTGATGATTATTCTAGATTTTCTTGGGTATCTTTCTTGATGACAAAGGATGAAACATTTGATAGTCTGATGGCGTTATTCAAAAAGATTGAGAATTTGTACCAGAGGCGTATCCGAAGAATTAGAAGTGATAATGGTACTGAATTCAAAAACCACAAGATGGAAGAATTTTGTGAAGAAAGAGGTATATTGCATGAGTTTAGTGCTCCGTACACTCCGCAGCAGAATGGAGTAGCAGAACGCAAAAACCGGACGCTAATCGAGACAGCCAGAACTATGCTCATAGATTCAAAACTTCCAATAAATTTCTGGGCTGAAGCTGTTTCTGCCGCATGCTATACTCTCAACAGAGTTCTCACCGTGAAGAAATTCAACAAAACATGTTTTGAGTTGATCAATAACCGCAAGCCTAACTTGAAGTATCTTGAACCGTTCGGGTCACCCTGTACAGTGATAGAACCTTTTGGAAAATTTGGTCCGAAGTGCATCGAGGGTATATTTGTTGGATATGCAAGTCCTCTGCGCCGTGTCTTTGTGCCAAGTGAAAAGCGGATTATTGAAGCTGCAAATGTTGAATGTCAAGTTAATACGATGCCGCCTCAGAACCCAGGAGATTCATGGCGTTATCATTACGAAACGTTGTGGGATTCCTTTGATGTGATGGAAGAACCTGAAGATGAAGAAGACTTCTTTGATGAGCTGGATATTCTTAGAAACTATGAGTCATCAGAAGAAAGATTTCCATCACAGTATTCTAGAAAATCTCAGAAAACTTCAAATGATGATGAAGCAGGTCCTAGTAATGCTGGTGAATAAGATGATACTCCAGAGAATCAGACAACAACAAATGATGACACAACATCTGATATTGGTCCAACTTTTGATCATGGGGATTCTGAATCTGAGGGGGAGCAAATCCAGATCTTAGGTCAAGCAGATCCTATCAGTGAAGAAGGTGCAAATCAAAATGTCACTAATCTGGAAGGCAATGTGGATGTTCCGAGTGAAGTAATGCCCAAAACTCTTTCATATCATCCAGAGGAGCTGATCATCGGAGAGCTTCAATCAGGAGTTCGCACCAGACATCAAATTGACCAAGGGCTTACTAGTTTTTATTCATCAGTAGCACCTCTACAATCTGAATTTTCATTATGTTGTTTTATCTCGCAGATGGAACCACGAACGTACAAAGAGGCACTTACTGAAGATTCTTGGGTCAACGTGATGCAAGAAGAGCTGAACCAGTTTGAAAAATTAGGTGTTTGGAAACTGGTGGATTTACCAGAGGGTCACAGGAAAATCAACACCAAATGGGTGTTCAAGTGTAAGAGGGACGACAGAGGTGTAGTGGTCAGAAATAAAGCTCGACTTGTTGTTCAGGGCTTCAGTTAACAGGAGGGAATTGACTTTACCGAAGTATACACTCCTGTGGCACGACTAGAAGCAATCAGAATTTTCCTAGCGTTTGCATCATGGAAAAACTTTAAAGTCTACCAGCTTGATGTGAAGTCGGCCTTTCTCTACGGCAAAGTGAAGGAGGAAGTGTATGTGGGACAGCCACCGGGTTTTGTTGATCCACATCACAAGAATAAAGTGTATCTCTTGGATAAAGCGTTATATGGCTTACACCAGGCCCCGAGAGCCTGGTATGAGACGTTATCTCAGCATTTGCTAGCCAATCGCTTCATCCGGGGAACAATTGACGCCACCCTCTTCACAAAGATAGTCGACGGTCACCTGCTGATAGTACAAATTTATGTGGATGACATAATTTTTGGGTCAACAAACGAGGACTTGTGCAAAGACTTTGAACAAGTGATGAAGCAAAAGTTCAAAATGTCATCAATGGGGGAAATGAAATTCTTTTTGGGACTCTAAGTTGATCAACTCCCTGAAGGAATTTTCATACACCAGACAAAGTACGTTCATGATATTTTGGAGAAATTCGGAATGTTAAGTTCTACTCCTGCGGCAACCCCATTAGCCACAAATCATGGAATTCACCCAGATCTCACCGGAGATAAGGCAGATGAAACACTTTATCGTTCCATGATTGGTTCTTTGATGTATCTAACTGCTTCAAGACCCGACATTATGTATCCGACGTGCCTCGCAGCAAGATTTCAATCTAACCCAAGAGCTTCGCACTTGATCATTGTGAAAAGGATATTATGCTACCTGAAGGGAACTCCATTGTTGGGGTTGTGGTATCCTAGAAAAGGTGATTTTATGCTCGAAGGGTATTCCTACTCGGATTTCGGATGCTGCAAAGTCAATGCCAAATCAACAACTGCAGGATGCCAGTTCTTTGGACCTCACTTGGTCACCTGGCAGTGTAAGAAACAAACGTCTGCGGCGCTATCCACATGTGAAGCAGAGTACATTTCTTCCAGCAGTTGCTGTTCTCAGATCCTGTGGATACAGCAACAGATGCGCGATTACGGTTTGCAGTTTCTTAACACTCCTCTTTTTGTTGATAATGAGGCCGCAATTAATATAACAAAAAATCCGGTACATCACGCTAAAACCAAAGATATAGAAATTCGTCATCACTTTATTCGCGATTGTTTCGAGAAAAAGTTGATACGAATTGAGAAAATCCACACTGACGAGCAAAAAGCTGATTTACATACCAAAGCATTTGATAGATCACGTTTTAAATATCTTTTAAAACTGAATGGTATGATGCTGTTGTCGGTGAAGGATGGGATCGTTGGCGTTGATGAGGATACCACTGTAGATGATGTTGATAATCTATATGCAATGGTTTGTCGAATTTTTACTTGTTTTGGTCTTTAGGGGGAGATAGATATATTTGTATATACTTTATAGAAAATCCAAAAACATTAAAAAATCAAAAAGCCAAAAACATGATAAAATTTCAAAATCCAAAAACAATAAAAAATGAAAAAGAGTAAGTGTAAAAGGGAAAATGATAGTACATCAGTTAGACTGTTACGGTATGCTAAAGATTTGTAAAGTTTTAAAAGGTTTAAACAGTCTCACTAATGATGTGTCGATAGGTTTTTGCACAGTTAATAGATTTGTTCGGGATATAAAATTAAAAAATAAAATAAAAACGAGACTTAAATTATGGGGAACACTATTTGGATATATAGGTAACCCCTGAAATCTCGTTTGATAGGTCCCTTATTCTGAGATACTAGGTCTTTATACTCAGTGATATCTGGGGTATTATTCCGGGACTTCTGCTGAATGGAAGTTCTGACCTAGTCCCCGAATAATACTTTACGCAAAATGCTTGAGACATAGCATCGCCCTCAGCAAGCTGATGAAATAATAAAATTGATAGTCGCTGCTGTTGAAATCAAAAGATCCTCTAAAGGGGACACACCGAAAAGTCGAAGCCGTCATCTCTCTGCGTATACGGAAGTATCGACCTGAGCTCTCACGGCCCTCGCATTTAACCCCTTACAGATATCATCTGTGGTATACTCACCTGTAAGACTGAATATTGGGAACTTGATACGGGAGTATATTCAAAAGGTGGGACACATAAATGAGTCAAGTTAATAAGACATCTAAATCGTATCCTGAATAAATTGAAATCTGTGAGAAAACTTAAAATGGATCAGTATATCGATAATCGAGGTGAATTGTTTAATCCTGAATATGAAATGAAGCTTAACGGTACTTGTAACATGTCTAAAAAGTTGATATGATTCCCTGACACGCTCACCAAAATATGTTTGTATATAGATTTCTTTCTTTACATTCTGTCTTTCAGTTTCAGTTATACTTTTATAGGTTAGAGTCTGCTTATAAAACTCAAAAAGATTTTACAATTCTGCTTTATTTTGACAAACCAAAGCGGAGGATTGATCTTCAGATTCACAGTCTGATGCAAGTTGCAGGAAGCTGTTCTTAATTGAAAAAACAAGTTGGGAGCTAATCTTGATATAAACAAAGAAAATAAAAGGTCAAAATGCGAGTTCATTAAGTTGAAACTTGTAAAATTTTCAGAAAAATGCATAAAATATCAGTTTGTCTTTGCTTCAAGTCAACCAAGGTCATTAAGTTGAACTTGGTCGACAAATTAAGTTCCTAGGGTCATTAGCTTGGACCTAGATACTTAAGTGGATTTCTCGAACACTGATAATGTGAAAAAGGTCAAAAAGTCAAATCAGTTTGAAAGTCAAAGTGCCATGAATCGAACAGGCCAGCCGATCGGCTAGACCAGCCGATCGTACTGCCTAGCCGGTTCAATGACATACTATAAATAGGAGTTCAATGCTTCATTTGTTCTTTTTCACACTCCGATCGAACCAAAAGCTTTCTCAGCCGATTCACTAATTTCATATTGATCTTCATCTCTCTTTGCTACAATATATTTGATTTGTTGGCTTACTCATCATCTCAAATGGCAAAGGTATGTTTTTCAACATCAAAATCTTTGAAATCCTTAGTGTTCTTCATGTTCATATCTGTCGGTGTCTTTAATCTCAGATTTAGGAAGATTTAAGATGTTTTGATGAAATCTAGTTATAGGGTTTTGTTCGCAATGCAAAGATCTATAAGATTACCGGATCAATTTCTGAAAAATCATGCTAAATCTTGATAGATCTAGGATTAAAGTGTTACGTCTGTCGGCATGTTCTTTGAGAGATTAACCTCTGCTTAGGACGATTTAGACAAGAATAAACATAGGGTTTTGATCGCGACAACATTAGGAACATGGATCTGTGCTTAATTTGTGATAATTAGCATAAATTTTTTTTTTGAATCATTAGTTCATGTTCATAAAACTGTTCTTCATCGAAGATGCCAGCCGATCGGCTGGACCAGCCGATCAAACAGCAATCATAATGTGTTTTAGTTGTTGTTGCATTACGTAGTTCATGTCTTGATAATGTACTTTGATTGTGCTAAATGCTTGAAATATGGTTTTGCATTGTGCTAGCCGATCGGCTAGACCAGCCGATTGAATAGCAATATGCTAGCCGATCGGCTAGACCAGCCGATCGAGTAGCAATATAGATCATGTGTTAGTGTTGAGATAGTTGGTAGTTCAATATTGTTGTCTTGAAAAGTGTGCTAAATGTTTGCTATGAAATCTGTGTGTTTGAATCATTTGAAGAATATTGTTTGGTCATAGTATTGCCAGCCGATCGGCTAGACCAGCCGATCGAACAGCAATGTGCCAGCCGATCGGCTAAACCAGCCGATCGAACAGGAATTGCTCTTCTATTGAAAAACTTTTGTTAATCAATAGGGCATCATTACTTGTTGAAAGGATAAGTATTCTTTACACACTTAGATTTCTGTGCATAAGCTTCTCAGCCGATCGAAGAGCATTTGCTAGCCGGTCGGACACCATTTATAAGAACTTCTTTGTCACATTTTGTCAGCCGATTGGCTAGACCAGCCGATCGACCAGGCATTGTCACTTTATTCATTCTCAGCCGATCGGCTGGACCAGCCGATCGACCAGGAACTGTCACTATAATCATTCTCAGCCGATCGAACAGTAATGCTCTTCGACCGACCAGACCAGTAGATTCTGTAGTGTTGTCACATAGGAATGTCAATATGTTAGAAAAATTTTCAGAATTTTCATGTTCTTGTTTGAATAATTTTCACTGAATAATTTTTACAGGGACGAGGAAAAGAGAAAGACAAGAGTCATAACATCCCTTGTGAAATTGATTCTGAATCAACCACTGGTACTATGGTAGAAAGAATGGCAACATTTTTGAGAGAAAGCAGAATAGCTAAAGCGATGTCTGATAAAACTGTGATTTATGAATCACATGTTAGAGTATTCTGGAACACTGCAAGATATGAAGATTCAGACAAGATGATACATGCAGTTTTGAGAAAGAAGGATCAAGTTGGAAAAGATATAGATGTGGAGTTTAAGTTTGATGTTGGAGATGTGAGGAGAGTTTTAGACCTACAAGATTCTGATAATGATCCAACTATCATGTCTGAACGTCTTGTAAAAGGATTGTGGTGTAGAATGGGTTTTTCTGCGCACATAAATGGAAAGATGTACAAGAGAAGCTTCTCCAAAGCATATAGGTACTTGATGCACTGTATGATACACTCAATGGGACATAGAAAGGGTGCAAACGATGAGGTTGCAGATTACATCATGAATATGGTTACGAGTTTGGTGCTGAACAGATGATATAATATTTCACAAGTGATTTTTGAGTACATGAAAGAAAATTGCCAAGCTGGAGCAGATAAGTACATCATGTATCCGAGATTCATTATGATGTTACTAAATGACAAAATTAAAGATCTTCCGAAGGATTGTGAGGATGTGATGGAGATGAGTGTTGTAAATAAGACAACAATAGGAAGAGTTACAAAGGATAAGGATGAGAAAACTAAGCTGTTGATTTGTAGAATAAAAGATAAAGCTTATGTTGCTCCTGAGAACGATAGATGGAGACATGACGACAGCAACTCAGACAATGAAGACTCAAGGATGAATGAGATGGTTGAGAAAAAGACTAGGTGGTGGCATGTTAGAGATGGAAAAAGGAAAAGGACACCTAAGTCATCCCCTGCGTTTGTTATTCCTAAAGAAGGAGAAAAGGGTATAGTGAAAGGGGGAGCATTAAGACAGTTAGATCACATATTATTTAAATGTTACTAATCTTATTGTCTATGTTTGTCTTGTAGGGTCTTCTGGTGAGCCGCAAAAGAAGCTAGTGGATGAGACAGTTCTAGAGCCATCTGTAGTGATTGAACAAGGTGCTGATTTGTTAAAGCAATCTTTGGAAAGCTATCTGAAAAGGAACGAAGAAGTTGCAGCTCAACAAGCTCAAGAAACAAGTGTTCATTCTGAAAAGGTTACAAAGGCTCAACCAGATACAGAAGCTTTAAGGAGTTCAAGTGATGGAGACTCTGAAGCTACTCAATCTGAATCCGAATTAATTCCTGAAACTGTTGGTAAAGGAAAAGTTCAGTTGAAGAAAAGACCGTCAAAGAAACAAAAGGGTTCAGATGAAGAAGATTCTCCTTATGATCCAGAAAAGTCAAAAAGACAGAGAAAGAAACGAAAGGCAGCTCCAGTGGGTGTGATTCCCAGAAATGTCAGATCAAAGAAATCTGGAGCTGAGTCACAGAAAGATAAGGAAGGAAAGGCAGCTCAACATGTTCAGAAAGAAAAATCACCAAGTGTTGATGTTCTAAAAGAACCGGAGGTGAAAACAAAAGAAGTTCCAGTTGTGGAAATAGAAAAGAAGACAGATGATGATGATTATGTAGAGATCACTGGATTCAGAGCTGCTAGTCCAAAACCTGCTCAACAAGAGATTCCTCAGTCATCACGACAGAAAGTAGAAGATTTGAACTTTGATTTTGATAATATTGGCTCGGCTACTGGTATTTTCTCTGAAGATATGCCTGAAGGTGAAAGTGATATGTTTAATGATCAGACAGTTAAAGATCTAACTAAGAAAGTTAAAGAACTGGAGAAAGAGAAAGTAAAAGCTGAGGAAGAACGTGATATGCTGAGAAGTGAAATTGATGAATTGATGAAAGCTCACGATAAAATAGTTGCAGCATTGGTTGAAAAGGAGAAAAGGATTAACCAAATGAAGGATGATGTCGAGGGAAATTCTAAAGTGTTTGATTCATTAACTCAAGAGATATCTTCTTTGAATGCCAAAATAAAGGATCTGGAGAATGTAAATCAAACATTAAATCAGCTTCTTAATGAGATGAGTGAAGCTTCGTCTAATGAAATGAAGGCCATGAAATTAGAGATGGAGGCCATGAAAGCTGATAAAGTAATGAAAGATCAACAACTTCAGATGCTGGTTGCTGTGGTTGAAAGTCATTTGAAGATGAACATTCATGCTGCATTTGATGAAATTGATGTAATGAGAGCTAATGAAAGAAGATTGGAACGTGAACGTCAAATGGCTGAAGAAGCAAACCTAAAGAACAAAGGGATAGTTGAAGAGGTTGAGATAGTTGATGCATCTTTAAGTCAACCAGAGGTTGGAGGTTCTTCTTCGCAACTTGATATTGAAATGACTGAAGAGGTTGAGGTTCAAGAACAAGAAATTGTTCAAAATGATCAAGAGATGGTTGAAGCTGTAGCTGAAGAGCCTCATGATCCAGAATACTTAATTGTTGGTGAACCTTCTGAGCCTATTATTGCTGAAAATGTCTTTCGAAGAGTTGAAATTATTCAAAGGAGAAGAAGAGCAAGGGAAGTACTACTGCTTGAGTATACAACTGACAAATTTGTGTTAGTTGGAAATGCTTACCCTATGCCATATAATTCTAAAGAAGTGGCAAAGTTGCTAAAGTTTATGGATCTAAAAAGAAAAGGAAAAATAGCACGTGGAGAGGTTGTGGATGAAGATTCTGATAGAGAGTTGTTCGGAGATGATGAAGAAGAAGAGGAAGATGATTCTGATGATAAAGATGATAAAACTGATGATAAGCCTGATAAAGATGACAAAGGCGATGACGACAATGATCAAGGTGCTTCGGGATTATTAATCAGTGAACCAAATGTTTAAGAAAGAGTGGATGAGCTGATGAATAATGAAATAAATGAGCAGGAGGATGAAGTTGATCATGAAGCATCATCGTCTGGAAAACAACCTGTTGATCAGCTACTTCTTTCTAACCCTACTGTTATTTACTTATCTGGTAAACAACAAGGAGAGGTAGAGGTTAAAAGAACACGGGCTGAAATGTTAGAGGAATTGGGTTTGGAAGATGGAAAATTTAAATTTGATATCGAAGATGAAGTTCCTCATTCAACTGTAAAGGATTTCGAGCCTAGATACCCTCATGAAGCTGATCATTATGATGAAGTGATTGTTGAAAGCGCATCTGATTCAGAAGAAGATAGGGTGGATTTTCATTATGAAGGTGAAGATGTTGCATTTCCTACTTTCACAGAGTTATTTCAAGAAAAGAATGAAGACGAGTTGAGAAGAAAGATTGAAGAAAGGGTTGCTACAGCAGATATTCCTGAACCAGTTCCTAGAGAAATAACAGCTGAAGAAAGAAAACGATGGTTCAAGAATATGCCGAAAGAAAGAAAGACTCTCAGGGCTCTTCAATACTTTACTCATAACAAAGATCTTTCTTGGGGAGATATTTTATCTTGGGGATATCTGGAAGATTTGAAAGTTTACGCAATTAGAAGGGAGCAGGGTGTACAGTACTTTGAATTCTTAGCTGACATAGCTACTTTACCCTGGTGGGACGTAGATGAGTTGGTGGTTACAAAGAATATCAAGCAATTCTACTACGGTCCAGAAGTTCGAGAACGTGATCAGGATTTGTGGAATTACATTAAATGGCAAGCAAAGAACAATTATCCAGATTGGAAACCACAATATCTGAAGCAGATTGTTACTTACTTGGAGAGTGGAGAAAAAGACATTACGTTAGATGTGAAGCCTCCAAGATGTTTGAAGAATATGCCACTCAGAGCCATTGAACAAGATTTCTACGATCTATTTCAAGCTTGGCTATATAATCCCTCTACAGCTGAAGCAGTTATTTCTTTGTTTGACAAGACCACTGGAGAAGGACGAAGAATAAGTATTTTGGATCCTATGTGGTTGGTCAACTGTTCGAAGAAAGATATAGATTGTTTGTTTGTCAACAAGATAATCTATGATAAGAAAGACAAAGAGATAGCCATGCAGTATCAAGGCGTGATAGATGTTTGCTTCGCAAAAGAAATCAACTCAGGGAAAAATTGGAAGACAAAATGGAGAGATCTTGAAGTTGATGAATTTCTGAAGGTATACAAGCGAAGTCAAAGACAGAAAGAGATAGCTAGAAAAGATGCAGAGAGGGGAAGAAGAAAACTTGGGTATGTGCCGCCTACAGATCAAACGCCTATCGAATCTGAAGAGAACAAAATTCCAAAGTGGGATCGAAAGCGTGATGGCGACCCAGAATACCGAAAGTGGTGGATAAATGAGGGCAGGCATAAAAGAAGGAAAATGTTAGAGGAACGAGCTGAACAGAGAAGACAAAAGGCAAAGGAGAGGAGACACAACAGGAGGAAATAAAGACTATGTTGGAAGGAACTACAGCTACATCCGAGGGGGAGTCTGTTAGTGCAATAACGTCTGTAGCTTCCGTCAACATGAAGTCGTATTTTGTATAGTTGTGTGTATGTTTTGTTTGTTTGTATGTAAAGCAGGACAGAATTGGTGAAGTTTTTGTTAAGTGTTGTTGATGCCAGCCGATCGGCTAGCCCAGCCGATCGGATAGCCCGGCCGATCGAGCAGGCTACTCGTTTGGTTAGGATGTTTAGCCGATCGGCTAGCCCAGCCGATCGGCCAGCACTCTGTTATTCTGTCCTTGCCTATAAATAGCCGGTAGGTTAGTTTATTTAGAACCTTTTGACACTTTCACTTGCTACCTACCTTTTGTATGTCTGAGTTCTTTCTGGTTCTTGTATACTTTCACATCATTCAATAGAATCTCAGACGGTGATTCAGAGTAGAATATTGTCTTTGTATATCTGCTATGTGATTACATGAATTCCGCGCATTGATCACTTACGATTCAACTACGTTTACGAACAGGAAGATCCCATCAGAGGGACCAACACTAAGGTTTTCATTTACCTCTTTAATGTTAGCAAATGCAATAATACATTTGTCTGAACACAGTTTTTCAAGAACTTGAGGTGATACCTTGGCAGCAGCCATCATGGCACAATCACATTGATGATCACCTTCTCCATCAGCTCTAACTTCTTCCTCACCAGCTTTCTTCTTTTCCTCTTTCTCTTTGTCTTCTTTGGACCAGGGGTCAGACAGTGGTTCAATCAGGGTTTCTGAATTTTCTCCCAGCAGTAGTTCACCAACAACTGCAGTAACCACTGCTTCAGCAACTTCATCCACTGTTTCAGCACTTAGCTGTTCACCTTTAGTTTCAACCCATTCTTATTGACTCTAATGCCATCAAACAAAATTCATCGTTAAAATTATCATTAGAAGCATAGAGTGCAAAATTTTCATCACCAAGCTCATCAGGCATGCTACTCCAGCCAACAAAGCCTTGGGTAAAGAAACTTTGTTGATCTGGTTGTACAACTGTCGGAGCAGCTTGTTGAGGTGCAACAGGTCGCACTTGTGCCTGAAGGACAGGGGCTTGAACATACTGAATTTGTGGAACAGTGGTTTGAACATAATGCACAGGCACAGGGGTTGCAGCATAGTGAGCAGTGTTAACATGTGCTGCAGGGGTATATTGGGTATATTGCACAGTGCTTTGATGTTGTGGTCTAGGGTTTGAGCTGAGATGAGTTATTATTGGACCAGTGGTTTGACTCCTGCATTCCCTAGCAAAATGACCTAGCCTATTGCACTTGTAACATTTCAGTTTTGATTTATCCAACCCCACCCTCAGATTCCCATGAAGTCCTGGGAATTTTCTCCCTGTTCTTTTGTAGAATTTGCTTGTTCTAACACTAAGCAAAGCCAATTGATGCAAGATGTCCATCTCTTCTAAGTCAGTGGGATCAAAGTGTTGCAAATCATTGAGTTCAAAGCACAAGTTATCTGACATCTGGTTTTCACAATTTGCAGTGAAAGCATAATTTGCAGAGTGAGAATCAGAGTTGTTAAAATTTCCACCAGCAGTTATGTCAATAAAATGATCATATCTCTGATCCTTACTACTGCTACCAGATTCTTCCTGACCAAAAAGAGCTGTGCTGCCAAATGAATAGTCATCAGCAACTTTACCAGACTCTTGCAACTTCCTTTTCTGGTTTAACTCCCTTTCATAGGTCAGGAGTCTACCATGGAGTTGGGTCAGGGTCAGATCTTTGAACTCAGCTGAATTTCTAGTGACAAAAGCAATTGTGTCCCATTTTTCAGGTAGTGATCTAAGAAACCTGCTATTTTGAGTTGCATTCGGAAATGTAACTTTAACAAGCCTTAGTTCACTAATGAGACGGCTAAAACGTTCAAATTGTTGGGTTAATGATTCACCCTTGATGTGACAAAATGTTTCATACTGTTGATTCAGAATTTCCCTGTTGTTTTCAATAACCTCTTCCGTTCCCCCAAATTGCTCCTTCAATGCATCCCATAATTCTTTGGCACTGTTACAATGTAACAGCCCAGCATAGATTTCATTTGGTAATGCAGATGCTATGATGCTAAATTCTTTGGCATCGAGTTCGAACTTTTGAAAGTCAGTTTCAGTGTAGTTTTCAGTTGGTTTAGGTACGAACTTCTTTGCATCCTCAGCACTTGGCACCATAGGAACATGAGGACCAAAAACAACAGACCTCCAACATCCAGTATTTTGTTGAGCAAGGATGTGACCCATCCTTCTCTCCCAGATGTTGTATTCATTACGTTTAAGCATGGGTGGTTTGAAAAGAGAGCCAATGTTATTTTTATCATCTTGTGATTGTGATGTCATCCTGGTTGTTTTACAGGCATTGATTAATCAACTTTAATGGTGATTAAACCTTGCTCTATTTTTTCAACGAAACAAACAAACTATCAGTATCAACGATTGCTAGCTGAACTATTTATGTCAAAATGATTGTTAAATCAAATTTGACTGTCCAAGCTCTGATACCAATTGTTAGGATCTGAGTTTGGTTTTGATTGTGTTTTACGTTTGAATAAAGATGAAGATGAATGAGTTGTGCAGCGGAGTTTAGATGGAAGCAAACTTTTCACAATCAAACAGGAGAAATGCTTTTAACATACAAGTTTAACATTGAACCGAATGATTGAATTTATTTTCAAACAACGATTACAATTTTGCAAGTATGCAACAAACTCCCCCTCAGCCTGAGCTCCCAGTATTTGTTCGTGCAGGAAGAAGATAGTGAAAGAGCTAATAACAGTACAGAGCACTGTTCTATTTATAGGCACGAACAAACCACTGAAGCATCTAAGCTGACGTCACCATGAAAGTGACATCTAACCTCCTAGCAAACTCTAACCTCTGATCTATACAACCTCTGCTGTGCTAACTACTGATATTACAATTCATTACATAAAGTAAACAAACAACTGCTGCATCCTTCCACTGCTGTGAACCCAGCAGTACTTGTCATGATCAGCAGTGCTTGACTCAAGGCAGTAGATTGGGCAGCAGGGCTTTAGTTCTTCATCAGTCTTTGACTTGATCAGCAGTTGTAGGTCAGCAGTTTGTATGATCAGTAGATAGGAGGTCAGCAGATGTTGAAACCACTTTCAAGGGGAGAGACTTGTATGCATAACATCTGCTTATTCTGGATCCAACTGCTCTGATCCAGTTTTGGCTTTAATTATCTGTTCCTTTGGTAGGGTTCAATCCCAACATATACATTAAGGATGGCCTGTCATGACAAGTCACTTGTTTTAACAAATAAATAGAAGTGTATACAAGAAGTGTTCGCACCTTTTGTATCCCATTATTCACTATTCGACATCTGGGGTCACTCCCATGAAGATTACATTGTAGGATGAAAACTAGTGTCACGTGATTATAAGCGGGACAAAAGGCTAGTCCATGGACGTATCACGTCGTAAGAAAAGACGACTCCGTGGCAAGTGATGTTAAAGCAGGTCCCAGACTTCACATAGTTGCAAGTCAAATCACTATCCTAAAGGTTTATGACGAGAGGTGGCATACTCAAATTGATTTCTAGAAAGGCCAAATTGACCACCAGTGTAACGCTTCGCATTTTGTACTTTCCTTATTTAGAAAGTGTAGTTCGTATATTTATATTTTTGGAAACGTGTAATCGTTCATAATTCGTATTTCTTTTTTCCAAACTTGTAATCCGAGACTTTGATCATAATGGAAATACATTTTTATTCACACTTGTTTATGCACAAATACATGATACTTAATCAATCTCGAATACGTGCTTTATATACGAAACCTAATTATACTTGATGTTTAAATTATAATTGGAATCATACTCATATACATTCTTGATACTCCAACACTTATATATCCCTTAAGATGCCCAAAAAAATTGAAACAGACCAATTCGTAGCCTACGGCCTGCACGACATAGCCTACGAATTTGGGCGGACAGAATGTTAAAATAAGCGCGAAATTCACTTTTTTTCCACCCCCCCCCCTTCTCCTCCAATCACCTTCCAACCTCCTTTTAACCTAAACCCTAATCCCCAACTATATATACATCACTTCCACAACTCCTCAACACTTTACAAACTCTCTTAAGACTCTCTCAAAGTGCAAGAAAATTTCTGATTTTGGGCAGAATATCTTTGGAGTTCAAAGTGTGTTCTAACTCACTTCTACTACTTATTCTTTGAATTTTCTTGTTTCAAAACACTTGGACAACATCAAGGTTTTTGTACCCAATGTTCACTAAAGTGTAACAAGGTGGTACAACTCCGATTTTGGTGTCCAAAGTGGGTTTATTTTCTGCTTTCACTAAACCTTATAGATGTTCATCCTATAAATCATTTCTTGTGAAGAACTTATACCCACCTTGTCCTCAATCAAACCCATGATTGCGGGGCTTGTGTGTGAAAGTGTGAACCATGGAAGCCTTGGCTTTCCAAACTTGTTCCACCGCCTCACTTGATGTTTTACTATGTTCATCCAAGTAGTTTCTTAGTTTCAAAGTAACACAACCCCGTCGCATCTCCAACATTTTCCATGATGGGTATGAAACACCCGGGTTGATCTTACTTGGCTACTTGATGAACTATTTAGTTAGTCTTTATTTTATTTTCATTCATGATCAACCGGGTTATCAATTATGTAAATAACTTTGTGCTTTGTTGAATCATACAATGAGGTATACATACCTCCATGCTTGACTTACATGAATTCAATGATATTATATGATGGACTCTTACTATATATAATATGTATATATATATATATAGTCAAATCTATGATACTAACCGGATTATGGTTAAATGTTATGGACTTAGGCTATATTATCTTTATTCTTTATTCCTCGTTTGTGATTCTAATGGGCATGTTAGGACCCATGAAAATACATGAAAACTTAGTGTCCAAACGAGTGTTTAGACAAGATATATTTTTGAGCATATATATACTTTTTATATATAAATTCCAAACTCGAACTCTCCACAAAATTCCATTTACTCATACACCTTCGGTTCCCCGACGTAGGGTAACTTCGGTGTTCTCGACTCTCTTACGCTCCAACTCATGAACGCGGGATTACTACGCAAAACCGTGAGTATACTCGATCTCAATTTTCATTTTATACACTTTGGGTGCAATATGTACACATATACAAACCACGAATCACGTTTAAACTTATTATGAACATACTATATCCGCTAAAAACATGATACTTGTATTATTCTTGTTATTGCATGCTATGCTATTCTTGTGTTATATATGCTCATTAACTTTGCTAGCTTACCTTAACAATTATAGCGCTATAGGATTAACGCACTACATGTATTCTTGTGATATTGTTAAGTAAACTATTTTACAACCTTGCCACTTCGGCGACAATGGTATGCACGATTGTGTTACACTTTGGTTTGACTTATAGATAACACATGCTAGTATGTTAATAACGATGTATGCAATTTACCATGTTGGATATGAGACAACTTTTAAACACCATTATGCTATGTATCTAAACTTGTATACTCGCCAACTTTTTGTTAATCATTATTTTAATACATGTTGTAGGAAACTAGTTGATGACGATGAAGAATATCACTTAGGGTGGATTAGAAACACACCTTGATTTAAACTTATGTATTTTATTTCAAACAGTGTATTTGTCCTTTAGTATCAATGAAATTTGAATTATCTAAATATTGTCACTATTAGTTGTTTGAAGTCTCTTGCAATCTCGTTTTCATCTCACTCTGATATTTCCGCAATCGGTTGGGGTGTGATAACTAGAAAGGATAATGGATCAACCCAGGGGAGGGATTGTGTTCGAATATGGTTTTCAACAAGATTTCGAAGGTGGAAGTGAGTTTCCATGGAACCATTGGTGGTGAAAAATGTAGGATCACGTGTTTGTCTAGCGTCCCATGAACCTAAGTAAAGCCAATTTTGTGGGGGTGTTGTCGGGATGAGCAGCAACACAAGGCATTGCATGTTTGTTGGTGGGAGAATATAACGTGCCAAATGTATAAAAATCATATTTACTCAATTTATGCTTAACTAGGTGGAACAGAATTACGATTACTCCTACATATCTTTTAGAATTGCCCCCAACAATTAATTAAAGGTGTACGTGTGAAGTTTGCACTTCTTGTATCTCATTTATTTAGAGTTATGGTTATTCAGTGATGAGTCATTGGCAGGAATAAACTAGTTACCCATTGAGGACGAGGGTCCATTGTTGGGCTCCTCATCTGGACTTCCTCTCGCTGCTAAATTATAGGCCCAATACAACCAGATAGGAATTGGGCCCAAGTCCATCATCGATTTAATGCCTCTACATGAATGACTTGGTCAAAGGAGGTGTCACACTCTGATTTCCCGTTGGGCCCGGACTTCGGGTATATACGTAACAAACTGATATAGATATTCACAATTAACACAACGGAAGTCTTGGGAGTATAAAATAATTATAACAAATTACAAATGTCCAAATGTTCAAATAATATACAGACCAAAGTGTATAAAAGATCCACATGCGGATCAGAATAACAAAAGATTATATAAAGAGACTACTAGGCTTCTTGCATGGAGTTGCAAAGTCCACTTAAGCAATTACTGGGCAGCTTCCAGCCTATTTACGTACTTTAAAACCTGCGCTTAGTTTTTTGAAGATACGTCAGTTTTCACTGGTAAATACAAATAACCGACACATTTTGAAAATATTTCAAAATCATTTCATGTACACTATGGTACACATATTTTCATAAATAACTTGGGATAAAATATATCTCTGGTTATCAGTTTTACATGTTTGTCAATGCATATGGGGCCAGGAACTAAACTTTGATAACATGATTAACCGACACGCCACTTTAACCCTATAAAAGGGTAAACCCATAAAAAGGGTAAACCCATAAAAAGGGTATAAAAGTATTTTTATCATAGCATTAGCATCTGTCGGGTGTATGCCTATACCCTGTGCTTAAGTCGTGGCCATTTGCAAGTAAATGAGCCGAGGATATCCAGGACACGGTCGCATTAACCCCCAATGTTTAAGTTATCAAGCAATACGAATTAAAACGGGTTATTTGGATTTTTAGACACAATCAGTCATTGATCCCATACCCGACCAAGCGGTAATAATTTACCGTATCCCAAGCCCGTATAGGGAAAATAGGTTAAGAGTATTTACATGGCTTAAGTCTTTACAATCCAAAGACAATATATAAGCACAGCCGTTCAAACAAAATAACAAGTAAGGTTGCAATTTACTGGACGCCCTTAGTCTGGAATGAATGGTATAATAATCAATTAGAATATTAACGGGTCCTATTCAAGTCATAGACTTGGACCGGTTAACTAATTATAAAGAAAATGGTACGGTTCTCTAGATTAAGCGGTGAGCGAATAGAATGTGGTTTAAACGGTTACAAGTACTATGCCTTGTATTATATAGGGCAAACAATAATACATTCTGATTATGAATGAAATTGAAGGGATTTGACCCAATTCGGTTAACTTATATAAACCAAGTTACATAAGTCAATCGTATGCGCATAGGCGGTATCGGGTGATCGGATGAGTTAATGTCAAGTTCATTATGCCAAAACTTGAATATTGAGATACCACGTCAGTAGGTATTACATTTTATAAGTTCATTATAGTTCAAAACCAATTTATGCACAAAAAGGTAAAATTGGTATTTTTATGGCATAATTTCAATAACTTGCATAAAACCTGACAAATGATCATGATCGAATGGTATAACCTCAAAGGCTTATTCCATACATAAATATGATCATAATGAAACTTCAAATCAGTAGCTAACTTTGCTAAATCGGGCCAGAATCGAAAGTCAAAGAAGAAGCCAAACTACTTGATTTTCGGTTGCAAACCGAGCTATAAATTGGAAATGACAGGTTGAACATGCTTAAACATGTTCTAATATGTTATACCAACTGATATAATGTCAAAAATATGTGTTTAAACATTTATAAGTTCATTTTATATGTTTTCCGAAAAATTGCGTTTTGACTTCTATTTTATTATAACTTTGACCCGTCATTTGACCAACTTAACGTGATCTTCGGGAGGTGCCCTCATAGGGGATTATCACCTACCATATTACAATCATGTAGCCATGTTTAATTCAAACAATGGTTGGACCATAATCGTTATAACCGAAAGTCAAAGCAAAAGTCAATTTTACTTGACTTTCGGCTAATTACTTTGCCTACAAAATAAAAGAACTAAGAAGGAAGACTTACAAGTGTTCTAGGATGAAACTTGAACTCAGAGGAGGCATCTAAAGAGAAGCAAGCTCCAGATAGAGTATTAGAGAGAAAGAATTGGAAATGAGCAAAGAATGAGGGTGATCTTGGTTGCTATTTATACTTGAAACATGATCATAGGATCATGCCAAGTGTTGACCACCATTTCCAGATGATAACAAGTGCATAGTGAGGTGTAAGAAGCTGCATAAGGGTGGCAATTCGTGAGAGAGGTGACAACAATGCAGGCTGCCTTGAGCAGCAAACAAAAACTGCCAGCACCATGCCTTATGGACCGTAAGGGTCCAAGGCTTACGGTCCGTAAGCCTCTTGGCGCCCATGGTTTTCAAATTGCTTACGGTCCGTATGCTTTTAAGGCTTATGGTCTGTATGGGGTTGCCAGTTACAATATTTTAATTGCCTTACGGTCCGTAAGGCATTAGGCCTTGCGGTCTGTAAGGGTCACTCATAGGCCAGTCTTTTGGCATGTTGACATATCTGGTCCCTCCATATCCATTCTTCCACTATTTTACACAATTAGTCCCTTTCATCCAACAATGTGGCATATTTGAGAGTTGATTGAACACGTGTTGCCAAACACTTCGATATAAAATTCCGAGGTGTTACAGGAGGACGTCTTGGAGAAAACCTGCATACCAACTTACGGTTTCGGTATGACGGCCAGCGACGTGACTATTCTCAGGCATTTAATGCACGGATGGGAAATATGGTATAGACGGCGGCCTTGCTTAGGTGTAAGAGTAGGTCATTTAATGATGAATTCTTATAAAATCCCACTAAGGAGACAGATACATGCACTATGCCCGGATATTCCTTTTGCCCAACGATTTGCCTACCGGTCTTTGACAGAGGTGGGCCCGATCTGTGTTCTTTTTTGTAGTGAACTACGCAGTGAAGACTTGGACGTAAACAAGTCTATTACCTCTCCGGCGGCTTGATTTAGGGGATTTGACACCCATGAAGCCGTCATGATCATAAACATAATGACAATGTTGGTCTTAGGACTTAACAAGACGACATGGTGAGAGTACTCTCAACAACAAAATTTAAAAAAGAACCATAAAAATATGGTAAAAGAAATTTTCATTTAAAATGTAATAGTGATTATTGTTTTAACCTTACGTTTTAGTTATCATCTATGTTATCAAGGTTTTTAGTTAACTAAGTTAAGTTTGTTATCAATGACGAATCCTCTTTCCCATTACACATATGTGCCACAACCATATATTCGACCCCTACCATCCTTATACCTTAACATAAAATCCCTAATAACCTTTTTCATTTTTCATCGATTTACCATTTAAAACAAACTAGAAATAACACTCGCTCGCGTTGCGGACGCGCGCACACCGCAAAAATAGAATAGATTAGTCTAAATGTTATGTTATGCGTTAATAATATGAAAACGCACGTTTCGACGTATCTGATTGTGCTCAGTGTGACCTATATAAACATTGCGATTGGATCAAAACGTAAAGTAAATCGATTTTATAATGTACGATCATAACGTATTATATGTGACCCGGCTCATATATGGAAAACATTAGCAGGTATAAAGGAAAAACCGACACATGCAATCTAAAGGGATTAATTAGACATTTTGAAAAAAAAGGAAAAGTAAAATATGACTCCATTCGGTTCGAAACAAAATTTACGAAACACACATAAAAAAACACGAAAACAAATTGTATTTGACCTGAGTCGTTTTCCAAAATAGTTTATGTTGAAACGTAGGCCAACTGGAATATATAGCAAAACACACATAAAAATATGCACTCTAGAAAACATTTACGTCAAAAATAGAGTATTCGACACATGTTGTCACACCCCGATTTCCACACGTTTCACCGGTGGGCCTGGTGGGGGATTATCGTGACGTAGTTGGTAACATTACAGTCAAACAACACAATATTTAAATGCACAGCGGAAGCAAAATAGATATATTTCAACCGAATGTTATTGTAATATCATGTATCACAAACAGTTGAAAATAATCCACAGGGGGATCAAAAATAAATAGGAAATATTGTTCAACAGTTGACATCCAAACTTGCGAGACTTATTGTGGACGCTAGGAGAAAGCCAGCCTAGTTCGCATAGTACCTGCACTTAACCTTTTTGGGAAAATACGTCAGTTTACACTAGTAAATACATTCAACCGACACTTTTGAAAAGGTTTAATAAAATTGATTTGAATGCTCGTGGCACAAACTTTTATAACTTGGGATAATTATTTTAATATAATACTTGTAAACGAATTACATGTTTCTTATACGTTCAGTAGCCCGATCCGTAAACCGGGTTAAAGATCAATAGACACGCCACATTATTTATTCATTTATGCACCGACGGTTGTACGCCTACACCCCGTGCTCAGGTCGTGGCCATCTCGTAAGATGATGCCAAGGATATCCGGGACATGGTCATTAACCCCCCAAAGGCTTTAAGCAAACAAAACATTTCAAAACAAGCATATCAATGATTTAATCTCTATTCGATTAAAGATTCAATGCTGGACCAAGCGGTATTTTATATACCGTACCCCAAGCCCGTATAGGGAAATAAGTTAAAAGTATTTACCTTTGCAAAGTATAATTCACAAACAGCAATTGCAAGTAGCTTTTACAGGGTCTCCTATTCTGGAACGAAGGTTTATAATAACCTATTAGAATCCTAACAGGTCTTTAATTAAGCCTAAACTTAGACCGGTTAGTTTTAACGAAAGATACGGTTCGAACGCACGATTAAGCGAAGACCGGAATAGAATGTGATTTAGGCCCGACAAGTTTGAAGACTTGTATAATATGGGTAATCCAACCACATTCTGGATTTTGAGATAAAAATGACAAGGTTTGACCCGTTTCGGCTAATTTATGTAAATTAGTTACATAAACCGAACCGAACGCGTAAATGGCGTAACGGGTAACCGTAAAAGTCTTATACAGGTTTCCTAAGTCAATATGCTCTAAATATGTTGTGATATCAGTAGGATACCTTCCATTATGCCCATAACGAGTTTAATCCCATAATACGCCCCGTAGGGGTATTTTGGTCATTTTAAAGATTATAAAAGAGATTATTTATACTTCTGACGTTCGGGTCTGAAGAAATCAGTAAAACCACTTATTTTAATAAGTTACATCAGTAGGTAATAAGTCTTTATGACAAAAATGGTTTTAAACCCAAACTATGCGTTTAATACGCGTATAAAGTCGTTTTAAGCGATTTCCGGGTTATGCAGGAAATTTGAGTTTTCTGATCAGGTTATTTAGTTCAAAATACTTTATTTATTATTTAAAATCAGTAACAATTGGATTGGCGTCAAAATACTATGTAGAACTCATTTTATGTCCGAAAAGGGTATATTCGGTATTTACCGAATCAAGGTCATAACCTTAGGTTATGAGCAGGTTAAAAATAATTAAAAATCTTAAAAAATCCCAAAATATTATATTACATCAGTGTGTAAAAGGTTTGGTGTCAAAATTTGGGTTTAGATAGGCTTTATGCTAAGTGCGCCGTTTAATTAACAAAAGTTTTCTTAATTGCGCTATTTAGCATAACTCCTATTCTAGACCTCGAATTGACATGAAACTTTAGGGACATGTTTAGAAATCAGTAACTAAGGTTATTGTTCTTTCACATATCCAAAATTCTCGTTTTAAGGTCAAAAGGGCATTATGGTCAAATTTTAAGCATATAACGGAAATGTGCAAACGACTCGGTCAAACAACGAACCAGTCACAGAGGGTCATACCATCATGTAACCTGGTCCTAAAGGAGTCCTAAGGCATATCCAAGTCATACTAAAACGGGTCAGAACTGAAGTCAAAGCAAAAGTCAAAGTTTTGCGACTTTCGGTTCCGAACCGGGTCAAAAAAGTAAATGGTCGGATCAAACAAGCTTAGACCAGTTCTTATACTTATTATCAAGTTATATGAGTGATAAAATATGTTACATGCCTTCTACATTGTTAATTATGCGTTAAATCGAAAATTAGCATTTTGTTGACTTTTTCTAAGCAACTTTGACCCGACATTTGAACTAGTTAGAATGGGAATCAGAGGGTGCCCTTTTAAGGGTTTAATGCCCGCATAATTACCAACATATAACTATCTTTGATTCGACTAATCACTGGACCATTAGTGATTAATCGTTAAGTTAACCGTTAATTACGACGGTTTGACTTTTAAGCTAAAACTAAGCAAAAACTAAACTAAGAAAGGTTAAGCATACTTACTGAAGTCTAATGAACGACCAGAGATGCTTAGAGAAGGCACTTGTGCTCCAGAGAAGCTCCACAATGCAGAAATGAGATGTGAACTAAGTGTTGCAACTCTAAGGCTTTATATAGTGATCTTTGGTGCTTTAGATCATGACAACTAAGTCTACTAGTGTGCCCTGATCATCAACACACGTCCCTAGAGCCTAGGAGTCGTTTAGGGGTCGCCCATGCTGCACAATAATGGTTTAAAGTCGGTTAAAACACCAAACAGTGCTGCTATTCGCATTTTCTGCATCTGGGAGGCTGACGCGGCCCGCGTAAAGTCCTTCTAACCTTTACGCGGCCCGCCTGAATCACCCTGACAGATTCAAATCTTTTAGTATCAGACGCGGCCTGCGTAAACTCATGGTAACTCTTACGCGGCCCGCCTGAGACCTGCTGTAAGATTTTTCAAATCTTTTTCAATTATTGCAGTTGGCTCTTGGTTTTACGGAGGGGTAACTTTGCATTTTGGGCCTTTCTTATTTAAGTATAAGGGCCTCGTGACTTTTACCCGTCTTGTTAAGTCCTCGGTTACTTTATTACTACCCGAAAAGTCTTAACTTTCAACGTTGACGCTTTCAACCCCTCATGTACGAATTCGATCATAACTTTCTCATTTGATAACGAAACTTTATGAAATTTATATCGTGCATTCTAGTGAGCATAATTTACCATTACAAAGCCTCGGGTTTGATAAAGGGTCACTCAGAGGTATAACTTAAACATGTTGACACATTTAACCCCCGTAGTTTGTAATTCCTCACTTTCTTCCATATTTAGTTCCGTATGATCCATGATTCATTCGTTTGAAGGTACGAGCATCATGTAGGGTTACTGTAAAGTATATTTATCCCCTGATGACATTTTTAACCCTTGAATTCACATACTTTCAACGTTTGTCAACTTTAGTCCCTCTATGGTATTCATTAACACGTTCAAGCTTATGATACGTGTCAATACATTATAGGACGTAAATTTTCGGGGTGTTACACATGTACATAAAAATATGCATGTAACCGTGACAAGTAGCACTAATGTCACATTATTGCTAGCGACCACCAACATCGGAAAAACTCGTAAAACTAAAATAAATAAAAAAGGAAAAAAAATAATACTGGATGAAAAACAAACATAAAATCGCTGAACCACGCACGCCCATTGTGGTGTGTTAATGCGAAGAAATTACAATGACACGTAAAACGTAGAAAAGAATAAATAAGTCGATCTAGGATACGCGCGTTGCGACGAATCCGTCAAACGGGGAAATGGACGCGTTGTCATGCGCCTGTTAAGTAGAAAAAAATTGACGAAAATACGTTCAATCTCACACGCGCCTTATGGCGTGTTAACTCGCATAATTTAGAATGAAATGTAAAACGAAAAACTTGCGAAAGATGAAAACTGTGGGG
This sequence comes from Helianthus annuus, assembly GCF_002127325.2. Taxonomy (NCBI): domain Eukaryota; kingdom Viridiplantae; phylum Streptophyta; class Magnoliopsida; order Asterales; family Asteraceae; genus Helianthus; species Helianthus annuus. Next base: position 168,040,772 of record NC_035442.2, read on the forward strand.
GACTAAAGTTGAAAATAAAAAAATATTGGGGTTAAATTGTAAAAGATGAAAAGCTTTAGGTTAAAAGTTAAAAAAGCGAAAGGGTTAAAATGCAAAAGGTAAAACCGTTGGGTTAAAAGTGAAAAATCAAACTTTATTTTTGAAAAACTCGCTATACACGGGGTACAACACCATTAAGTAACAAATTATTACTAATTTATAATATGGAAATGTTCCATCGCCTGTGCGCTTAGTGATATTTTTCTACCAAATATTTAAATACACATTAACTCCTCTTTAAATATGACAAGATTGTGATCTTTATCAAATTCATTTGGAATTAAAACAAAAGTGCTATTGCTTTTGCATTTCCGTTTCCCTCATGGTCCATACTCCATTGGTCCTGCCCTTGCCTGAACGAGTGGGTCGCCATGGTGACTCGGTCTTGTAGTCTCTTGTGTCTCATATTTTTGTTGAATCTTTTTTATATAATGTTTTTTCATTCCGAATTATGGGCATATCTTGTTACTAGTATTTCATTCCGAAGTATGGGCAATCTTATTTAGTGGCGGATCTTGAACGAAAATTCAGTGTGAACCGGATTCTTAACATTCAAATTAGTATGAGCTGAACTCTTAAAAAATCTAATATTTTACACTATAAAAAAGGAAAATTTTGAATTTTTTTTAATTAAAATCAACACTACGAACAAAAAATCAATAGAAACCAAAACACCCCAGGCAACCGTAAAGCTCTGCTCATGATCTTATTACTAGTATTTCATTTCGAATTATGGGCATATCTTATTGCTGGCATTTGTGACATTAAATAAGGTGCCCATTCCATATAAATTTTCTCTCGTTTTCTTTGGATAATATATTGGTCCATTGTGCAAAATATCTAATGCATTATCAAAATTCTTACATTTTTCATTTTTCTCCTAATATTTATTTATGAAATTTGGTGAACAGTAGTTCACCTGTTTTGGGTTAAATCAAATTATGATTTTGTCTTCGTTATAAAATTATGATTTTGCCATTAGTTTCAAAGTAAAATTATGATTATGTCCCAGTTAAAAATTATAATTTTGTTCTCGGTTCAAAATTACGAGTTTGTGCCGTTTAAATTTACAGTTCACCATTAGTTTTGTTTTGTTCCTCCCAACTAAATTACGATTTTGCCCTCAATTTAAATTTACATTTTTGTCATCGTTTTTGTTTGTTTTCCTAGTAAAATTACGATTTTGCCCCCAGTGTATAACTACAGATACAAGATGGAGGAATAGTTCCAGGAAGCTGCCTGACACTTACCCATTGGCCCAACCAATTTACGATTTTATCCCGCTTTAAAGTTACGATTTTGTCATCAGTTCAAATTTATTTTTTTACCCTCAGTTCAAAATAAAATTATGTTTTTGCCCCCAACTAAAAATTACCATTTTGCACTCGATTCAAAATTACGATTTTGACCAGTTTAAATTTACAGTTTTACCATTAGTTTTATTTTTTCCCCACCTAGCCAAATTACAATTTTGCCCTCAATCTAAATTTACATTTTTGCCATCGTTTTCTTTTGCTTTCCCAGACAAATTACGATTTTGCCCCCAGTGTAAAATTACAGTCATACCATCGTTTTAGTTTTTTTTTTTTTTTTTTTTTTTTTTTTTGACAAAACTATAGTAGTGCTTTGTTTTAATTGTTTGACTCGGTGTAATTTTTATTTGTGTTAGGCGGCTGCCTGACGCACGCTCGTTTATCCTGAAAAATTACAATTTTGCACCCAGTTTAAAATTATTGTTTTTCTATCGTTTTTATTTTTCTTAAGCAAAAGTATGATAGTGTTTTAATTTAATTGGTTGACTCAATGTAATTTTTTTGAGATCGTGTTATGAGTAGCATGTACAAGTAACCGAAATACAAGTTTTCATACGAAAACACCTCCCTACATAAGCTGTTTTCCTTTAATCTCATTTTATTTTTATTTTTTTTCTTTAATGTCATTTAATTTCTATTTTGTTGCCTTAACCTCTAAAAAATGCAAATACAAAGGAATATTAACATCATCAACAACGTTGTTCGTACAATTTATATTTCAAGCATATCTTCCACTTCAATATTCATTTGGAGCATTACAAATCTCCACCTATCTACTTAACATTACTTCATCTACCGCTATATACAGTGTCACACTCTTTTATCATTTTGTTCCATAGAAAGGCATCATACTCACCTCTAGATTTATTTTTTGTACCCTTACATTTTCCCTTCACATAAGATGGCCCCACCATATAACCAGGGGCGAATGTTAGAAGGGGTTGGGAGGCGTCCGACCTACCGAACTTTTCGCTCAGTAGTATTATGTATGTAGATTTCATATAGAAATTTTTTGGGTATATACGTTTTCGACCCCGCCCCCCACCCTTCGGAAATCTCAAGCTTCGCCACTAACACATCCCAATGGTCACTATAGTTCAACCAAGCATTACCAAACATATCCAAACGCTTGACCTTAATAATATCATCACGAACTCTCACCCCCTCAACATCTAGCCTAAGCCACGTGTAGGACAAATACAACACACTAATTAGAAATGGATAATGTATGGTCCATAGGCAACCGTGGTCCATGTGGTTTTTGTTGTATGGTTGTATCTACATATACTTATTACAAATGTGGCACGTTATTGTTGAAAGGCACATTTGGTAACCTTGTGTTTTACTCCAACTTCTGTGCACATGCATTAGAGGTGCAAGATCGGGTTCGATTGATTACCTAAGAACTTTAATCTTGTGCACGGCCACCGCATGCGGACATGAAAGCAGAACGATGGTTTGTCTCATAGATTTCTAGAACCTGGAGAGTTTTTAGAGCAGTTTTGTCTCAGGGATTGTTGAAAACCTAAAGGCTCGGCTTTCAAACCATAATCGTAACTTTGAAGTTTGAACAATATAAAAGCTTTTCTAAAGGTCTCTACACTGTTATTCCTAGATTCGTTACTTCTAACCTGCTCTTGTCTTTAACATTGAGCTTATGCATTCGTATCGTGCCTCCCATCTCACCAAATCATGATTTTGTTTCACAAACTTGTGTTGATGTGATTAATAACATGTATTTAGAATCATTTATTATTATATCATACTCAATGCACTATTTATTATTTATGACATATTTGTTTTGTGTGTCACGGACCTAATATTTTTATTCATCAGGGCAATTGAGAGGTTTAACCAAACAGTAAAGTGAACGGTTGAGATTTTTTGCCTAAAAATAACACTATTTTTTCTTCAAGGAAGCAGCTGCTTGGTTGCCCTAGTAGTAGATACACCGCACAGTAATTGCTCAATATACGTTGCGTGTTATATGTTCATATCCTATAAATAATTACACGCTAAAAAATGTTATCAATATTTCATTATATATGGTATAGAGCAATTACTAAGCCTTAATTTTATCACTCACATGTTGGCGTTTGCTAATATACATTTTATAATAAATTCTCAGACGACAACCCACTTAAATACAAATAGAGACAAAAAAAGGGTTTTTTATATATACTTTTTGCAATTAGTAGCCGCTGAGAATAAAAATATTTAGTTGCCAGAACTTTATTAATAAGTATATACAAAAAGGCTTAATTATTGTGAATGTGATTAACTTAATTAGGTCATTAGAATCTTCATTCGTTAATTGTATTAAAGTTAAACCTTTAGATAAAAAATTAAATAAAGTTTGTATTTTTCTTGTTTGACTTCCTACATATACGTTTTCATCGGTGTTTACGTTAGTGAATTAAAAAAACACAATCGGGATGGTAAAATCATGTGATAAATCAACATATGTGCCTAGTAAGTTACTTGCAAAAACCAAAAGCTTTAATTATTATTATTTAACAATAAGAACCGGTAATAACCGTTCTAAGAAGTAAAAACTTTTATTAACGGCCAACGCATCTTTTAAATGGGCTACTGACGAAATTCACCACATTGAGATACACTCGCTTTCGAACTGGGGAAAACCCTCACCTAGAGCTGAAGACCGTGAACACTCCCCCGAAGGCATGATAGTGCAGTGAGGTAAAACCCGCTCAGTTCAAGGATCGAACTAGCGATCTCCACCTATTCGCCTAGTCTCTCATCATCAACAGGTGCCGCAGAAAATAATTGGGAGGGCAGAAATCGAACTTAGGTCCCTTAGAACACCAAGAGCCTCCTTTACCACTCCACCACCACCTCATTAGCATGTAAAAATTATCATTCACATCTTGGTTTTTAAAAGATTTATTCACATAGTAACGTATCTTTAGTTTAACGTAGCAAGATGTCCTCAATCCAAAAGTTGTGGATTTATATTGTACACGTAACAAGGGTATAGAATATAACAAGTGTGTGGTGTCAAGTTACTTTTACTTGTTGAAACATCAAATTAGATAATTAGGTTTTTGGGTGATGGATGGGGTCGACTAAAAAGTCTAAAATTTTTAAAAAGTGTACAAAGTCATAAAACACCACAGTTTTATCCATAAAACACACATAAGCCCCACAAATAACACGGTGAAGATTTCCTAAAACACCATATTCAAATCCTAATAGTCCATAAAAACTTCTAACACACCATCGTATAACTATGAATATAAAACACAGCATGATAATCAACATAAAACATACAAATGTTAGTCATTCGAAAATCAAAGCCTTATCATCTAAAACACAAAACAAAACCCACAAATATGGTGTCTTAGTTATCTCCATTATGTTATTTGTGAGTTTTTGGTGTCTTTTAGGGGACCTGGGGTGGGGGAATCTTTCCCCGTGATATTTGAGTTTGACGCGTGATGGAAACAAACAAACCACCGCCACCCCTCAAAGTTAACACGTGAAATGGAATTCCCGTGATATTATTGACGCGTGATAAATGGAAGATTGTGAGGGGATGTGAGGGTTTATTGTTAGGTGTTGTGAGTGATGGACATTTCCACTAAAAAATGTTGTGAGTGATGGAATAATGGATGATGACATGGCGGAAATTGATTGGATGTTGTAAGTGATAAATGGGTGGTGAGTGATAACCACCCCTACCCTACCCCCTTATGGTTGAAATTTTAGTATTTTATGACTTTTTACATTTTTTATGAAATTTGGACCTTGTAGTCAACTTCTTATAACCCGTTAATTAAAAACGTTAACATGAAAACGACTCATTTGATCAACGAGTTAATCTGTTAACCTTTTTAAAAGTGTTATTTCGACTATAGTATTTTCTCTTTGAACTTTTCATAATTAAATTTCTTAATTTTCAGCAGCACTATTATTACTCTAAAAAACTACCTGTTATCACCTCCTTGTTCCTCAGTTTTTTTTCCATTTAGTTTTACAATTCTTGAACTACATGTATACACCCAAGTTTGTTAACTAGGAATAAAAGACAAGAAAAATAAACAATTAAAAAACACCAAACACAAAATAAAAGCTAAAGAATGATTAAAAAAAATCATTTGAGCTAAAATTATTGGTTACTTAAGTTGCAATTAAGTCACCAAATTAAAAGTAAATAAGTTAACTTGAAACACAACACAAGTTCAGGTTAAGCTTGTTGTATTTGAAACAGACAAAAATTCACACGTCGTGTTCAAGTTCATCTATCCAACTTGTTAATAACTTGAAATCATTCAATGCGTCAATCTAACATGATAGACACCGACCTTAAAAAATAATTTAAATTAGTGTTCTTGTAGTAACTTGTAACAAGACGGGTAAGTAAGGATAAGAGAGACGAGGAATTATTTACTTAGGGTACTAGAGGCACTCCTAAAAGATAGCCGAAGTATTCAAATTAAACTAACAAATGAGAGAGTGTTACATCACTTTTTTCTAAACTGAGCCCAAAATACTCAAATTGTAAGGGACGCTTCTGACTTGAACCCAAGATACCCAATTTTAATTCATTATTGTTTCTATTCGCTTCATCGTAGGGTTCACTAATCTAATTCTATTTGCCGAATGGACTACCGATTCATTTAAGTAGCGTTCTTAAATTACCCGATTGGAATATCCGAAGGTGCCCCGTGCACCCTTAAGCAAAGTAATCAAACAATTGCTATTAACCAAAAGCTCTACCATAACCTTTATATTATACAACCATAGACTCTAGCAAATTGTTTGACATGCGAGTAGCAATAACCAAAAGCTTTGTGTAATATTAAAAATAAATAAAGTTATTGAAAGAAAACAAAAGTTAAATGCTAGTAGTAGCATAGGTTTGTTGCTCAATCTCAATAATGAGTTCAATGAAAAGAATAAATTTGTAATATTTTATTATTACGATACAACGATATATAAGATTATTTGTCATGCTATTATAAAATCTCATATTAAGCTTGTAGGAGAGTGGCCTAATTTGGTATAGGTTTTGTTAGGGGTGACTGGGTGTAAATAAGTGGTCAGGTTCAGCCCAAATTGAACATTAATATCCAATCCAACTTAATAGATTCACCTCAAACTTAGATTTATTTCGAGCTTTTTACTTAAATCTTAAGTTTGTCTCGTTAGCTTTTTACTTGAATCTTAAGTTTGCCTCGTTAGTATTTCTATAAGATCGATTTTGACTAATTTATTGTTTATTTAGTTTTTTACATATAATGTAATATATATGATATATTTTTCTTCATAATTGTATACAACATTTTTTTATCATATTAAAATATAGAGTAAACTTCCGTTTTGCTTCATGTGGTTTGGTCGTTTTAATGGTTGTGCCTCAATTCTTTAAAAATAGCCATTTTACTACAATGGTTTACAGTGTCTTTTCCATTTTGTTCCCCGACTCTTACCTCAGTTAAATCATTTAACTAAGAGTAGGGGTATTTCAGTAATTTTATATATAAGTAATTACTGAAATACCTCTACCCTTAGTTGAATGATTTAATTGACTTAAGAGTCGGGGAGCAAAATGGAAAAGGCATGGTAAACTATTGGAGTAAAATGACTATTTTTAAAGGATCGGGGCAAAACCATTAAAACAATCAAACCATAGGGAGCAAAACGAAAGTTTACTCTAAAATATATAATTAACATGCTAAATAAGGTTTACAAGCTTAATCAGGTTCGATGTATGAAGCTCGGGAACCTTGTTTACTAAATACACTCAAATGTTTGCAGGATTTTTGTCGATAATAAAATGTCTTGGAAGTGTATTTATCGACTTCATTTATCACACAAATTTAATCAACCCAGTCTTTCATGTGTCCAAGAGTGAACCAAGAACAATGGTGATATCACTCAACCACATTGTTGAAGACATGTTATTGGACAAGACAATAAATATGTTGGCGATGAGTGATGATCTGTTTAAAAACAATTATGTACCAAATTAGCACACACAACACATTAACATACACCTACTTAAATCCAATATTTGTAACCTTCATAGAATAATCAATTTTCATCGCTTAAATGAGATGCTATGTCATGACTAGGGTTCCGTCGCAAATAATTAACTATCGCAAGGCTAGACTTATGGCAAAACTATTCCCCCTTTTCGATTGCCGTACTTTTATGTAAGGGTTTCTACGTTTTGATTCTCACCGTTAAAGTATCTTAAAATCCAAGATGTGAAAAAAAAATCTAGTAGTAATAATAATCCTAGTTTGAGTTAATTTATATTGAAAGTTGTTGCATAAAATTATATTTTTATCAAATAAAGCTTTGTATTGTTTACGTAACAATATTAAAACCGAATACATTATGTTGGAAATGGAATAAAAGAAGTAAATAGAGTTGTCGGGCTAAGTTTTAACAACATAAGTCCAATGGGTACGATTGGCCCAATCTCCCTTGGATTCGATCCATTATCCAAATCCACTAAAAAGCATTTAGTAACATACTACACCGACTGGTTGCCAAAGTTGAAGCTAACTACAATACAACTAGAAAAATCTACGCAGTCATAAATTGTTAGTTTTAACGGTAACTCACTAAATCATATATTTCCTCCGTGTAGTGTTGTATTTTACCTCGCAGGATTTTTTTTTAACGGCCGACAAAATTATTTTTTTCATTGTAGTAAGATACTACTCACCACACTTACAAATATTCAACACCAATACAATAATAGATTACATATAAATTTATCCTCCAAAACTAAACCGGCTCCAATCTTCCCATGTTAGTGACTCCACCTTTGCTCGATTCTTCACCCACAGGTATGCCATTGCTTTTATTTCATCTAGAATCTTTGTAGTGTTCGGAATAACTTGTCCAAATACCACTTCATTTCTCGTCTTCCAAATACACCAAAAGGTGACCAAAATAACGGCATACAATGCCTTTTCCCCTTACTCGAGCCCGGATGAATTTACCTCGCAGGATTTGAATCATTCATTTCTAACATAACTAATTATACGATTGTAATTAATAAGTCATTAGTTTACTGGATAGAATATAACAAAATAGAATATAAATTCTATTTTAATCATGTGTGTCATGCGTAATTTGTTGAAATAAAAAACTCTAATCATAACATGTTTGATTGTAGGATGGATGTAACTTAAATCAATACTATTAAGCCCTTTCAAAAAAGAAATTCAAAGTTTCTCTCAAATTACGAGGAAACAAATAAAAGGAATTGGAATCTCACACTCTGTTGTCGCGACTATGATTGCCATCCTAGTTATCACTACCACCATCGTCATCTATGCCGCTCTGCTACCAACGTTGTTGCCATTGCCACTGCCCCATTTAACAAATCAACAAACAAGAAATGAGCACATATTATATTGTAGAGTTGAGATCCTGTACAAACAGTGCAAACTGTAAAAACCGTAAGAACAGATATGAACCATTGATAGTTTAAATCAAGGGTTGGGGTTGATTATGAATAAAATCCTTATAATTAAAAATTAGTACTAACAAATTAGGGGTAATTTTGGTAAAATTGCTAGTCATTTGACCATTTTCAATTTAATACAAATTCCACCAAGGTTTTTTAAACTAAAATAACTTTTATATACTTCATTATTTTTTTAAAAAAAAATATACCATAAAATCAAGTATTTTTTTTATCTTCAATATGAGTACCATATTGCTATACCTTTTTTTATTTATAAAAGTGACTTTTAAAAAAGTTACCAAAAGTTGTTTTATAATTGTGTTGATAATGTGCTGATTATGTGTTAATTACAATATAATACAAACAAAAACCAAAAGTAAATATAATCAGCACATCTAATGTTCTAATAATGGAGAACAATTGAGGATGTTATGCTAATGTCATTTATGTTGATAATTAGTGGCGGATCTTGACCTAAAACTCAGCATGGGCCGATGTTTTTTGAAGATAAAATCAGCCTGGGCCGAACCAATACACATTTAAAAAAAAATCTCGAAAACCTGAAATGTAACACTACTAGGTGAAAAAAACCGCACGGGCCGAGGCCCGGTCCGGCCTCCTCTAAGCTCCTTCCCTGTTGATAATGGAGAACGATTGAGGACGGTGTGTTGATAATGGAGAACGATTAAGGATGTTATGCTAATTATATAGTGTTGTGCTGATTATATTTTTTGTGGTAGTTCCTGCAAGTTGGTTCGATCATGGAGAGTTACTAGATCATGGATATGTTAAAAAAATTCAAACTTTGATTTGAATTAAACTTGCATGGATTTAGGGATGTTTTAATAATTATTTTTAGAGTTAATTGCCTGGATGGTCCCTGTGGTTTCATATTTTTTCATGTTTAGTCCCCACCTTTCGGAAATAGCAGGTATGTTCCCTATGGTTTGTCATTTTGTTACTCGGATAGTCCCCTGACATTTACTTAGGGGACCATCCGAGTAACAAAATGACAAACCATAGGGAGTATACCTGCTATTTCCAAACTAACTGACATCTACACAGGGGACTATCCGAGCAACAAAATAACAAACCATATAGAGCATACCTACTATTTTCAAAAGGTGGGGACTAAACGTGAAAAAACGTGAAACCACGGGGATCATCTGAGCAATTAACTCTTATTTTTAATTAATTATAAATAAATATGGTCAAAAGGTCTAAATTACCCCTAAACTAATTTTTTATTGAGGAACACTTATCAATTATGTGTTGGTTCTTACGGTTTTGTACAAACATAAGTGTCTGTATTTAATCCTATTCCTTATATTATATTGTATTATGACTAACAAAAGGTAACTTGCATTAAAAGTTACCCATATTTAGTTTTTTAATTATAATTACTTTTATTATTTTCTTTATAACTAATTGAGAAAAATGCTCGGATAGTCCTTGTGATTTGCTCATTTTTCACCTTTAGTCCCTAATTTTCTAAAATTACACCTAGTGTCCCCAAGTCTTTGAATTTTGTTCCCGGATAGTCCATGGTGTGGATGGGGGTTATTTTTTGGATGTTAGATGCGTGTGAAATGACAAAAATGCCCTTACTGTTAAATTAATAACTAAAAAGTTAAAAGAAATATAATTAATATTTTATAATTTATGTAGGACCCACCACCCACCCTACCCACTTCATCTTCCCCACTCCTATAACAACCCTCAAAAATATTTTTCGACACCCTAATATAATTAAAATGTCCATATAAAGGGCCGTCGCGGGGCGCGTAGCCCTTGGCTACCACCTACGCGGGGCGCGACAACCAGGCTACGCAGCCTCACCCGGTGGTGCCACGTGGTGTACAAGTGCCGAGCCTATAGTAGTGACCAGGCCAAGCTAGGCCCTACTACCTCTACGTCGCGGGCCGCGAAGGATTGACCTTCGGGCTACGTGGGCCGCGAGGAAGTGTCGATCAGACACTATAAATAGAGGCTATCGGCCTTCAGTCCAACTCGCTCAAATTCTTTTCTTTCTCTCGAATTTTCACATAGTTAAAGCTATTATCGGGCATAATACCCCCCTAAATGACGAAGTTCTGCCCCGTTGTAAGTATCATAACCCCGGTTAAGTATTAGATACGCTACCCGATTGATCCAGGGTTCCGTAACGGCTGTCGTGGTTCTGCCCGACGTTGTCGTTGGAATGCCGTCTCGGGGAGGGTATTACTAATGTAAATATTGAGTTATTATACTAACGCGTGTGCATTTGTGTAAATACCAGGAAATCCATAAAGGAAACCCTAAGATAGCAATGTGAGTAATCTTCTTTTTGCAAAGTGTTTTTACAAACCTCACACAATTAATAATATATATAAACAGTTATTGAGTATTTGTATTCTACAATTATCGTCAGTATGTTGGGGTTTTGTATACAAAATTTGTTACTACCTTTCGAGGAGTAACATGACCACAAGTCGGGTTGATAGTAACGTGGGTGGTAATTAAAGTAGATGGAAACAAATGTAATTGTAGACCGCCCTCAATACTGTACAATGGTTTTACTTAACTTGATTAAGCTGAGATTTACTCACCAGTATTTCCCACTGACAAAATGTTTTTAAACGCGTTTCAGGTAACAAAATGTTAAAACCAAATAGAAGCCAGCTGGACAGCATTGAAGGCTTGGAAAAGTGGCTATAAAGTTACCTAAAATAAAGAGATGTTTTTATTAAATAAAATAGGGTGTATCCCTATGAAAATGTGTGTACTTAAAACTTGAGATTTTTCCCACGTGTTTAATATTATGAAAGTGTGATATTTTACTCTGATAAAATATTTCCTAACTACGGTCCTGATGTAATTTCCGCTGCCAAAATGATAACCACATATACCACCGAAACTGGCCGCGGCCGCCCGTTCCCGGGTAGTTAGGGGACGGGGGTTGCGACAACTCTACACCACCACCACCACCACCACCGTCTCCACCTTCAACCACCACCACCATCTACCCCCCCCCCCCCCCCACCGTGTTCATCTGTGAAATATTTCGATTTTATCTCAATCATCAGATGATACAGGAAGTTTTCAAACAGCTTCATCATTGTTATCTTCAAAGGGGGAGATGACAATCCAAGATGAGTTGGTAAAGAAACGTTGGAATTTTCAAGATTCTTGTTATGGAAACCGTGATGGTATAAATGGGGATCTGAATTTCATCAAAAGAAAAAAAAACCCAAGATTCTTTGTCTCCCTATATAAACCTCTAAATCAACTAAACGGAGATCTGAATGTCACTCGAAGAAAACCAAATTCAGAATATTCTAGCCATTCGAATGAAACTATTGGAACTTCATAAAAAAAACATAATAAGATAATGGAAACCGTGATGACGGTAACTTCTTCATCTTTTTAAACATGTAATTCAGTAATAGACAAATATTTGGGAAAAATTAATCATACAGAGTAGATCTGGAACATTTATCGTCTTATTGATTTCGATTTATGATTTTGTACGATTCGACTGGCTGATTGAGTATCTAGGGTTTTACAGAGTGAAATTGATGATTGATTTTGTACGATCAATAATCATTCTTCTAATTTCACTAGTTCCAGCACCAATCTCATACAATTTAGCCAAAAACCCGATTGACTGGTTGATTTACATAAAATAGAAATATTTCATAAATGAATACAGTGAGGGGAGGGGTAGATGGTGGTGGTGGTTGAAGGTGGAGGTGGTGGTGGTGGTGTGGAGTGGGGAAAATGAACTGGGTAGGGTGGGTGGTGGGTCCCACATAAAATATAAAATATTAAATATATTTCTTTTAACTTTTTAGTTATTAATTTGACAGTAAGGGTATTTTTGTCATTTCACACGCACCTAACACCAAAAACTAACCCCCATCCACACCAGAGACTATCCGGGAACGAAATTCAAAAACTTGAGGACTATAGGTGTAATTTTAGAAAGTTAGGGACTAAAGGTGAAAAATGGGCAAACCACAGGGACTATCCGAGCATTTTTCTCTAACTAATTTTCAACATATTTTGTTTTTCTCTTATAACTTTTAAAATACTATATTTTATGAAATTTCAAGTATGCCTTCACGACATGCTTGTTTTTACTTATGTATTGGTTTAAACTTTACTTAAACCCAGTTATAAATAGTAATGTAATCGAAACATAAGCATACATCTCATCAAAGGTGCCTCGTCTTTACTTTTTTATATATTAAGATTCTTGGAGCACACCATTACATCCAGAATCATTCCACCCATCATTTGTTAAAGACCACGATTCAAGATTCAATTCTTCACGTTTATCATCTGGTGTTCAAGTTTCATGTGACATGAGCAACTAGTTCCCTAGGGTTTCACCCAGGTGTAGATTTTGTAAGATTTCTAGGGTTTTGACATTTGTTTTAATATTTGATTTATGACTAATTGCGTTGACCATTTGAAGTTTATATTAATTGTATTGCATTTGGTTTGAATTCATGAATTGTCGAATGAGTTACGAAATTTGACTTTGTGAAATGAATCCATGCAATTATGCTTTTATATAGACTAGGGCTTACATGTTCTTGGTAATGAAGTGCATCTTTGTCCGTTCATTGTGACGTTGATTGCTATCGGCACATAAGTCTCGTAACACTAAACCCATTAATAATCAATTGCGATTAAATTAAGTCTAAAACGTGTAAGAACCCTAGGTCTTGCAATTTCGAAACGAGTGTGAACTTTTTTCTATATTACTGTTTTTAATCAAGTAATTAAGTTTTGCAATCATAATCAGTTAACTATTTTCTTAGTTAATAGCAATACGTCGGTTCAATCCGACATTCTTTTAAACCAAACAAGCAAACCAAAAATCATTAATTAGCAAGTTTCATGAAGTGTTCCAAATCAATAATCAACTGAATCCTGATACGGACCATAAACTATTCATAGTTCGACACCCTGACTGCCACGCACTGTCTGTTTGGGGTATTTAGGATTTATAAATTTTATGTTTAACAAGACTACGACACTTCGATTAGTACCCATTCTCACTCCCTCTTTCTTTATTATATCTTCAACCGCTGACAACTGAGGTGTTAGTCACTTACTTGTGTCAGGTTGACATTTTGTGGGTCGAATTGTGCAACCCAAGCTCAACCCATAATATCAGTCGTGTCAAAGATTTCAAACTAACACGTAAACATACAAATTTGGGTCAACCTGTTCACTATCCGTTTTACCCAATTTTTCTAAATGAGTCATACACGTTGACAAGTAGTGAGTGGGTTGTTAGGTTGTAAGCAGGTTATCGATAACGCATTTAATGGTAAGCATAGATGTGACAAATAGATATCATAGTGTGACATTTAAAAAAGAAAACGGAAAAAACAAAATAAAAAAGGTCTTTTTTTCTAAATATGTAAAGAGGTTAATGGCTCGGCTCATTTTGACACGGGTTAACTCGAACCTGACCTGTTTTTAAAACAGGTTAACCCAACACGACATATTTTTTTAAACAGGTCGTGTTAATCAATCCAATACCTATTTTTTCCATGTCTTGTTTGAAACATCCGATCATGTCAAAAATTACTACCGTCATTGACAACCCTCCTCCCACTACCCTCTCCCATTTACTTCCACCCATCTTCCTTTTTCCCACCGTCGTATAAAATAAGTTTATCATTAAAGAAATAGTTCTTATCTAAAAAGTACTGAAAGTCTGAAACTTACTTTGTATAAATATATATTATAACTTATAAGTGATTTTTTTATTGATTTTGATAGCATAAAGATATTTACATAAGGTTTCATAAAAAAAGTGAATGATATATTCAAACCAATCCAAAAAAATTACAACAATCTACGTTTACAAATTTGGGCTTTTTTTTAACCATACCATTAGTATAAACTAAAAACAAAAGCAGTTTAGAAATTATTTATCCAAGCTCTTCATGATTTCTTTTTTTATAAACTCCAATCATCTAACGGGAAGGGAGATAGTGACAAGATCTTCGGGGAGGCTAGATCTTTAGGTTTTTTGGTTAAAGTATCGGTCGAAGATTGGTAATGTAGATTGGAAAGAGTGGTGTAAATACTCATTGTATATGTTGTAAGTGGTGGTTGGGCCGTTTTTTTGAAGGGCCTGTTGCCGGTTTTTTAATAAAATTTACCTTTAAAAAAAATCTACTTTAGAGTTTACACCGTACGATCATTTCGTTAGTTCAAGATTCGATGTGGATACAGGCATTAAATACGATGTGGTCCGGTATTTCCAGAAGTATTTTTCACATGAAACAGTAAAAAAGAAAGTGGATGAAACATGAGCAGGCTTTATTTACCACCCGCACGCTCCACATGAAACTCTAGGGATCACCTCCCTTTACTTTCTCTTTTTTCACAAACATACCCTTTTACTTTTTCAAAGCTGCATTTCTTCCATTTTCTTCATTCCAATATCCCTTCTTTTCTCACTTTCATAAAATTAATTAATTATATGTTTCTTTTTAATTTTAACTAGTGGTATACTCCCGCACGTTACGGCGGACACTCGTTTTATTACGCGTGGGAAATTCGGTTGAAATCGATACAGTTCGCTACGGTGGCGAAAACTGGTTTATTACATGCGGAAAAATTCGATTCAAATCGAATAGGTTCATTATGGTATTGAGTTCATTACGGTGGCGGAAACTGGTTTATTACACGCGGGAAATTAAGTTGAAATCGATTAGGTTCATTATATAGTATTGATTACGGTATTAAGTCTTATAATTTATAAAACTATAGAAAATAACACGCAAATTATTAGAAAGTTCATGTTTTGCTGTACAAATCTTCTAGCTTCTCACATAATTACCATTTTTAATTTAAAATAACAATAATATATTAATTTATAAAACTCACATAATGTCTAACACTACAAATATGTATAAACAACCAAAGAAATGGTACAACTAAAAATAGCATAAACTACAACTAAAGTCATACTTACAACACCACATTGCACCAACATGTTGCAAATTGATATATTATAAATTTTAATTTTTTTTTAACAACATCATAGCATTCAAAACACCTATCTTGTACATTATAGTTTCTATCAATTACTAAGGTTTTGAGCGGTGGTTGTCCGCCTGTTTAACTGGTCTTAAAAACGAGACAATCCTGGCAGAGTATGGGTCGGCTATGCTAATCCTATACCAATACCCGGTTGTAAAATCTCGTTTCATACCCGGCCCATTACCCGTCAGGTATCAAGCATACCCGCGAGTATCGAGCATACCTGTTAGGATTTTTATGTATATATATTTATTACTATCTTTTATAATTTTATGTTTTAAAAATCTATATAATAGATGAAATTATAATAAATAAAATACATATATATCATGATCACCTTAATAATATTTGCTATATTTACATTATATAAATATATTATAATATTAATCTCAAAAAACTACTTTGGTATTTCATAGCATATAAATATAAATAATGTCATCAAAATATATATATATATATATATATATATATAGAGAGAGAGAGAGAGAGAGAAAGGAGGGGGGGGGGTTAACATACAAAACGCCTTATCGTACTTCACGTACGCGACAGTCACAACCATCAGATCATGGCAAAAATCACGCATGGATCAGTTAATCACGCATGGGAGCAGTTAATCACGCATGGGATCAGTTTTTTGAAGATAATCACGCATGGATCATAATAAATCACGCATGGATCATAATTACGCACGTTCAGTTTATCAAAAATTGGAGATAATCACGCATGGGATCATAATTACGCACGTTCTATTTCGTCGCGTACGTTAAGGCGTTTTATACATTATACTTTCTCTCTCTATATATATATATATCAAATAAAAAGTTTATTTTTCAAAAACAAGAAAGCTACAAGAATGTAATATTGCTAAACAATAGCTAAAGGAAAATAAATGTAGAACTTAACAGTTTTCGGGTATATAGTTTAGGGTAATCAGGTCGGAGAACTTAACAGTTTTCGGGTATATAGTTTAGGGTAATCAGGTTGGATATCATCTAAATTCATACACATCTCATACCCGAGAAAATTTTTTCCATACCCATACCCGGCCCAATGGCCCGCGGATATCGGGTATACCCGTCCCAAATGCTTCGGGTTTCGGGTATACCCGCCGGACTCGGGTATTTTTGTAATCCTTTTACACTAGTGTTACTATGCTTTTCATCGTTTTTGTTTGGTTTGTTCAAAACCCGTCGGTTTAGTTTTACCCGACCCATTAGCTTGATGTGGAAACAGGGACACTGATGATTCTCGGTTAACATCGGTCGGTCATATTTTTAAAGCATTGTCGAGTATTGAAATTGAATTTTTTACTTTATTTATAAACAAATTTCTTCATGTGTTTCTTTGATTTAGGTGATTTCTTTCATTTTTATATTTGAGATGAAAATACGCCCTTTACGGTACGCGCATATATACATATATGTGTGGACGTTCGAGGGGCAAAAGTGAAAGTGCACTAATTTTAACGTTATTTTACTAATTTCGTGAAACTAACGTTAAAAGAGGGGGATGGTTAATCATGCATCATGTGGTGCCGTTGATAGTCGAAAGACAAGGTGGTACATGCACTAATCGGCAATTATCTCAATTGCTAAATGTTATGTGCCTCATGTACAAGGCTTGATGCAAAACTACTATCGAGCCGATGGTCTCACTGGAAGCAGTCTCTCTATTCCTACGGGGTAGAGGTAAAGTTATCTACATCTTATCCTTCTCAGACTCTACCTTAGCTTTAGCTTTTCCATAAGTGGAATTTACTCACTATGATAATGATGATGATTTGAGATGAAAAATGTAAAACCAAATGCTAGTTCTCTTTACAGTTAATTTTGTCTTTAGTAGTTGGTGGTGAAGGTGAGGACTGAGGGTCGGTCCACAGACGACGACGTATCATATGAGTTTTGTATACTCGAGGGGTGGCAGTTGTAATTATGAGATAGTGCAGGTTCTTTCCTAAAAAAATTTCCGTATTGGACCTTTAAAAACATGACACCTCAAAATCGTGTAAACTCTTTTTTTCTTTTGTATATAAATAAATAGAAGAATTTAAAAACTCATGATCATAAACATTGATATATACAGATAAAATTTCAATTACCAGTTAATTTGCCATAAATATTCATAGTTGTTCTAGGAAACATGTCTTAAGTTTAAGGGCATTTGTTAGAATACAATGGCGTTGAATTGATAATCAAATTTCCTTTCTAACTTGTTTTAGACGCATAATTTACGTATAATTTGTCATCACCCATGCCATCTCCTCACTCATCATTGCCGTTATGATTGCCGGTGTCGCCACCACCAACATCGCAATTGTCATCGTCACCGCCACCACATTCCAACTTTAACAAACTAAAAAATCAAACATGATTATTTTGTAAACCGATCATAAATTTTAATCCTCTTTCACAAATTTTAACTTGTTAATCAGAATTTATTTTATTAAAAAAAAAAAAAAAAAAAAAAAAAAAAAAAACTTTTCAAGATTCTGTTAGACTATACGGAGTAGGGAGACTTGAAAAGGTGGCGCGAAGCGCCATGCGACAGCTACGTCAGCACCCGTCAGAAAAGTGGCGTGATGCAAAAAAAAGGCTGACTGAGACGGTGCGTGAAAGGGTGGCGTTGTGTGACACGTGGCATACACTTTTTATATTTATTTATATTTAAAAAAAAAGAAAATAAAAAAAAACTCATCACCCAATCAAATCAACCCAACACATCACCATCTTCTTCACCACGCCGGTGAAGAATCCAGCGCCCAAATCTCCACGCCACCGACTGGCCGGTGTGCCCGGCGTGGAGAGGCGTGGCTTGGAGAGGCTTCCACGCCTCCAAACCCCGCCCACTCCGTGTGGTCTTAGTCATAAATCTATATTTATTATTATTATACGTAAAGTAATATTAATGAGCGAGTTTTTTTCTTTAACAATGTTACTCTAGTTGTACTCCTAAACTATACTTATAATTCCTAATTTTATTATAAAATATGAATTGAACCATGGTCTTTATCCCAAAAGTCAAGAGTCTTCATGACCCAGCCAAAGCTGCTGGAATCAAGAGCTAACGAAAATTAAAACAACAATGCGTTGAGTAAGAATTGAAGTCATGACTCATGAGGGATGAACTAGTGATAATCAAGAGAGGCGTGATTATGGGGATTCAGGATGTGGAACAAAGACGGCGACGTATCATGGATTATTGGAGTTTGTGTTGCCCAAAGTGGTGGCGGTTGGCGGTTGGTGGTCGTGGTTTGGAGATCAGAGAGGTCTTTGTCCATAAATAAAAACAAATGTATGGCTAGAGTAACTTAACACGCGTGTGTATGCACGACATGATTCGGACATGTTGGCCAACCACACATGTGCTATGCTGAAAAAGAAGTCCACAGTCTACAGATGATAACAATGGGCTCAGACTTGTCTTTGTTATTGTAATCACCACCACTCGTGCTACCCTTGGTAGTGGCCCGATGGTGGTGTACATGGTGTGATGATGGTGGTGACTACTCATGCACTATATTTAAATTCGAACCGAATTCAAGTTGATTCGAATAATGCTAATTATGAAAAAATAACTACTAAGGAGTAGGGGTGTTCTTTGGGTTTTTTTCCGGTTGGGTTGTACCGAATTTTGGATGGGAAAAAGTGACCCGATAACCGAACCATTTAAAGTTCAGGTTGGTTGGGTTTGTGTTATTTGGGTTCGGGTTAGTTCGGGTTGGGTTGTTTGGTTTTCAGGTTTAGATGTAATATTAAGAAAATGTTTTTTTTTTCGCAAAATATAATTAAAATTTATTATGCTACTTAAAAAATGTCATCAAAATTCAAATATTATTTGACGACGTGATATGATAATGTTCATAAGTTCTAAAACAAAGCATTTCATATACCAAAGACTCTAAACCAAAACACATATAATAAAAAGACACTAAATGTTCGGGTTATTTTCGGTTTTTGCGGATCAGGTTATTTAGGTTTTTTAATGGGAAAAACTGACCCGATGATAATCGACCCATTTAAGGTTCGGGTTATTTGGGTTCAGATTTTTCTGGTATTCACTAATTCGAGTTCGGGTGGTTTCAAGTCGGGTTTCGGATAAAAGCGAACAACCCTACTAAGGAGTATATGCATTTTAATTATAACAAATCTGGTCGATTCGGTTCGAAATTCATAGATTCGTAAACTGAATTGGAATTCGGTTCGGTTAATGATGTTTGAAAGTTCTCAGAAGTTAAATTGACAAAAATCAAAGCTTAACCAAATCATAGAAAAAATGGCCTTTTTGTTTCGGTTAGAAACGCATGGTTTTGATCATGACGGTTGGCTGCAAATTCTAAAATACTTCTTTAACTTTTAGGTTTCACGATTTACCAGTCAGTAGAAATTTAGCGATACCAATTTAGGGGACACACAATTACATAACTGTTATGAATATATTTATTATTAATGTGGTTATCAACACCTAAAATAGATTAGGCTTGTTCCACAAGTTTTTCTCAAATATATATAGTCTTTTGTATCTCTTGTAATATACACTTCCAATCAATGAAATATTTCTCCCTATTATTTTCTTCTTCTTCTTCTTTGCTATTAGGCTAGTTTCACAACACGTTATCAGCACGAAAGTGCTCTCTCTAAAAACCCTAATCACAGCCACCACCGCTTGATTGCAAGTGCCTCGTAGATCTGCTTAAGCTAGATCATTATCTGGTGACAGGTGAACATCTCGATTAATTTTCACTTGTTTTCGTCTGAATTCTAGATGTTGGTTGCGTGGACCAGATGACTCATAATCTAGGTACGTACAATCTACTTTATCATTTAATATTTTACTTTTTCTTGGCAAATAATCACATATAATTAATAAATATTAATGTATTGTGACAAACCAAAATCGTTATTGATAATATAACACCATTAATATATATATGATAGTTATTAATAAGAACATTATTATATTCTGGTTATTAATAATTATGATCGTATAATACATTATTAGTAATTATGTATGCTATTAATATATGTTATTTACATGTATTATTTCTCTACATCTCTTTAAATATTTTTATAAGTAAAGTATTAATGCCAATATAAATATTAGTAAGGTTTTTATTTTATAAGATACTTATTATTGGGTTTATAGTTTTGTTTTTCTACTAAATCTATCAAACCAATCCATTTATACAATATTGGTTAAATCAAAATTTATAAGTATTATTCCAGTATGCTTAAATTATGAACTATTTTGGTTTTGATTTCATAAGATATAATGACAAAGTGGGTTTAAATTGGTTCGGATTAATGTTCAGTAACATTATGAATTTGTAAATATTTCGATAAATGTTTTGTGTTAAAATCAGAGAAAAGAATTTGAAATCCATTGATTAAATCAATATCTGTACAAAATTGGATTTATCGGCTACGGATTGAAAAGATATTTACTTCTTTCAGTTTATTAATATTTGCAATGCTATTAATAATGTGAGCAATAATTGTTTTAATATTGCATGGAAATAATATTTTGAATCCGTGAATTATCGTTTAAGTATTGTTACGCAATATCTTATTATTACATACTAAAATATGTTTTGGTTTTATATATTTTCAAATATGTATGGATTATCGACCATGATTTTCGTATTTAATATTTGAAAAGATAACTAAGTGTTGTTTATCCAATATTAATATTAATCATACGTGGAATAGATTTATTTTATCAATAGAATGGATCATCCAACGTTTATGGTGGTTTTGATATGCGTTTATATTTTAAGTTATAGATATAGATATACTTGTGATTGGTTAAACTGTGATATGTTAATACATAAATTATATATGTTTGTTTGTAATTTGACACAAAAAAATTCATAAAGTTTTATCATAACTCGTTTATATGGTGACATGTTATATCATCATGTATTGTATAATATAATTTTATGGTATGCCTTATATTTAGTACGATATCATTTATTTATGTGGATAGTATTGAGAGGAAAACTAAACCAAAGTTATGGCTTATTATCACTATCATGAATGAGTGTTAATATGTTTAGATATAACACCTAAATTGTCATACTCCCTGAATCTCATTATCAAGTTGTAGAAGGTCGTAATATGTTAGATTGATAAATCTAATCACTCAGACATCTAATTACTTCTCTATTGGTGTTATGAAAATTGCAAAGAGAAGATTATTACAAGGGAAACTTGGATAAATCTTTTCGGTTGTCACACCTCAAATATGCTCTTGAAGTAGCAATATTATTAAAAGGGTATGAAAGGTTTGAAGTGACTTTATATTCGTGTGACTGGGTAAAGAATGAAAAGCTAAAAGCTTGTTCTGTTTCTACTTCATTCCCTAAATTGAATGTGATTAAATAACGATGATTAAAAATGTCATGATCATGGACATAATTGAGAAGTTTGTAATGACAGTCATGTTAATAATGGAATCGATCATCAGAAGTGCTATGATAGCTAAGTTGATAATGAGATTGACCATTGGAATGTTATGATAGTAAAGTTAATAATGAGATTGTCTATCAAAATTGTAATAATGTCATAATGAGATTGACCACTAGAAGTGGTAAATTATGGGAGTAATTATATAAAGATAATATGTGGAGACGATGAAAACTGACGTGACAATTTGAAATGATAGTTAATTGTTCTATCTCACGTTTTGTATTTCATACGTGCAAGTAATACATATACGGTCGTAAACCAGAAGTTTATGGATCATAATTATTTAATTAGTTGGCATGACCGGTTAGACCACACCGTGTCAATGATGATGTGAAACGTATTAAAGAATTAGAATTCTCCAAGTTGATAATTAGCATGCAATATTTGCTCTCAAGGGAAATTCATTATTTACCAAACAAAGTAGGGTGAGAATCCCTAAATATTCTGGAAGTGATTAAAGGATATGCATATCCCAACATGGTACCATTTAGTGTTTTAAATCAATGCATCGTCTAAATGGTTATCAAATCCACAACCTGAAGTTTGTGCGATTGTGGCTTAGCTAATGTGATAGCAAGCATATTAATCCGTATTAGTATATTTTTTGGTAATAATGAATTTGATTCCCAAGTTATTAACGATCATCGGAATAAGTGTTATTGTTGAGATGATCACTAAACCTCTACTATTGATTACAAAGCCAATGATCATGAGAGGAGCAAAAGTTCATTTAGGTACATGTAATTTTACATATAGTACCATTAATTCACATCAAGCCAATAAGTTATAGTTCTCCCCATACAGTTGGTTTTTGGTCAGAAACCAAAGATGTCTCATCAAAGATTCTGGTTGTGTGACATATATTGAAACTCATCCACCACACCGCACAAAGATGAGACTTCTAAAAAGTTTGAAAATATGTTGGGTATAAATAATCGTCTATTATTGAATACTTAAATCCATTAGTGAGAAATTTGTTTATGACTCATTGTTTTTCACTTTAGTGAACGAATGTTCCCAACATTAGGGGGAGATAACAAGCAGTTGGAAAGTAAAAAATGGAATGAATTATCATGTCATCTTGATCCTTAGACTATAAACGGTGAACCAGAAGTTCAAAGGATAATTCATTTACCAATATTAAAGAATAAATTACCAAACAAGTTCACTGACCTAAATAGAGTGACTAAGTAAGTCACATAATCAACTGCTTATGCTCCAGTTATATTTGGGTCCCAAAAGGACAACCACATAGTTTGTAATAAGTCTATTGCACGTCTAAAGCGTGGTAGACTAGTTGATTCCAATAATAAAATTCCTCGAAAATTGGAGCAAGTATTTAAGATGGTCAAGTCGAGGTTATAGTAATAAGATCTCCTGAAGAGACAGTAGACATGATGGTTCAAGAAGAACCTCAGGTACATGAAAATAAAGAGATCTCGATAAGTTGTATCATGTCTAATATATGTATGGAATCGAAATAAAAATCGATGTCGTTATACTTTTGTATATAATATAGCGCTTGAAATGATGAAATGACGAGGATCAAGATTTAAGATCTGCCTATGAATGAAAATACATAAATGATTGGCCAAAATGGAAAGACACAAAGTATGACAGATTTAAATTCTCTAGTGAAATGGAAAGTTTTCGGACCAACAGTTCATACAACCGAATTTGTAAAGTATGTTGGATATTAATGGGGCTTTTATGCGAATCATGTTAAAATCAAAGTAAATGAGATAAGGCAAATATGATGCACAAGGATTTTCGCAAAAACCCATGATTGATTATAATGAGACATATTCTCTAGTGGTGGATGTAATGACTTTCCAATATTTTAGTAGTCTGGTAATATAAAGAGAGAATTGATATGCGTCTTATGAATGTTATGTATCACTTGATACTAAAAGTTTACATGAAAGTCCCTCAAGGATTTGAATTATCAAAAATCATGAGTTCTCGAGAACGATATGATCGTTATATACAGATTCATATTTGAATATGTTGAATATAATTGGAACTCCTGATGAGTATCGTAAAGCATTTAAGTGCTTATAAGGTTAGTTGAAACATCTTAAGGATGTAATTCTCGTGCACCAATAACTATACATAGAAAACTTGTGCTTGGTTATTATGGCATCTTAATGTACAATGTATAAGCATGGTACAATATGGATTAAATATTCAAGACATCATTGCATATGATATAGAAATCAATGAGGAGGTATATGTAATAGAACTCCTAAAGAGTGAATCCACATACATTGTTTTTCAAAGTTGAAAGAAGTATATATATGACTGCATATGCCTAAAGCATTGATTTCAAGTCCTCAAGAATGTATCTTTATAAAGTTAAAGATAGTATGAACTAAAATAGTCAAGTTGAGTGTTGTACAACTCATGATATATTCTGATAAAGAGAAATATAAGTTTGATAATATTATCCATCTTTATCAAATGTTCTTTCTTAAAAGTTCACTATAATCGCAATTTTCAGTGATGATGTCTGAGCATCATCAAGAGAAACTGGCGAGCTTTTAGAAGTGGAATTTTTTAATGACCCTAGCACAGTCTAATTATTACTCGACTTGCAGTTCGAGTATATTTTTAATCATACTTTTATTCATCTATCAAACTACATCTAGAAGATGTTGGTGGGATATTTTAGTATGTAAAGAGCTCAACCTTATAGTATGTAAAAGGTTGTTCAGACACTTTTTATAAGAAATGATTATTATCATCTCCTACCAAAGTAGAGATTCTCATTTCAAAAGTACGATGACTAAAGTGCAATTGTGCATTAACTTAACTTTCAACTATGCATGATAATATATATTTTTATTTATCAACATGATATAGCACATGTCCAATGAGGAGACATTTGAATGGTAAAGCAGATATATCGATACCCTAAAGGTAAGAATGATATGTGTCTGTATTTTACTAACCCATGAAAGTTAGTTCTGTTAGTCTTGTAGATATAAAGAATGTAACACCTCTTGGATCTTATGGTATTCATTCGCAAAAGGAAGCACTAGAAGTCTCACAAGAAGATTTTACAACATTACTCAATATAAAGGATTGCACTTCAAGGCATCAAACGACAAATCATTCTACAAAAGTTTTGAGCAACTTTCGAGGATTATGGACACACTTTACTTAAAGGGTATATATTATAATAAGGGGGAGATTTATTCAAGTTGCACTCTTTTTCCCTTAACTAAGTTTTATCCCAATGGGTTTTCTTAGTAAGGTTTTTAATGAGGCAACATACCTGATCCAGAAGTATCAGGGGGAGATAATGCGCATTACACGCTGCACTCTTTTTCCCTTAGCTATGGTTTTGTCCCACCGGGTTTTCCTAGCAAGGTTTTTAACGAGGCAACATCAAGCGTATTATGTTGATAACCAAGGGGGAGTGTTATGAATATATTTATTATTAATGTGGTTATCAACACCTAAAATAGATTAGGCTTGTTCCACAAGTTTTTTCTCAAATATATATAGTCTTTTGTATCTCTTGTAATATACACTTCCAATCAATGAAATTTCTCCCTATTATTTTCTTCTTCTTCTTCTTCTTTGCTATTAGGCTAGTTTCACAACAATAACCAATTTTAAGTAACTAATACGACAACCACATAAGCATTTGTATGATGTGTTTGTCAAATTAAGGGGCTGTTTGTTTACCTCTTAATGAGGCTCTTAATGGTTCAGACCTCTTACTAGTTCAGCACTTAATGATTCAGAATGTTTATTTCACGAGCAAATGTCTGAATGGTTCAGACATTTACCTCTAAATGGTTAAGTATTATATTGAGTCTGAATAGTTAAGACCTCTAATCTGAATTGGTCAGACATTTGCCTCTGAACGATTAAGCATTATACCAGCTTACTTGTTCAGCACTTAATCATTCAAAAATTGCCAAAGAGCCCCTAAGTGAGAGAATGAGACGGTTACGTGGTTAAACAACCATATCATACACATATCATGGTTAAAACAATATATACAAATGTTTATTGGAATTTTTCTAGTTACATGCTCAAAACAGATTGTGTCTAATCTGCCCTACCAAGATAAGCTTCATAAAATTTAAATAATTTGACACCTCGTAGATGGTTTTAAAAAAAATAAAGCCTAATATTCATGTATTATTTGGGTTAACAAATTAGGTCATTTTCAAGTTTTTTGGTTGTTATTTCTCTATAGATCTTGTCATTAAGCATGTGAACTTAAAATCATTATAAACGCGAGTGAAGGCATCGATTTCGGACCGACAATGCTAGTTGTGCCGGTGTTGATATTTTTACAATATTGCTAGCTTCGTCTCATGCATCTTGGCCAAATCTGACTCTTGAAAATTGATGGCTTATAGGTGGTTTAATTAAACGTAAAAGGTAACAATAACACATGTTACAACTTAAAAGTTTGAGTAAACTTCTGTTTTGCTCCCTGTGGTTTGGTCATTTTAACGGTTTTGCCTCAAACCTTTAAAAATAGCCATTTTACTCCCTAATCTATCAAGCTTATCTCTATTTCACTCCCCGCCCCTAACGCCATCCAATTAAACTGTTAAATACTGGTCACATGCCCTGAGGGGCATTTTAGTCTTTTAGTAAAACCACAAATAAAGATTATATTATTATTACTATTATTATTATTATTATTATTATTATTATTATTATTATTATTATTATTATTATTATTATTATTATTATATAACAAAACCCACACCTCTCCCTCTGCTAATCGTTATCACCCCAATCCTACTTCGTTTTCTCCAGCGGGAATTCCGGCTACCACCGCCCACTTCTTCTAACTGCCATTACGATGAAACAAATAAATGACACAGACCACAAGATAGTAAACAGTATAAACATTAAAGATGTATAATAAACGGTGCTTGCAATGTCTTCTTCACAAATCACAAAACAAACCTGCAACTATACTTTCTTCTTCACAAAATCTACCCTACGACATACCGTAACCCAAATATTTAAATCGATGGCCGCAACAAACAAACACACGTCGCTGGGAAATAAATAGACACCAGAAGCCGGCCATCGAAATTTCATGTGAAACGGGGATTTTGGATAACTCGTCATGGAATTTCTGTATTCAATGAATTTCGTATCTGTTTTGCTTTCTAATTCTCCCTATTTCACTCGATTCTCGCTCTCCTCTGTATCTGTTTATGTTTGCCAGAAAAACGAGATATAGGTTTGGCCGGAAATGTAGATTCAGGGAGCCGATTGGGGTAGTTTTGGGATGAAGGTTTAGGGCTGTGATTTGTGGGTTTCAGGACAGAGGTTTTGGTAACGATTTGGGGGTTTTGGGACGGAGGTTTGGGGCGGCGTTTTAGGTTAACGTAGGGCGGTGGAGTGGTGGTGTGTTGTAGCCGTCAGGTGACGACGGCGGCGTTAGGGTTCCGACGAAGTTAACAGAGATGATGAGCGGAGAGGAGATGAGGGTGAGATGAGAGAGAGAGATTAATAGGTTTTTTAAATAAAAAGATATAAAAATCCTAGTATATATATAATATTACCAAAATACCCTTTAAATTAACAGAGACTTTCGATGGAGTTAGACATGTGGAGCAAATTAGAGAAAAACAAATAACATTAGGGAGTAAAATGGCTATTTTTAAAGGTTTGGGGCAAAACCGTTAAAGTGACAAAACCACAGGGAGCAAAACGGAAGTTTACTCTAAAAGTTTTTTTAGGTACGATAAATAAAGGTCTGTTTCATGGTCTATGGTTTTTTTGTTTCTTTTGTACCTCGTACCAAGTATTTTAAGTTAGAAAATGCATAAAAAGTATTAGTGGACGACCTAATGAAGCGAATATCAATGGTGTCGAGTGTTAAAAGCATAAAAACACTAGAAACGGTATTCGAATTTAAGACATTTGCTAAAGCTTTACGCCATATCTTTAAGGTTATACCATATTAATCTTATGTAACTTTTATAAGAATATTCTACATGGAAAAGGCATATACATATATACACACACGCATATATAGATAGATATTTTGTTGGGGAGACGGGGAACTAATAAATTTTACATGTAAAAATTATTTTTAAATTGAATAAAATCATTTTTACATAAATTTTCGAAGCATTTGCATATAAACACATGTAGAAATCGTTCAAATAAAAAAATTGTAAAGAATATTTTTTGTCTAGACTAGTTTTTGAACTTTTTCAGGTATAATAGTTTTTACATGTGTTTATATGCAAAAGTTAAGAAAAAGATTAGATAAAACTTGTTTTTTTACATGTAAAAAAGATTTTTTTTTTTCATTAGTTAAAACTTTTTTTACATGTAAAAATGGCTTTTTTATTAGTTTTTTACATGTTTTATATATAGTTTCCCAATTATCTACTTTTTTATAATTTCCCAATAAACTCACCCTCTATATATATTATCAAAAGAGAAAAGGTATAGCGATTATATTTTAATAGATTTTAAGCATGCAAATTTTTGTCAAAGATTTTGTACGTATAAACCCGACAATGGGTATCTTTTTTCAATATAAGAAGCATACAAAATTTAAATAGTTTGAAAACTAACCAAAACTGACTGTCCTGTCCACATAAGCATACATAATTTAAATAGTTTGAAAACTAAGCATACATAATTTAAATAGTTTGAAAACTAACCAAAATTGACAATTGTTTTCTGTCCACATACAGTTCTTACGTCTTGATCTTTTTATTTGAAAATAACTATATATATCTATTTAAAATCATTACTGTATCATAAAGTCTAATATATAAAATCAATTTATAATCTATCTAAAAGTCTGTCTCCCAAAACCTCTGCCCATATCTATCCTTTAAAGCCAGCAGAGGTTGAAAGTCCTTCCTTTGGGATGCGTATAACTTTGCAGATGTTTTGAAATTGCCGGTAATTTCAAATTCAAAATGTCTGGGGATACGTAATTTGCAATTAATGCATGTCACTCACTCACTTTTATCAATTATCTTCTTATATAAAGGTTTTTTTTTTTTCTCATTTCCCTCTTCATATTTACACTCTCATGTTCTTTGCTTTTGTATTTTCAAACCACACTTCCAATGTATCTCCCTCAAATCCTTTCTTCTCAATACTCGACATTTGTTCATAAAGGAAAAGAGAAAACCGAAGCTCTCTCTGACCCACTTTCAGAACAAATTTTGGGGATATATCGTTTGCCTTGATGATGGTAATGTCATATATAATTATGTTTGTTTTTGTTTTTAATTTTTCATAATTGTTTTTTATCTGAGTTATGACTAAATGATGATTGTGAATGATTTGAGCAGATGATGATGATGATGATGATTGTTCTACAGTTGTTCTAGCATCATTGTTCCAACATCGTTGAAAGTATGTTTTTTTGTAGTTTTGAAATTTTGAATTTTGAACTGATTTACTCTAATTCTCGCTTTATATTTCAGTCTAATCACAGCTGTTTGAAATTCATACAATTATCTGCGAGTTATTTTAGGTTTGTGGATTTTTTTAAATTGTTGATGATGTTGATAATTTTTATTTTAAACTGTTGATATATTTCAGCTCTGTTTTCCTCGAGCGACCAGTGGTAGAAGTATTTGTGGAGCCATAATGGTTTTAGAATATGTTAATATGGATATTGATAGTATTAAATTAAACACAAAGAAAGATTATTAAATGTACAGTTAAATTAATCTGGGTTATGACTAAATGATGATTATGAATGATTTGGGCAGATGATCATGATGTAGAATCTATAGTGGTTCCTACTAAACACAAGAAAGTATCTGCTTCTGCTGTAAGATAAGATTTTATTTAATAAGATATATAAGTAGATTCAGTTTGTTCTTTCCTGCCTTTTTTGTATTAAAAGATGCATAAAGTTTGGAATTTTGATGTATAAAATGTATACATATAAGATGCATACACTTCTGCAGGCTCCGATGATTTAAAGCAGCTCTTTATCAAGCAAGTTCAGGATTAAGTATATGAGGATAGGGCTACTCTTCAAGAGCTGAAGAGGTGTTTTGATGGACTGCATCTTGGTCTGTTCACGAGAGACCAGGTTTCCAGAAACCTGATGGCGATGCCTTCAACTTCCGTGGAGTTTATGGCGATGGTCAAAGATATACATTGAGAGGTTCAGTACTCGAGGGAGTTGAAGCTAAAAGCACTTAATTTTTGCTGTTAGATTCTTAAATTTCTTGGTGTTGTTAGATTTTAAAGTTTCGTTGTTCAGTACTCGATGTAATTGTTGATCTTTTAATCTCATAATTAAATTTTAATCCTATTAATCTTTGTGGAGCATTTTATTTTTACTAATTTTTGGGTGCATAAATATTATTATGTAATTTTTTATATCATCTGAGTATTGCAGATCGATATTGATGTAGATGTGAAATTCTCTCTGAGTTTGATTTAGATTATGTTGATGTTGAATTGTACTTGAACAATTTTTTGAAGAATTACAAAGAATCAATTTCTGTTACTGTATAGATCTGTCAAAGTTAAAGTTTGCCAAAAGAGAACATCTGTTCGAAATCATAATCTGCTGATGATGAAAGCTTAATAATGAATTCAAAACATCAAAAGTCCCTTCTTAAAAAATAGTTAAAGATTCTTTTGATGTCTATCTGTTTTTAAACCTCTGTTTTTTAAAGTCTGTTGATATCTATCTGTTTTTTAACTGTTGGTCTTTAAATGAAGAGTTTTTTTATTGTTTTTTTATGCCAGAGGTTTGAAATTTTATTATTTGGTAAGTTAACAGTTTTTTGAAGAATTTCCTCCTCTCAATTGCAAAATACTCAACATCTGTTACTTTAAATGTCTGTCAAAGATAAAGTCTGCCCAAAGAGAACATCTGTTTAGTAGTGATCCTCTGCTAATCTAACGACTGTTTGACTTGCTACTGTTGCCAACATCTGTTGTTGCTTAACAGAGCTTCTCAACATCCGTGTGCGCTGAAGTGGTAGAAGTATGTGTTTAGGATGTAGAGTACTGTTGGTCTTTAAATGAAGAGTTTTTTTATTGTTTTTTTTTATGCCAGAGGTTTGAAATTTTTTTTTTATTATTATTTGGTAAGTCAACAGTTTTTTGAAGAATTTCCTCCTCTCAATTGCAAATACTCAACATCTATTACTTTAAATCTCTATCAAAGGTAAAGTCTACCCAAAGAGAACATCTGTTTAGTAGTGACCCTCTATTAATCTAACGGTTGTTTGACTTTCTACTGTTTCTAACATCTGTTGTTGCCTAACTGAGGTTCTGATGCGGGCCCAAGCGTAGAAGAGCGGGCCATCCGGTACTTGGAGGCCCAAGATCGCGTCACAAAAGGGGCCTCACTGAAATGGCTCTAACTTGGGCTACGGAGGTCCGTTTGGGGCGTGTGACCAGTCAAAACGAACGGGAGAAGGAGCTCTATCTTGCTGCAAACGCCTACGGCGGTTTGGGTCATCGTCCGGGCCGAAAAAACGCTTATTTCTATTAGTTTTTTCCATTTTTATGTTTTTTCAAGTATTTTGGGCATTTTGTTTTTGGGCTTGTGTTTGGCCCGTTGTCTTTTTTAAGCCCGTTTCGAATTTCTGTCATTATTTATATGTCCCTTGAGTGAATGAAACAAGCAGACTTGAATTTTGAGAAAAGTTATTTTTCACTTCAAATTCTGTGGCCTTTGGGTTGCAATTTGGGGGTTGGGAAAGAGACACACGGGTATTCGTAGAATCAACGTGTTGATCTTCGTTTATCGTATCACTCACTACATCAGTTGGTATCAGAGCCGAATTCCTGGCTCAAAATGCCTCCGAGGAGAAACAACAACAGGCCTCTCGATGAAGTGTATGAACGAGAGTTGGAGCAGCGCCTTATGGCGAGGATGGATGAACGGTTGGATCAAGTGGTCAATCAGTTGACTGATCGGATGGCCGATTTGATCAATCGTAGGAGGCAGGGACCCGATGGCGGGTATGGTTCTGATTTTAGTAACCCATTTGGTGACGGTTCGGCTTCCGAAGACGAACTGGAGGGGAGACCAAGGGGTGAACGTGGAGGGGGCAACAGGCGTTGGGATTCTGGGATTAGAGTTGATATTCCAGAATTTGATGGGTCTAGTTTGAATCCAGAGGGGTTCATCGATTGGTTGGCTACCGTGGAGGAGGTGTTTGAATACAAGGAGGTGCCTGAAAATAAGCGGGTGGCCTTGATCGCTACCAGGTTACGTGGTAGGGCCTCTGCGTGGTGGCAACAGTTGAAGTTAACCAGAAACAGGCTCGGGAAGTCAAGGATCGTGACATGGACCAAGATGAAAAAATGCTTGCGGTCCAACTTTTTGCCTCATAACTTTCAAAGGTTGATGTACCAGCGTCTGCAGAATTTGAAACAGGGGGCTAAATCGGTTGATGATTATACCACAGAGTTTTACCAGTTGATTGCGAGGAATGATATTCAAGAACCGGAGGAGCAACTTGTTTCTCGGTATATTGGGGGTCTAAGGGTTCAAATCATGGAGGCCGTGAATCTTTTTGATC
This sequence comes from Helianthus annuus, assembly GCF_002127325.2. Classification (NCBI taxonomy): domain Eukaryota; kingdom Viridiplantae; phylum Streptophyta; class Magnoliopsida; order Asterales; family Asteraceae; genus Helianthus; species Helianthus annuus. The sequence goes on from NC_035442.2 coordinate 168,073,614, forward strand.
CGTTAACCATTCCTGAGGCACACCAACGGGCGTTGGCCTTTGAGAAGCAAAACCGTCGGGTGGGCGGTTCATTTACCCCTACTGGGGGAAACGTTGGGTCTGGCAGTGGGGCGCCTCGTGGCGGGCCGAGTCAACAGAAGCCGGGGGGTAGCAATACCGGGCCTACTTCTAAGGGGGCTAGTAGTAGTGGTCCAAGATGTTTCAATTGTGGTGAGACGGGCCATCGTCAGGCGGAGTGCAAAAGGGCTGGCAAAAGGCACTTGTTTGCTGAGTCTGAGGACGAACAATATGAAGAGTATGAAAACAATCCAGTCTACGATGAAGAAACTGAATATGAAGAGGAGGTTGTGACTGGTGATGTTGGGGTGAATTTGGTGGTTAGACGTTCTTGCTATACACCAAAGGCAGATGGGGATGATTGGCTGAAGCATAACATCTTCCACTCAACATGTACTATTTTGGGAAAGGTTTGCACGTTCGTCATCGATTCCGGGAGTTGTGACAATCTGATTTCTGAAGAGGCAGTCCAAAAGTTGGCCTTGAAGACAGAGAGTCACCCGAAACCGTACAAGCTTCAATGGCTGAAAAAGGGAGGTGAAGTGACGGTATCTAAAAGGGCACTGGTTTCAATTTCCATTGGGTCCACGTACAAGGATGATGTCGTGTGTGATGTGGTCCCTATGGACGCGTGTCACTTATTGTTGGGCAGGCCTTGGGAGTACGAGCGTAATATAGAACATAACGGGCGATCCAATACGTATAGTTTCCTGTTTGGTGGTGTGAAGATCACTCTTGTTCCTAGCAAGCCTAAGCAATTAGCCACGAAACAGTCGGGCAGTTTGTTGACCATTAGTCAGTTTCAAGATGAGTTGGAGGAAGCAGACAATGTTTTTATTTTGATTGGGAAGCCTGTGGCCGAGGAAGTCGACATTCCTGAATGTATGGTTCCGTTATTCGAGGAGTTTGTTGATGTTTTCCCAGATGATTTACCTGCCGGGTTGCCACCCCTACGAGACATCCAACATCACATTGATTTGGAACCGGGGTCCCAGCTACCCAATAAGCCCCATTACAGAATGAGTCCAAAGGAGCATGAGGAATTACGTCGGCAGGTTGAAGATTTAATTTCTAAGGGGTATGTTCGGGAAAGCATGAGTCCTTGTGCTGTTCCTGCCCTGTTGACTCCAAAGAAGGATGGGACGTGGCGTATGTGTGTTGACAGTCGTGCAGTCAACAAGATCACTGTGAGGTACAGGTTTCCTATTCCTCGACTTGATGATTTGCTTGATCAAATTAGCGGTGCCACTATTTTCACGAAACTAGACTTGAAGAGTGGGTATTACCAGATCCGACTCAGGCCTGGGGATGAGTGGAAAACCGCCTTCAAGACTCGTGAGGGGTTATATGAATGGTTAGTGATGCCTTTTGGCTTGTCCAATGCCCCTAGTACGTTTATGCGGGTCATGAACCAGTTGTTTAGGCCCTTTATTGGCAAATTTGTTGTGGTTTATTTTGATGATGTTCTTATTTATAGCCCTAATTTCGATGAGCATGTGAAGCATGTACGGCAGGTTTTGACCTTGCTCCGAAGGGATAACTTGTATGCAGCTAGAAAGAAGTGTGTCTTTATGGTCCCTAAGGTCCTGTTTTTGGGGTATGTTGTTTCTGGTGACGGGATACAGGTGGATGAATCCAAGGTAGCGGCTGTTAAGCAGTGGCCAACCCCCACTACAATAACTGAAGTACGTAGCTTCCATGGTCTTGCTTCATTTTATAGACGGTTCATTCGAAATTTCAGTTCCCTTATGGCACCAGTGACTGATTGCATGAAGGGAAAGACCTTTATATGGACTGAGGAGGCAGAATCAGCTTTTCAGTTAATCAAAGAAAAGCTTACATCAGCACCAATTCTTATTTTGCCAGATTTTTCTCGGGTTTTTGAGTTGCACACAGATGCCTCGCAGGGTGGTATTGGGGCAGTCCTAAGTCAAGGGGGGCGTCCAGTTTCTTATTTCAGTGAGAAGTTGACTGGGCCAAAATTACGTTACAGTACTTATGATCTTGAATTTTATGCAGTGGTCCAGGCTGTGAAACATTGGCGTCACTATTTGTTTCACAAGGAGTTTGTTTTATTTACAGACCATGATTCGCTGAGGCATATCCGCAGTCAAGATAAAGTTTCACATAAGCATGCCCGGTGGATGGCTTTCTTGGAAAAGTTTACCTTTGTTGTGAAGCATAAGTCTGGAATCTCGAATCGTGTGGCAGATGCCTTGAGCAGGAGGAGTAGCCTGCTTGTTTCTATGAGAGTTGTTGTACCCGGGCTAGACAATCTCATGGAACAGCTCACAGCAGATCCATATTTTTCTGTCATTTTGCAGGATGTGCAGTTGGGGAAGAGGGCAGATTTTCTTGTGCATGATGGCTTTCTTTTTAAGGAAAATCAATTGTGTATTCCCAATTCCAGCCTCCGACTTCAAATAATTAAAGAACTGCATGGAGAAGGGCACGTGGGAAGAGACCGTACTTTACGACTGGTGCAGTCTTCTTATTTTTGGCCTACTTTGCGGAGGGATGTTGAACGGTTTGTTAGACGTTGCAGGATCTGTCAAGTTTCAAAAGGCACAGCTACCAACGCAGGGCTTTATATGCCTCTACCCATTCCTGAGCAACCTTGGGTAGATATTAGCATGGATTTTGTGTTGGGGTTACCCCGTACTCAGCGTGGTAATGATTCGATCTTCGTCGTGGTGGACCGGTTTTCTAAAATGGTGCACTTTATTCCTTGCAAGAAGACAACGGATGCAGTTAATGTGGCTCAGTTGTTCTTTCGAGATATCTATCGTTTGCATGGTTTGCCGTCTTCTATAGTTTCTGATCGGGATACTCGTTTCTTGAGTCACTTTTGGCGCAGTTTATGGAAAATGGTGAACACTCAGCTCAATTTTAGCAGTGCTTACCACCCACAAACTGATGGGCAGACAGAGGTTGTTAATCGATCACTTGGTAATCTTTTGCGGTGTCTTGTGGGTGATCATGTGAAGTCGTGGGATCAAAAGCTTTGTCAGGCTGAGTTTGCTCATAATCATGCTGTTAATAGGAGTACTGGGTTTAGTCCGTTTGAGGTGGTCTATTCTGCCAAGCCTCGGGGTCCTCTTGATTTGATGTCACTTCCTTCACCAGGTTCTGTTCCCAAAAAGGTGCAAGATTTCGTGGTTGGGTTACATGATGTTCATAAAGCTGTGCAGGATAACTTGGCCAACGCTAATTCAAAGTACAAGCAAGCTGCAGATCAAAAGCGTAGACAAGTTGATTTTGAAGAGGGTGATTTTGTTTGGGCCATTTTGACTAAGGATCGCTTCTCGGTGGGGGAGTATAATAAGTTGTCAGCCAAGAAGATTGGGCCAGTAGAGATTGTGCAGAAGATAAATTCTAATGCCTATCGTCTGAAGTTACCAAGCCATATTCGTTGCTCTGATGTTTTCAATGTCAAACATTTGCTGCCTTTTCATGGGGATTCGTCTGATGATGAGGTTGCTGCGGATTCGAGGTCGAATTTTGTCTACCCAGGAGGGAATGATGCGGGCCCAAGCGTAGAAGAGCGGGCCATCCGGTACTTGGAGGCCCAAGATCGCGTCACAAAAGGGGCCTCACTGAAATGGCTCTAACTTGGGCTACGGAGGTCCGTTTGGGGCGTGTGACCAGTCAAAACGAACGGGAGAAGGAGCTCTATCTTGCTGCAAACGCCTACGGCGGTTTGGGTCATCGTCCGGGCCGAAAAAACGCTTATTTCTATTAGTTTTTTCCATTTTTATGTTTTTTCAAGTATTTTGGGCATTTTGTTTTTGGGCTTGTGTTTGGCCCGTTGTCTTTTTTAAGCCCGTTTCGAATTTCTGTCATTATTTATATGTCCCTTGAGTGAATGAAACAAGCAGACTTGAATTTTGAGAAAAGTTATTTTTCACTTCAAATTCTGTGGCCTTTGGGTTGCAATTTGGGGGTTGGGAAAGAGACACACGGGTATTCGTAGAATCAACGTGTTGATCTTCGTTTATCGTATCACTCACTACATCAGTTGGTATCAGAGCCGAATTCCTGGCTCAAAATGCCTCCGAGGAGAAACAACAACAGGCCTCTCGATGAAGTGTATGAACGAGAGTTGGAGCAGCGCCTTATGGCGAGGATGGATGAACGGTTGGATCAAGTGGTCAATCAGTTGACTGATCGGATGGCCGATTTGATCAATCGTAGGAGGCAGGGACCCGATGGCGGGTATGGTTCTGATTTTAGTAACCCATTTGGTGACGGTTCGGCTTCCGAAGACGAACTGGAGGGGAGACCAAGGGGTGAACGTGGAGGGGGCAACAGGCGTTGGGATTCTGGGATTAGAGTTGATATTCCAGAATTTGATGGGTCTAGTTTGAATCCAGAGGGGTTCATCGATTGGTTGGCTACCGTGGAGGAGGTGTTTGAATACAAGGAGGTGCCTGAAAATAAGCGGGTGGCCTTGATCGCTACCAGGTTACGTGGTAGGGCCTCTGCGTGGTGGCAACAGTTGAAGTTAACCAGAAACAGGCTCGGGAAGTCAAGGATCGTGACATGGACCAAGATGAAAAAATGCTTGCGGTCCAACTTTTTGCCTCATAACTTTCAAAGGTTGATGTACCAGCGTCTGCAGAATTTGAAACAGGGGGCTAAATCGGTTGATGATTATACCACAGAGTTTTACCAGTTGATTGCGAGGAATGATATTCAAGAACCGGAGGAGCAACTTGTTTCTCGGTATATTGGGGGTCTAAGGGTTCAAATCATGGAGGCCGTGAATCTTTTTGATCCGTTAACCATTCCTGAGGCACACCAACGGGCGTTGGCCTTTGAGAAGCAAAACCGTCGGGTGGGCGGTTCATTTACCCCTACTGGGGGAAACGTTGGGTCTGGCAGTGGGGCGCCTCGTGGCGGGCCGAGTCAACAGAAGCCGGGGGGTAGCAATACCGGGCCTACTTCTAAGGGGGCTAGTAGTAGTGGTCCAAGATGTTTCAATTGTGGTGAGACGGGCCATCGTCAGGCGGAGTGCAAAAGGGCTGGCAAAAGGCACTTGTTTGCTGAGTCTGAGGACGAACAATATGAAGAGTATGAAAACAATCCAGTCTACGATGAAGAAACTGAATATGAAGAGGAGGTTGTGACTGGTGATGTTGGGGTGAATTTGGTGGTTAGACGTTCTTGCTATACACCAAAGGCAGATGGGGATGATTGGCTGAAGCATAACATCTTCCACTCAACATGTACTATTTTGGGAAAGGTTTGCACGTTCGTCATCGATTCCGGGAGTTGTGACAATCTGATTTCTGAAGAGGCAGTCCAAAAGTTGGCCTTGAAGACAGAGAGTCACCCGAAACCGTACAAGCTTCAATGGCTGAAAAAGGGAGGTGAAGTGACGGTATCTAAAAGGGCACTGGTTTCAATTTCCATTGGGTCCACGTACAAGGATGATGTCGTGTGTGATGTGGTCCCTATGGACGCGTGTCACTTATTGTTGGGCAGGCCTTGGGAGTACGAGCGTAATATAGAACATAACGGGCGATCCAATACGTATAGTTTCCTGTTTGGTGGTGTGAAGATCACTCTTGTTCCTAGCAAGCCTAAGCAATTAGCCACGAAACAGTCGGGCAGTTTGTTGACCATTAGTCAGTTTCAAGATGAGTTGGAGGAAGCAGACAATGTTTTTATTTTGATTGGGAAGCCTGTGGCCGAGGAAGTCGACATTCCTGAATGTATGGTTCCGTTATTCGAGGAGTTTGTTGATGTTTTCCCAGATGATTTACCTGCCGGGTTGCCACCCCTACGAGACATCCAACATCACATTGATTTGGAACCGGGGTCCCAGCTACCCAATAAGCCCCATTACAGAATGAGTCCAAAGGAGCATGAGGAATTACGTCGGCAGGTTGAAGATTTAATTTCTAAGGGGTATGTTCGGGAAAGCATGAGTCCTTGTGCTGTTCCTGCCCTGTTGACTCCAAAGAAGGATGGGACGTGGCGTATGTGTGTTGACAGTCGTGCAGTCAACAAGATCACTGTGAGGTACAGGTTTCCTATTCCTCGACTTGATGATTTGCTTGATCAAATTAGCGGTGCCACTATTTTCACGAAACTAGACTTGAAGAGTGGGTATTACCAGATCCGACTCAGGCCTGGGGATGAGTGGAAAACCGCCTTCAAGACTCGTGAGGGGTTATATGAATGGTTAGTGATGCCTTTTGGCTTGTCCAATGCCCCTAGTACGTTTATGCGGGTCATGAACCAGTTGTTTAGGCCCTTTATTGGCAAATTTGTTGTGGTTTATTTTGATGATGTTCTTATTTATAGCCCTAATTTCGATGAGCATGTGAAGCATGTACGGCAGGTTTTGACCTTGCTCCGAAGGGATAACTTGTATGCAGCTAGAAAGAAGTGTGTCTTTATGGTCCCTAAGGTCCTGTTTTTGGGGTATGTTGTTTCTGGTGACGGGATACAGGTGGATGAATCCAAGGTAGCGGCTGTTAAGCAGTGGCCAACCCCCACTACAATAACTGAAGTACGTAGCTTCCATGGTCTTGCTTCATTTTATAGACGGTTCATTCGAAATTTCAGTTCCCTTATGGCACCAGTGACTGATTGCATGAAGGGAAAGACCTTTATATGGACTGAGGAGGCAGAATCAGCTTTTCAGTTAATCAAAGAAAAGCTTACATCAGCACCAATTCTTATTTTGCCAGATTTTTCTCGGGTTTTTGAGTTGCACACAGATGCCTCGCAGGGTGGTATTGGGGCAGTCCTAAGTCAAGGGGGGCGTCCAGTTTCTTATTTCAGTGAGAAGTTGACTGGGCCAAAATTACGTTACAGTACTTATGATCTTGAATTTTATGCAGTGGTCCAGGCTGTGAAACATTGGCGTCACTATTTGTTTCACAAGGAGTTTGTTTTATTTACAGACCATGATTCGCTGAGGCATATCCGCAGTCAAGATAAAGTTTCACATAAGCATGCCCGGTGGATGGCTTTCTTGGAAAAGTTTACCTTTGTTGTGAAGCATAAGTCTGGAATCTCGAATCGTGTGGCAGATGCCTTGAGCAGGAGGAGTAGCCTGCTTGTTTCTATGAGAGTTGTTGTACCCGGGCTAGACAATCTCATGGAACAGCTCACAGCAGATCCATATTTTTCTGTCATTTTGCAGGATGTGCAGTTGGGGAAGAGGGCAGATTTTCTTGTGCATGATGGCTTTCTTTTTAAGGAAAATCAATTGTGTATTCCCAATTCCAGCCTCCGACTTCAAATAATTAAAGAACTGCATGGAGAAGGGCACGTGGGAAGAGACCGTACTTTACGACTGGTGCAGTCTTCTTATTTTTGGCCTACTTTGCGGAGGGATGTTGAACGGTTTGTTAGACGTTGCAGGATCTGTCAAGTTTCAAAAGGCACAGCTACCAACGCAGGGCTTTATATGCCTCTACCCATTCCTGAGCAACCTTGGGTAGATATTAGCATGGATTTTGTGTTGGGGTTACCCCGTACTCAGCGTGGTAATGATTCGATCTTCGTCGTGGTGGACCGGTTTTCTAAAATGGTGCACTTTATTCCTTGCAAGAAGACAACGGATGCAGTTAATGTGGCTCAGTTGTTCTTTCGAGATATCTATCGTTTGCATGGTTTGCCGTCTTCTATAGTTTCTGATCGGGATACTCGTTTCTTGAGTCACTTTTGGCGCAGTTTATGGAAAATGGTGAACACTCAGCTCAATTTTAGCAGTGCTTACCACCCACAAACTGATGGGCAGACAGAGGTTGTTAATCGATCACTTGGTAATCTTTTGCGGTGTCTTGTGGGTGATCATGTGAAGTCGTGGGATCAAAAGCTTTGTCAGGCTGAGTTTGCTCATAATCATGCTGTTAATAGGAGTACTGGGTTTAGTCCGTTTGAGGTGGTCTATTCTGCCAAGCCTCGGGGTCCTCTTGATTTGATGTCACTTCCTTCACCAGGTTCTGTTCCCAAAAAGGTGCAAGATTTCGTGGTTGGGTTACATGATGTTCATAAAGCTGTGCAGGATAACTTGGCCAACGCTAATTCAAAGTACAAGCAAGCTGCAGATCAAAAGCGTAGACAAGTTGATTTTGAAGAGGGTGATTTTGTTTGGGCCATTTTGACTAAGGATCGCTTCTCGGTGGGGGAGTATAATAAGTTGTCAGCCAAGAAGATTGGGCCAGTAGAGATTGTGCAGAAGATAAATTCTAATGCCTATCGTCTGAAGTTACCAAGCCATATTCGTTGCTCTGATGTTTTCAATGTCAAACATTTGCTGCCTTTTCATGGGGATTCGTCTGATGATGAGGTTGCTGCGGATTCGAGGTCGAATTTTGTCTACCCAGGAGGGAATGATGCGGGCCCAAGCGTAGAAGAGCGGGCCATCCGGTACTTGGAGGCCCAAGATCGCGTCACAAAAGGGGCCTCACTGAAATGGCTCTAACTTGGGCTACGGAGGTCCGTTTGGGGCGTGTGACCAGTCAAAACGAACGGGAGAAGGAGCTCTATCTTGCTGCAAACGCCTACGGCGGTTTGGGTCATCGTCCGGGCCGAAAAAACGCTTATTTCTATTAGTTTTTTCCATTTTTATGTTTTTTCAAGTATTTTGGGCATTTTGTTTTTGGGCTTGTGTTTGGCCCGTTGTCTTTTTTAAGCCCGTTTCGAATTTCTGTCATTATTTATATGTCCCTTGAGTGAATGAAACAAGCAGACTTGAATTTTGAGAAAAGTTATTTTTCACTTCAAATTCTGTGGCCTTTGGGTTGCAATTTGGGGGTTGGGAAAGAGACACACGGGTATTCGTAGAATCAACGTGTTGATCTTCGTTTATCGTATCACTCACTACATCAGTTGGTATCAGAGCCGAATTCCTGGCTCAAAATGCCTCCGAGGAGAAACAACAACAGGCCTCTCGATGAAGTGTATGAACGAGAGTTGGAGCAGCGCCTTATGGCGAGGATGGATGAACGGTTGGATCAAGTGGTCAATCAGTTGACTGATCGGATGGCCGATTTGATCAATCGTAGGAGGCAGGGACCCGATGGCGGGTATGGTTCTGATTTTAGTAACCCATTTGGTGACGGTTCGGCTTCCGAAGACGAACTGGAGGGGAGACCAAGGGGTGAACGTGGAGGGGGCAACAGGCGTTGGGATTCTGGGATTAGAGTTGATATTCCAGAATTTGATGGGTCTAGTTTGAATCCAGAGGGGTTCATCGATTGGTTGGCTACCGTGGAGGAGGTGTTTGAATACAAGGAGGTGCCTGAAAATAAGCGGGTGGCCTTGATCGCTACCAGGTTACGTGGTAGGGCCTCTGCGTGGTGGCAACAGTTGAAGTTAACCAGAAACAGGCTCGGGAAGTCAAGGATCGTGACATGGACCAAGATGAAAAAATGCTTGCGGTCCAACTTTTTGCCTCATAACTTTCAAAGGTTGATGTACCAGCGTCTGCAGAATTTGAAACAGGGGGCTAAATCGGTTGATGATTATACCACAGAGTTTTACCAGTTGATTGCGAGGAATGATATTCAAGAACCGGAGGAGCAACTTGTTTCTCGGTATATTGGGGGTCTAAGGGTTCAAATCATGGAGGCCGTGAATCTTTTTGATCCGTTAACCATTCCTGAGGCACACCAACGGGCGTTGGCCTTTGAGAAGCAAAACCGTCGGGTGGGCGGTTCATTTACCCCTACTGGGGGAAACGTTGGGTCTGGCAGTGGGGCGCCTCGTGGCGGGCCGAGTCAACAGAAGCCGGGGGGTAGCAATACCGGGCCTACTTCTAAGGGGGCTAGTAGTAGTGGTCCAAGATGTTTCAATTGTGGTGAGACGGGCCATCGTCAGGCGGAGTGCAAAAGGGCTGGCAAAAGGCACTTGTTTGCTGAGTCTGAGGACGAACAATATGAAGAGTATGAAAACAATCCAGTCTACGATGAAGAAACTGAATATGAAGAGGAGGTTGTGACTGGTGATGTTGGGGTGAATTTGGTGGTTAGACGTTCTTGCTATACACCAAAGGCAGATGGGGATGATTGGCTGAAGCATAACATCTTCCACTCAACATGTACTATTTTGGGAAAGGTTTGCACGTTCGTCATCGATTCCGGGAGTTGTGACAATCTGATTTCTGAAGAGGCAGTCCAAAAGTTGGCCTTGAAGACAGAGAGTCACCCGAAACCGTACAAGCTTCAATGGCTGAAAAAGGGAGGTGAAGTGACGGTATCTAAAAGGGCACTGGTTTCAATTTCCATTGGGTCCACGTACAAGGATGATGTCGTGTGTGATGTGGTCCCTATGGACGCGTGTCACTTATTGTTGGGCAGGCCTTGGGAGTACGAGCGTAATATAGAACATAACGGGCGATCCAATACGTATAGTTTCCTGTTTGGTGGTGTGAAGATCACTCTTGTTCCTAGCAAGCCTAAGCAATTAGCCACGAAACAGTCGGGCAGTTTGTTGACCATTAGTCAGTTTCAAGATGAGTTGGAGGAAGCAGACAATGTTTTTATTTTGATTGGGAAGCCTGTGGCCGAGGAAGTCGACATTCCTGAATGTATGGTTCCGTTATTCGAGGAGTTTGTTGATGTTTTCCCAGATGATTTACCTGCCGGGTTGCCACCCCTACGAGACATCCAACATCACATTGATTTGGAACCGGGGTCCCAGCTACCCAATAAGCCCCATTACAGAATGAGTCCAAAGGAGCATGAGGAATTACGTCGGCAGGTTGAAGATTTAATTTCTAAGGGGTATGTTCGGGAAAGCATGAGTCCTTGTGCTGTTCCTGCCCTGTTGACTCCAAAGAAGGATGGGACGTGGCGTATGTGTGTTGACAGTCGTGCAGTCAACAAGATCACTGTGAGGTACAGGTTTCCTATTCCTCGACTTGATGATTTGCTTGATCAAATTAGCGGTGCCACTATTTTCACGAAACTAGACTTGAAGAGTGGGTATTACCAGATCCGACTCAGGCCTGGGGATGAGTGGAAAACCGCCTTCAAGACTCGTGAGGGGTTATATGAATGGTTAGTGATGCCTTTTGGCTTGTCCAATGCCCCTAGTACGTTTATGCGGGTCATGAACCAGTTGTTTAGGCCCTTTATTGGCAAATTTGTTGTGGTTTATTTTGATGATGTTCTTATTTATAGCCCTAATTTCGATGAGCATGTGAAGCATGTACGGCAGGTTTTGACCTTGCTCCGAAGGGATAACTTGTATGCAGCTAGAAAGAAGTGTGTCTTTATGGTCCCTAAGGTCCTGTTTTTGGGGTATGTTGTTTCTGGTGACGGGATACAGGTGGATGAATCCAAGGTAGCGGCTGTTAAGCAGTGGCCAACCCCCACTACAATAACTGAAGTACGTAGCTTCCATGGTCTTGCTTCATTTTATAGACGGTTCATTCGAAATTTCAGTTCCCTTATGGCACCAGTGACTGATTGCATGAAGGGAAAGACCTTTATATGGACTGAGGAGGCAGAATCAGCTTTTCAGTTAATCAAAGAAAAGCTTACATCAGCACCAATTCTTATTTTGCCAGATTTTTCTCGGGTTTTTGAGTTGCACACAGATGCCTCGCAGGGTGGTATTGGGGCAGTCCTAAGTCAAGGGGGGCGTCCAGTTTCTTATTTCAGTGAGAAGTTGACTGGGCCAAAATTACGTTACAGTACTTATGATCTTGAATTTTATGCAGTGGTCCAGGCTGTGAAACATTGGCGTCACTATTTGTTTCACAAGGAGTTTGTTTTATTTACAGACCATGATTCGCTGAGGCATATCCGCAGTCAAGATAAAGTTTCACATAAGCATGCCCGGTGGATGGCTTTCTTGGAAAAGTTTACCTTTGTTGTGAAGCATAAGTCTGGAATCTCGAATCGTGTGGCAGATGCCTTGAGCAGGAGGAGTAGCCTGCTTGTTTCTATGAGAGTTGTTGTACCCGGGCTAGACAATCTCATGGAACAGCTCACAGCAGATCCATATTTTTCTGTCATTTTGCAGGATGTGCAGTTGGGGAAGAGGGCAGATTTTCTTGTGCATGATGGCTTTCTTTTTAAGGAAAATCAATTGTGTATTCCCAATTCCAGCCTCCGACTTCAAATAATTAAAGAACTGCATGGAGAAGGGCACGTGGGAAGAGACCGTACTTTACGACTGGTGCAGTCTTCTTATTTTTGGCCTACTTTGCGGAGGGATGTTGAACGGTTTGTTAGACGTTGCAGGATCTGTCAAGTTTCAAAAGGCACAGCTACCAACGCAGGGCTTTATATGCCTCTACCCATTCCTGAGCAACCTTGGGTAGATATTAGCATGGATTTTGTGTTGGGGTTACCCCGTACTCAGCGTGGTAATGATTCGATCTTCGTCGTGGTGGACCGGTTTTCTAAAATGGTGCACTTTATTCCTTGCAAGAAGACAACGGATGCAGTTAATGTGGCTCAGTTGTTCTTTCGAGATATCTATCGTTTGCATGGTTTGCCGTCTTCTATAGTTTCTGATCGGGATACTCGTTTCTTGAGTCACTTTTGGCGCAGTTTATGGAAAATGGTGAACACTCAGCTCAATTTTAGCAGTGCTTACCACCCACAAACTGATGGGCAGACAGAGGTTGTTAATCGATCACTTGGTAATCTTTTGCGGTGTCTTGTGGGTGATCATGTGAAGTCGTGGGATCAAAAGCTTTGTCAGGCTGAGTTTGCTCATAATCATGCTGTTAATAGGAGTACTGGGTTTAGTCCGTTTGAGGTGGTCTATTCTGCCAAGCCTCGGGGTCCTCTTGATTTGATGTCACTTCCTTCACCAGGTTCTGTTCCCAAAAAGGTGCAAGATTTCGTGGTTGGGTTACATGATGTTCATAAAGCTGTGCAGGATAACTTGGCCAACGCTAATTCAAAGTACAAGCAAGCTGCAGATCAAAAGCGTAGACAAGTTGATTTTGAAGAGGGTGATTTTGTTTGGGCCATTTTGACTAAGGATCGCTTCTCGGTGGGGGAGTATAATAAGTTGTCAGCCAAGAAGATTGGGCCAGTAGAGATTGTGCAGAAGATAAATTCTAATGCCTATCGTCTGAAGTTACCAAGCCATATTCGTTGCTCTGATGTTTTCAATGTCAAACATTTGCTGCCTTTTCATGGGGATTCGTCTGATGATGAGGTTGCTGCGGATTCGAGGTCGAATTTTGTCTACCCAGGAGGGAATGATGCGGGCCCAAGCGTAGAAGAGCGGGCCATCCGGTACTTGGAGGCCCAAGATCGCGTCACAAAAGGGGCCTCACTGAAATGGCTCTAACTTGGGCTACGGAGGTCCGTTTGGGGCGTGTGACCAGTCAAAACGAACGGGAGAAGGAGCTCTATCTTGCTGCAAACGCCTACGGCGGTTTGGGTCATCGTCCGGGCCGAAAAAACGCTTATTTCTATTAGTTTTTTCCATTTTTATGTTTTTTCAAGTATTTTGGGCATTTTGTTTTTGGGCTTGTGTTTGGCCCGTTGTCTTTTTTAAGCCCGTTTCGAATTTCTGTCATTATTTATATGTCCCTTGAGTGAATGAAACAAGCAGACTTGAATTTTGAGAAAAGTTATTTTTCACTTCAAATTCTGTGGCCTTTGGGTTGCAATTTGGGGGTTGGGAAAGAGACACACGGGTATTCGTAGAATCAACGTGTTGATCTTCGTTTATCGTATCACTCACTACATCAGTTGGTATCAGAGCCGAATTCCTGGCTCAAAATGCCTCCGAGGAGAAACAACAACAGGCCTCTCGATGAAGTGTATGAACGAGAGTTGGAGCAGCGCCTTATGGCGAGGATGGATGAACGGTTGGATCAAGTGGTCAATCAGTTGACTGATCGGATGGCCGATTTGATCAATCGTAGGAGGCAGGGACCCGATGGCGGGTATGGTTCTGATTTTAGTAACCCATTTGGTGACGGTTCGGCTTCCGAAGACGAACTGGAGGGGAGACCAAGGGGTGAACGTGGAGGGGGCAACAGGCGTTGGGATTCTGGGATTAGAGTTGATATTCCAGAATTTGATGGGTCTAGTTTGAATCCAGAGGGGTTCATCGATTGGTTGGCTACCGTGGAGGAGGTGTTTGAATACAAGGAGGTGCCTGAAAATAAGCGGGTGGCCTTGATCGCTACCAGGTTACGTGGTAGGGCCTCTGCGTGGTGGCAACAGTTGAAGTTAACCAGAAACAGGCTCGGGAAGTCAAGGATCGTGACATGGACCAAGATGAAAAAATGCTTGCGGTCCAACTTTTTGCCTCATAACTTTCAAAGGTTGATGTACCAGCGTCTGCAGAATTTGAAACAGGGGGCTAAATCGGTTGATGATTATACCACAGAGTTTTACCAGTTGATTGCGAGGAATGATATTCAAGAACCGGAGGAGCAACTTGTTTCTCGGTATATTGGGGGTCTAAGGGTTCAAATCATGGAGGCCGTGAATCTTTTTGATCCGTTAACCATTCCTGAGGCACACCAACGGGCGTTGGCCTTTGAGAAGCAAAACCGTCGGGTGGGCGGTTCATTTACCCCTACTGGGGGAAACGTTGGGTCTGGCAGTGGGGCGCCTCGTGGCGGGCCGAGTCAACAGAAGCCGGGGGGTAGCAATACCGGGCCTACTTCTAAGGGGGCTAGTAGTAGTGGTCCAAGATGTTTCAATTGTGGTGAGACGGGCCATCGTCAGGCGGAGTGCAAAAGGGCTGGCAAAAGGCACTTGTTTGCTGAGTCTGAGGACGAACAATATGAAGAGTATGAAAACAATCCAGTCTACGATGAAGAAACTGAATATGAAGAGGAGGTTGTGACTGGTGATGTTGGGGTGAATTTGGTGGTTAGACGTTCTTGCTATACACCAAAGGCAGATGGGGATGATTGGCTGAAGCATAACATCTTCCACTCAACATGTACTATTTTGGGAAAGGTTTGCACGTTCGTCATCGATTCCGGGAGTTGTGACAATCTGATTTCTGAAGAGGCAGTCCAAAAGTTGGCCTTGAAGACAGAGAGTCACCCGAAACCGTACAAGCTTCAATGGCTGAAAAAGGGAGGTGAAGTGACGGTATCTAAAAGGGCACTGGTTTCAATTTCCATTGGGTCCACGTACAAGGATGATGTCGTGTGTGATGTGGTCCCTATGGACGCGTGTCACTTATTGTTGGGCAGGCCTTGGGAGTACGAGCGTAATATAGAACATAACGGGCGATCCAATACGTATAGTTTCCTGTTTGGTGGTGTGAAGATCACTCTTGTTCCTAGCAAGCCTAAGCAATTAGCCACGAAACAGTCGGGCAGTTTGTTGACCATTAGTCAGTTTCAAGATGAGTTGGAGGAAGCAGACAATGTTTTTATTTTGATTGGGAAGCCTGTGGCCGAGGAAGTCGACATTCCTGAATGTATGGTTCCGTTATTCGAGGAGTTTGTTGATGTTTTCCCAGATGATTTACCTGCCGGGTTGCCACCCCTACGAGACATCCAACATCACATTGATTTGGAACCGGGGTCCCAGCTACCCAATAAGCCCCATTACAGAATGAGTCCAAAGGAGCATGAGGAATTACGTCGGCAGGTTGAAGATTTAATTTCTAAGGGGTATGTTCGGGAAAGCATGAGTCCTTGTGCTGTTCCTGCCCTGTTGACTCCAAAGAAGGATGGGACGTGGCGTATGTGTGTTGACAGTCGTGCAGTCAACAAGATCACTGTGAGGTACAGGTTTCCTATTCCTCGACTTGATGATTTGCTTGATCAAATTAGCGGTGCCACTATTTTCACGAAACTAGACTTGAAGAGTGGGTATTACCAGATCCGACTCAGGCCTGGGGATGAGTGGAAAACCGCCTTCAAGACTCGTGAGGGGTTATATGAATGGTTAGTGATGCCTTTTGGCTTGTCCAATGCCCCTAGTACGTTTATGCGGGTCATGAACCAGTTGTTTAGGCCCTTTATTGGCAAATTTGTTGTGGTTTATTTTAGATGATGTTCTTATTTATAGCCCTAATTTCGATGAGCATGTGAAGCATGTACGGCAGGTTTTGACCTTGCTCCGAAGGGATAACTTGTATGCAGCTAGAAAGAAGTGTGTCTTTATGGTCCCTAAGGTCCTGTTTTTGGGGTATGTTGTTTCTGGTGACGGGATACAGGTGGATGAATCCAAGGTAGCGGCTGTTAAGCAGTGGCCAACCCCCACTACAATAACTGAAGTACGTAGCTTCCATGGTCTTGCTTCATTTTATAGACGGTTCATTCGAAATTTCAGTTCCCTTATGGCACCAGTGACTGATTGCATGAAGGGAAAGACCTTTATATGGACTGAGGAGGCAGAATCAGCTTTTCAGTTAATCAAAGAAAAGCTTACATCAGCACCAATTCTTATTTTGCCAGATTTTTCTCGGGTTTTTGAGTTGCACACAGATGCCTCGCAGGGTGGTATTGGGGCAGTCCTAAGTCAAGGGGGGCGTCCAGTTTCTTATTTCAGTGAGAAGTTGACTGGGCCAAAATTACGTTACAGTACTTATGATCTTGAATTTTATGCAGTGGTCCAGGCTGTGAAACATTGGCGTCACTATTTGTTTCACAAGGAGTTTGTTTTATTTACAGACCATGATTCGCTGAGGCATATCCGCAGTCAAGATAAAGTTTCACATAAGCATGCCCGGTGGATGGCTTTCTTGGAAAAGTTTACCTTTGTTGTGAAGCATAAGTCTGGAATCTCGAATCGTGTGGCAGATGCCTTGAGCAGGAGGAGTAGCCTGCTTGTTTCTATGAGAGTTGTTGTACCCGGGCTAGACAATCTCATGGAACAGCTCACAGCAGATCCATATTTTTCTGTCATTTTGCAGGATGTGCAGTTGGGGAAGAGGGCAGATTTTCTTGTGCATGATGGCTTTCTTTTTAAGGAAAATCAATTGTGTATTCCCAATTCCAGCCTCCGACTTCAAATAATTAAAGAACTGCATGGAGAAGGGCACGTGGGAAGAGACCGTACTTTACGACTGGTGCAGTCTTCTTATTTTTGGCCTACTTTGCGGAGGGATGTTGAACGGTTTGTTAGACGTTGCAGGATCTGTCAAGTTTCAAAAGGCACAGCTACCAACGCAGGGCTTTATATGCCTCTACCCATTCCTGAGCAACCTTGGGTAGATATTAGCATGGATTTTGTGTTGGGGTTACCCCGTACTCAGCGTGGTAATGATTCGATCTTCGTCGTGGTGGACCGGTTTTCTAAAATGGTGCACTTTATTCCTTGCAAGAAGACAACGGATGCAGTTAATGTGGCTCAGTTGTTCTTTCGAGATATCTATCGTTTGCATGGTTTGCCGTCTTCTATAGTTTCTGATCGGGATACTCGTTTCTTGAGTCACTTTTGGCGCAGTTTATGGAAAATGGTGAACACTCAGCTCAATTTTAGCAGTGCTTACCACCCACAAACTGATGGGCAGACAGAGGTTGTTAATCGATCACTTGGTAATCTTTTGCGGTGTCTTGTGGGTGATCATGTGAAGTCGTGGGATCAAAAGCTTTGTCAGGCTGAGTTTGCTCATAATCATGCTGTTAATAGGAGTACTGGGTTTAGTCCGTTTGAGGTGGTCTATTCTGCCAAGCCTCGGGGTCCTCTTGATTTGATGTCACTTCCTTCACCAGGTTCTGTTCCCAAAAAGGTGCAAGATTTCGTGGTTGGGTTACATGATGTTCATAAAGCTGTGCAGGATAACTTGGCCAACGCTAATTCAAAGTACAAGCAAGCTGCAGATCAAAAGCGTAGACAAGTTGATTTTGAAGAGGGTGATTTTGTTTGGGCCATTTTGACTAAGGATCGCTTCTCGGTGGGGGAGTATAATAAGTTGTCAGCCAAGAAGATTGGGCCAGTAGAGATTGTGCAGAAGATAAATTCTAATGCCTATCGTCTGAAGTTACCAAGCCATATTCGTTGCTCTGATGTTTTCAATGTCAAACATTTGCTGCCTTTTCATGGGGATTCGTCTGATGATGAGGTTGCTGCGGATTCGAGGTCGAATTTTGTCTACCCAGGAGGGAATGATGCGGGCCCAAGCGTAGAAGAGCGGGCCATCCGGTACTTGGAGGCCCAAGATCGCGTCACAAAAGGGGCCTCACTGAAATGGCTCTAACTTGGGCTACGGAGGTCCGTTTGGGGCGTGTGACCAGTCAAAACGAACGGGAGAAGGAGCTCTATCTTGCTGCAAACGCCTACGGCGGTTTGGGTCATCGTCCGGGCCGAAAAAACGCTTATTTCTATTAGTTTTTTCCATTTTTATGTTTTTTCAAGTATTTTGGGCATTTTGTTTTTGGGCTTGTGTTTGGCCCGTTGTCTTTTTTAAGCCCGTTTCGAATTTCTGTCATTATTTATATGTCCCTTGAGTGAATGAAACAAGCAGACTTGAATTTTGAGAAAAGTTATTTTTCACTTCAAATTCTGTGGCCTTTGGGTTGCAATTTGGGGGTTGGGAAAGAGACACACGGGTATTCGTAGAATCAACGTGTTGATCTTCGTTTATCGTATCACTCACTACATCAGGTTCCCAACATCCGTGTCTGCTGAAGTTGTAGAAGCATGTGTTTACTATGTAGAGTATTGTTGGTCTTTAAATGAAGAGTACTGTTGGCAACATCTGTTGTTGCCTAACAGAGGTTCGCAACATCTGTGTCTGCTGGAGTTGTAGAAGCATGTGTTTACTATGTATTGGTCACATACAACCATGTGATTACTTAGTTATGTGTATACACATATATATAATTAATTCCATACATGCTAGTATTTTCCATGATTCTACAATTTACACCATAACCATGTTTAGCTAATACACCATACCTTCCAATATTACCCCATACTAGTAAGTCCACATGTTATACATCTAGAACACATTTATTTCCTAATCACAGTCAAGCAATTAATCCCACGTATGGTGTGCATCAGACTATTCAAGCATAAGGTACAAGCTCCTAATGCATAGTTTTCACCAAAGCATACATGCAACCCAATTGTTTCATACGAATTCAATCTAAAACACATTCCTCATGTTAGTTTACTATCAATTACCTCATTATCGCATTCCAAATGTAAATCAAGTTAAAATTTATATTAAGTATGTATATTTTTAGGAAAAATATATATATTTAGTGATCACCAAATTTTTTGCTAAGTGTATATTATGTGTATTATATGTAGTAGTGTATTAGGAACTTGAAAAATACACTAAATACTCCCAAGGAGTATAAATACCAAAATACACATAAAAATACATGAGGATACCTAAGTATATAAGTATACAAAAATCCTCACAAGAAGAGTATATGGACAAATACAAGAAAATATATTTATATAAATATATTCTACAAACATATGGACTTTGGACAATTTTTGGACATAACTATACATATTGGACAAATATATAACTATTAGCAAGTAATGGAAATTATACAAAAATCGGGTGAATAACAAAAATAAATATACATATTCTTTCCAGCATAACAAAGTATATATATTTCATACAAGTCTTAAAAATATATTATTTTTAAGAAATATAATTCCGGAAAGTAATAAAAATCAAAGTATTGATTTTTGACAAATAATGTAAAATTACACAAGTATTTACATAGAACTACAAGTATACTTTCCTAAGTATACTTGCACAAAAATAATATTTAGAATATTATTTAACAAAATATTTATAGTTATTTTTGAAAAATAATATAAGTAACATATATTGACAAGTTAAAAATAAAGTATATTTTTAACACTTATTATTTTGGCAAAGACTACGTACACAAATATATATTTTTGGGAAAAATATATATTTACAAATAAACAATACAAATTCAAAGTGCAAAGACACGACAAACGGGCGAGACCTGACAAACAAGGGCACGACCCTCACAAAAGATGAACATACAAAAGACAAATACATAAACTTAAGATGGTGACTTGTACTTGTGTCATACAAGTCTAGTGATTAACGTACATAGAACACATATAGGTCACGACGCTTACAAACACAGCCGGTGAAGTTTACGACGCGAGTTACGCAAAACTGTGAGTTCATGCCCCCACTTTTAAACTTTTACATGTTTTCTAAATTTGGGGAAAATACATGTACAATGGTACGTGGAACACAAAAACTAAGGAATGACACATAGATCATGTGATGAATAGGGTACCATAAGCACCATTAATCAACGTATACATTTAGACCGGGGAACGGAAATGTTAGATCTAATGGGTTTCAGGCAACCTCACTCTTGGCCTACTTCTACCAAAGAGTGCTTTTTTGTCTCACTCGATCTCGACAAAAATGCCTAGGTTTGGTGGCTTCCCATGTCGTGACATATGTTAGTGGCCTTGCAAACCATTAGCGATCTCGTATTCCTTACATTTATAGAACATAGTTTACAGATACGTTTTACAAATTACATACCATGTTTTCATACAAGTATACAAACATTCTATACGAAAACTACATGAATTCACACCAACTTTTGTTGACGATTTTCCAAAACTTGCATGTATTTCAGGGAACTAAGTGGATGTGCGCGCAGTCCCTCCTAGCTCAAGGATGTTGTTTTTGTTTTTAGTTATTTTGTGTCGCGGCTCCAATGCCACTTTTGTAGGATTTTGTTGTTATATCCCACCTCCTGTGGTGATATAATGATCAAAACCTTGATATTTGTTTTTGGAATGAAGATGTAAACTTTTCAAACAATTATCTTATGTCGTTTTGTAAACTTAAAACTTAACTTCTGTTATGGATGTTGAACTATCAATGAGAATTTGGAGTTGTTCTATATTCATGTAGTATGTTTATTTATCGTATGTAATGAGAACCTTTCAGATCACACCTCGTGTTTCACCCCTTAGAAAGGGGAGTGACAATGATGGAAGATAGAAATTAGAATTCCATAGAGTTGAGGAACATCATCTTAGTTGAAGAAAGAGCAGTTTACAGAAGGAATAATAGTTGTAGAAAGTAACTGATCGGGATGTCGCGCTCCGGTCAAAGATAATATTTATTTGCCCAAACTAACAATGAGTTAGTGGTAGCAAGGGGTCAAACCACGAAGAGTTTGTCATTTGTGCACAACACACTTTATGATGCTTGTTACGTAATTGTTTAATTATTTGTTTGTTTAAAAAGGATGTCAGATTAAACCGACAAGATATTACTAAATTACTTAACTACGAAAACTCGAACAATTTCAATTGCACGAAAACTGATTAGTGGATTAAAACAATAATTAGAACAAGGTTCACATCCGGTTTGATAATCGCAAGACCTAGGGCTTCTACACGGTTTTAAATTGATTTAGTTGAATTAATCGATTAACGAATTTACTTTCACGTGGCTTATGTTCCAAAGGCTATCAACGTTACAAAGAACGGACCACGGTGCACTTCGTTACCAAGAACATGTAAATCCTAACTTAAAATAACGCATAAGTGCACATCACCATTTCGCAAAGTCAAAATTTATAATCACTAAACAATTTACGAATCCGAAACAAATGTAAGATAATCATCAAAATTTTAAATGCTTTAAACATAACTTGTCACCAAATCAAACTAAACACAAATGTATAAACCCTAGAAAATCCTACAAAAATCTACACCAGGGTAAAACCCGAAGAGACTGGCGCTCATGGTGAACGGAACACGATCACCGGATGATTGAAGCTCAAACACGAACATCTTAAAGCTTTGATGATGGTAATGGATGATGATTAGGGTTTATGGTTGGTGGTGATTGTGGAATGGTTGGTGAAATGATAGTGATGATTGAGAATTAGGGTTAGGATGGATTGATGGATGATGATTGTGGATGATGGTGGTGAATCGAATACGTTAGAGATGGTGTTGGTGATGTTCTTGGCTCCAAGAATAGTGTTTAAACTAGGGGTGTGCACGGTTCGGTTCGGTTATTAGCATTATCCGTAACCGTAACCGAAGTCATCGGTTAATCGGTTCGGTTAATTTGTCGGTTTTCGGTTCGGTTCGGTTAATAACCAATTCAAACAAGGGCTAATTTTTTTTTGCTTAGAAATACATGTAATGGAGGTATAAATACATGAAATAGATGTATAAATACAAGAAATGGATGTATAAATAAATGAAACGGAGGTTTATATGCATGAATAGATGTTTAAATACATAAAATAGAGGTATAAATAAATGAAATAAAGGCATAAATAAATGAAATAGAGGTATTATTACATGAAATGAAAGTATAAAACATGAAATACATGAAATAGAGGTATAAAAGCTTGAAATATATAAAAAATAAATGATTCGGTTCGGTTCGGTTAATTTCGGTTAACCGATGGTTAAAAAAATATCCGTTAACCGACTTTCGGTTAATTCGGTTTCGGTTAATTTCGGTTCGGTTTTGTCGGTTTTCGGTTCGGTTCGGTTTCGGTTAACGGTTCGGTTATTGCACACCCCTAGTTTAAACTCTCCAAATGCGTAACTCCTGTAAAAATACCCAAAAAGTGGGTTTTAACTCGTTCAAAACGTCAAATAAAAACAATTTAGTCTCGGTGACCAGGAGCTGGCGTCGTCGACGCTGCTTGGAAATTCTAAGAGTTGCTGACGCCTTATTACACTGCCTACGCACTCCTTTGGCCGACGCATGGCGTCGCCGACGCAACCTGTATCATTGCTTTTCCGTTTTGCTTGTTTCGCGTACCCGGTTTATCACGTTCACTCCCCGATGCTCCATAAAGCTCTCGAATAGCTTCTTAAACTCCATTAGACCTGCAAAAACACAATTCAAATCAAAGTAGGCCATTCGAAACCAAAAGTCATGTAAAAACATATACTTAAATACGATTAAGCACCGGTTTTCGACCACGCATCAGTTACCCTTCTTAGTTGAAGGAAGAAAGAATATGTCGAATAACCATGACTCATAATTATAGAAGGAAGTACGAAAGCACCATGACTCACGACTATAGAAGGAAAACGGAAGTCACTCGAGCTCAAATCATGGAGAAGAAGGGAGTGAACTCACATCTGTAGGTTGCTGGCTATCATGAACTCATGGAAGTTGCAAATGGGATAATCTCTTATTAATCATAGAGTCAAATAAAAAAAATATGAAAAACTAAATTTCTGGAATTATGTGTTAGTATATCTTAGGTGAGATTTCTTACTTGTCATTACTTTACTTGGGATAACTTAATTGCATGTACTTTAACTAGGCTTTCTTAATTGTAACGCCCCAAATCTAATATTTTGTTAAAATGGTGTTTACTAGTTCATTGTGTGAAATAATTCAACTAGGTTGATTAACCTAGTTAGCATATGTGGTTAAGTTGAAAGAATTAAAGAAAGTGCAAGGACCAAACTGTGACTTTTTGGAAGTTATAAAAATGGTCAACAAAAGGGGTTATTGTCAAGATTGCATTTGGTGTGTGTGTGTGTCGACACATATAAGAGAAGAAAAGGGTATTTCTCACAAACCACCCTAAATCTTGAAACTGAAAATGGATCTGAGCCTCAAATGCTTGCATGATGAAGGAATAGTGACCATCTATGGGTGACAACTATGAGGTAAGTTGTAGAT
This sequence comes from Helianthus annuus, assembly GCF_002127325.2. Lineage (NCBI taxonomy): Eukaryota > Viridiplantae > Streptophyta > Magnoliopsida > Asterales > Asteraceae > Helianthus > Helianthus annuus. The sequence goes on from NC_035442.2 coordinate 168,097,233, forward strand.
TTTCATTTGATGGTAAATTTTGCTAGAGATGGTTTATATAATGAAATGATTAGGGTCCTTCTTGATTGTTGTAAGAATCAATGTAAGAATTATGTGGAAATTGGTAATTTAGCTTAAATGAATGCTAATAATGTAGGAATTTAGCAAATTGAAGAAGGTTCATGGTGACTAGTTGTGAGAATCCACACTTGGGTATAACCCATATGTATTTTTAGTCAAGATGATAAGTAGGTTGAAAGAAAGTAGAGATTTTGCTATGTTGATGTTTATGTATGAATGGTACTTATTGACTAATAAGAAAAATGATGTTTGATAACATGAGTTTGGTAATTAAGCATGAATGGGTTGTACACAATGCTTATATGGTAGTATGCATACCAAGTGTTTAATGAAATGTCTAATTGACAATTATAGGTGAAATTTTATGCAAGTGATGGATGAATTACATATGGAATGCGATAATGAGGTAATTGATAGTAAACTAACATGAAGAGTGTGTTTTAGATTGAATTCGTATGAAACAATCGGGTTGAATGTATGCTTTGGTGAAAACTATGCATTAGGAGCTTGTACCTTATGCTTGAATAGTGTGATGCATACCATACGTGGGATTAATTGCTTGACTGTGATTAGGAAACAAATGTGTTCTAAATGTATAGCATGTGGACTTACTAGTAAGGGGTAATGTTGGAAGGTATGGTGTAGTAGCTAAACATGGTTATGGTGTAAGTTGTAGAATCATGGAAAATACTAGCATGTATGGAATTAATTATATATATGTGTGTGTATACACATAACTAAGTAATCACATGGTTGTATGTGACCAATAACATGAGTATGAAATGCATATAATGTAGTGGTTATGTTATAGCATGACAAGATGAACATATGTTTCTAAATTGGAAGTTAATATGCTTGATACTTGACTTTCTAAAAGTCAACGAATGTGAGAGAGATATGGTTAGGCCTTCTAACACGATCATATGATTAGGAAGATGATGTAGTGCATGTTAGATCATTATGTGTTATACATGATAATATGTTGAATTGTGTGTATTTGAAATGATGTGATTGCTAATCTATGTCTTGTGTTTGTTAGAATTTGACTAAAGAAAGGCAATGTAAGATATGAGTTGGAAATGAATGTTATTATGAATGTGTGTGTATGACAATAATGTGGTAACCATAATGACATGAAAGAATAGGTATCATGTCAAGATGGACGAAAGCATGAAATCTAATGGATCAAGAGGAGGTAAGGAAGCAAGCACAAATATAGCAACTCAAGGTAAGTGAATCTCGAACTCCACTTCTCATTATGTATATCATGTCTTATGAATATGAAGAATGGGAATCATTAAAGGATGGAAAGATAATAGTGGTGCTAAGGTAAGGCATGTTGTAACGGATCATTCGTAGTATATTTATGCTTAAACCCACACGATGAGAATAATCAGGTCATTAATGGGAAGATAAATTATTAAAAGAGATTAACTTGGATGATTTGGATAATGGGATTAGTGATATCATGATATAGAGCCTTGGAATAACAGTTGGAAACTTTAAGTGTGAGAACCGGGAGTTGTGGGAGTTATTAACGGGGCTTGGAAATGAAAAAACTTTGTTAAGTATTATATAATAATGAAAAACTTTGTTAAGTATTATGTATTGTTGATTAAATATATATAGGAATATAATAATCATAATTATGAGTACATGTTTGTGATTATATAGGATTATAATCATAATCGTAATTATATAATAATGAAAAACTTTGTTAAGTATTATGATTATTATATAGGAATATAATAATCATAATTGGTTGATTTGCAATCGTTGTATTTTTTTAAGTATGTTTGGAGATTTTGTATGATATAGGCGACTTTAACCTATACGCGAATTTGGGGTAAGTCAGTTGACTTTAGTCGGCTACCTATAGTGCATGTGTTTCTCAGACTTTTTGGGAATTACGATCAACTTTATACACGCTTTGATATTTGGTGGAATACAATTAGAGATTATACTGATTCTTGTTCTTAATAACTTCTGCTCGCTCTAGATGTCATTTATGATGTTGTTTCTCGTGTATTGCTCGAAGGCGGATTCCGCATGTTCTTATAGCTTAGTTTGATCTTGTATCGATCCTAGCTAGGCGACTACAAGACCTACAATAATTACAAAAAAAGGTTCTAATCAAATAATATTTTAAATATAATTGTAATCAACTCAATTGTAATCAACTCTCATAGCATATCAAGTATTTATTTATCTAACATAACATGTAAAGCATGAATAGTGTTGTCATACGATTATACCAGCAGGCCTTAACTAAGAAGTGAGGCATCAAGACATTGTGTACCTCTAATTATGTTAATGACCTTATCCTTTATGGGTTTTCAAAGCAAAAATAATCCCGCATATATCGGGTCATATATAGGTAAATCATTTACCAATCAATTACAAAATAAGAGTAAAGACAAAAATGAACCTTTTAATTAATTAAATTGGATTATAATAGTTGAACATCTATTAAGACATTTATTAGATATGTTGGGTCTTAGAAAAGTAAGTGACAAAAGATTTATGTAGACACCAAAAACACCTATAAATTCCTGTTTCTTCAAACCACTACACAGAAAATGATGTAAGCTTCGTTTCGTCCATTTGTGCTCATTGGATTCCCTCTAAGTTTAGCATAATTAGCCAAATTATTATGTGTTTTATTATTTCTTATTATTTTTATTAAATCACATGAAAAGTGCTACTATAATTGATTGTGGTTAGGATTTTTAATACGTAAGAGCATTCATAATGAAGAGAAACATGATTCAATATCAGTCCACACGAAAAAGGGCAATTACAAAGCAATGGCAGGTAGTCGGGAAACAAGTTGCGCCGCCACCCCCTTTTGAATAGAAAAACCAATTCTACTAAATACAAAGTTTGAGACCTTTAGCGACGAAGAATTGCTATTAACGACTTTTTGAACCCGATTCAAAAGTCGCATAGCGTCAGGAGCGAGACCACCAAAGGTATCAAACGCAAACGGGACAAACACATGTTGATTCTCCAGGCAGGCTTTCTCATGTTTTGCCACTTTGCTCGCCTCTGCCTTGAGCACTGCTTGCCCTACGACAAAGCCCTTGTCCTTGAGCCCGACAAGGGGGGAGACTCAAGTTAGGTCTACACAAACGTGTTTCCCCCCTTCCCATCCAAACACAAGGATGTCCGCCGAGCATAAAGTAGACCTCCCCTCTAAGGGGTCAGTCAGGAAATTTACTAGAGCCTCCTTTTTGGCAGAGATCCCGGCCCGCTTAAGAACATCACATAACACATCTCTCACCCAATCATGCCGATATTTAAACTCAGGTAGCTCTTTACAGTGGATCGCGTGCTCGCCGAAAGAATCCAAACACGCTTTGCGGCATACCGGACATGGCTCGTCAACTGAGAATAAATGAATCATCAGTCGGTATCTAATCATCAGTCGGTATCTAAGGATAGCACGGTATTCCACAGCCGACTTTGTATTCATAATTGAATTTTCTTCTTCATCTTTATAATTATCGTAAAAAATACTATTTTTTTTTTCTTCTTTTTAATTAAATAATATTTTTTATACTTTTATCGTTACCTTTTCTCTCTCATCTACTTATAACCACTTTAAAAAAATAGTAAAAAAACTATTTACTCACAACCATTTATAACTACTCTAAAAAATATAAAGGTTTATACTCATAATAATATAGAGGATCCATTAATGCTCAAAGTAGTAAATAGTTTTAGTTTAGTATATCTACAAACGATATATTGTACAAAATGAGGACTAATTTGTAATTTCCCCAAATCAACCACATTAAAGTACACCATCACTAAATTTTAAGATCTAAACTTAAATTACAATATTTTTTTGGGGTAATTTTCACTTTAACTGAGTTTATACATGTCCTAGAAAAGCTTTATCTTAATAGGCATTTCAAGTGAAGCTATAGTAATTATTTAATAATCTGCTTAAGTTGATGCCCGCATGCTTAAAAGTTAGAACTCGTGAACTGTTGATTATATCCTTTTTAACCAAAGGGCATTTGGTTTAGGGGCTGTTTGGTAGCCTCTGAATTAATAACCATTCAGAGGCTACCAAACAGCCTCTAAGCCAAATGCCCTTTAGCTAAAAAGGATATAATCAATAGTTCACGAGTTTTAACTTCTAAGCATGCGGGCATCAACTTAATCAGATTATTAAATAATTACTATAGCTTCACTTGAAATGCCTATTAAGATAAAGCTTTTCTAGGACATGTATAAACTCAGTTAAAGTGAAAATTACCCGAAAAAAATATTGTAATTTAAGTTTAGATCTTAAAATTTAGTGATGGTGTACTTTAATGTGGTTGATTTGGGGAAATTACAAATTAGTCCTCATTTTGTAGCTCTTTACAGTGGATCGTGTGCTCGCCGAAAGAATCCAAACACGCTTTGCGGCATACCGGACATGGCTCGTCAACTGGAAACAAAGGAATCATCAGTCGGTATCTAATCCTCAGTCGGTATCTAAGTATAGCACGGTATTCCACAGCCGACTTTGTATTCATAATTGAATTTTCTTCTTCATCTTTATAATTATCGTAAAAAATACTATTTTTTCTCTTCTTTTTAATTAAATAGTATTTTTTATACTTTTATCGTTACTTCTTCTCTCTCATCTACTCACAATCACTTTAAAAAATATTAAAAAACTATTTACTCACGACCATTTATAACTACTCTAAAAAATATAAAGGTTTATATTCATAATAATATAGAGGATCCATTAATGCTCAAAGTAGTAAATAGTTTTAGTTTAGTATATCTACAAACGATATATTGTACAAAATGAGGACTAACTAGTATTAAACACCCCCCGCGTTGCGGTGGGGGCGTGCACTAATGCGACACTGATGTCAGCGACCACAGACACTAAAGTTGCGGTGTTAATGCGAAGAAATTAAACCGAAACGTAAAACATAGAATAAAATAACTAAGTTGATCTAGGACTCGCGTGTTACGATAAACCCGCGTCAATTTTTTCTCGTTTGACAGGTTCATCGTAATCTATATATAATATATATCATTACCACTATACAAACCATAATGCATACATTACAACAACAATTGCATCAATATGTTGCAAATTATATTTATACAAGATTTTGGCTAAATTAATTAGATTATTATAAATAATAATAATTTACAAATAAAACAACACAACTTTGAATGAATCAAACCGATTGAATATGGTAAGATAATGAAACCATTATTTGATTAGGGTACAACCATTTAAGCACAATTTACAACCATACATGCATACAAAAAGATTGAATTTGGTAAGGTAATGAAACCATTATTATTTGATTAAGGTACAACCACTTAAACACACATTACAACCTATATTTGATTAAGGTACAACCAATAAAGCACAAGTTACACACAAATATGCACACAAATGTTTCCATTTAATAGTATATAAATTTGTAATTTCCCCAAATCAACCACATTAAAGTACACCATCACTAAATTTTAAGATCTAAACTTAAATTACAATATTTTTTTCGGGTAATTTTCACTTTAACTGAGTTTATACATGTCCTAGAAAAGCTTTATCTTAATAGGCATTTCAAGTGAAGCTATAGTAATTATTTAATAATCTGCTTAAGTTGATGCCCGCATGCTTAGAAGTTAGAACTCGTGAACTGTTGATTATATCCTTTTTAACCAAAGGGCAGTTGGCTTAGTATTACTGATATGTTAAATAAGGTTTTATCTTTTTAGTGGTGAAGGTTCAATACTTGTAATAAACAAATAATGTATAGTTTAGTAGTAAAATTAAAGAGTATATGACTTCACGTTCCAAACACTAAACGAGAACATTGGTTTGAGAGAAAATAATAATTTTTTTTACTATCAATGTCTTACGTCATACTTTTTTTTGTAAAGTGTTAGTATTTACAAGAGCTCCCCAATATCTCAACTTATTTTTAAAATTTAAGAGTTAATTACACCGTTAGTCTCTGTGGTTTAAGTAAAATAACAATGTCAGGTACTAATAGTTTAAAATCACGTTTTAAGGTACTAACTTTTTATTTTGTAACAACCTAGGGTATTAACACTAACTTTTGTTAGTTTTTCTGTCAAGTTTGAATGAAATTACTAAAATACCCTTTCTCAACTACAAGGGCCATTTATGCAATTAATTTTATCTAATGTAGGGACCATTTATGTAATTATATCATATTATCTGACCATTTATGTAATTATATCATATTATCTATCCCTACAGCTAGTAACTAATCTATACCTCAAGAACCCAAATCCTTTCTTCCCCAAATATTGTTCTCAAATCTCCTGGCCCTCTATTACGGCCACCCAAGGGTCATCTTCACCGCCGATCTCAATTTTTTTTGCTTCTACACTTTTCCCGTTAGATCAATAATAGAGGTTAATGGTGTGGTGATGAACGATGGTGGCTATAGGCCTGCGATGGTGGTTTGTGGAATCGGTGGTGGAAGGTGAAGGTGTTGTATGGTTTGAAGGTGGTTTGTGTTGGTTGTAAGTGTTGCAGATGGTTGATGATGTTGACGCGATGGAGGTTGTTATCTTATACACCAAAAATAGGCGGTGAAGGCAGGTTTTTTGGTGTGTAACAGTGGTGGTTCGGTTCCTGGCTATGATGGGGTGGTCCAACGGTTGTGACCGGTGGGAACAGGTGGTGGTTTGGCGGAGTGGTGAATAGGTGGCAGTGGTAAGGTGGTGGTTAAACAGGATGTTGCTGGTGGTGGTATGTTTGGTTATCGATGTCGGTGATGGTTGTGGAGTGGATTTCCGGTGACAGAGGTGCTCATGATTTTTTTTCGGTGACAATGCTACAACACCATAAACCACCGCCACTACACTACGATAATGTCGGATTATAGTTTATTGTTGCCAGTGGTGGTGAGCGGTGGACGTGGCTCTGTGAGTGACAGTGAATGATAACAGGGCCTTTTAATTTTTGAATGAAGAAGAGGAAGAAAGATAAAGTTAATTACATAAATAGCCCTTGTAGTTGAGAAGGGGTATTTTAGTAATTTCATTCAAACTTGACAGAAAAACTAACAAAAGTTAGTGTTAATACCCTAGGTTGTTACAAAATAAAAAGTTAGTACCTTAAAACGTGATTTTAAACTATTAGTACCTAACATTGTTATTTTACATAAACCACAGGGACTAACGGTGTAATTAACTCTAAAATTTAAGGTAAATGTTTAAAAATCACCATTTTTCACTCCATATCAAAACCATCATGTGTATACCCTATTCTTATAGATTAATTAAAAAATTGATATAGTAACATTTTATATATAAAAATCTACTATTCGTCCTCCATTAAATTATTATGAGTGCATAAAAAAGGAAATACGATAAAATAAGTGTTTGTGAGTAAGATAAAGATAAAAATGATGGATGTGATATGAATTTTCTAAAATAAGAGAGAATTTTTTAAAAATATGATTTTTAATTAAATAGAGTAGAACAATAATTTTTAGTTAAATTATAGGGTAGAAAATTATAAAACTACTGTAGATGCTTTTAAATCTTCAAACGAGTTAATTACATAGATAATCCTTATGTTCGATTTTGTAACATCTTTAAGTATTATGACTCCATGACTAATGGGAAATTTTTAAATGAGAACGCTAGATATTGTGAGAACTATGAGAACAAATGAAAAACCACGAGAACTTAGTCAAAAACAATTCGAATTCAAAATTTCTTTTTACTTTTATCATTATTATTAAAATACAATGTTAGAAATTAAATTTACACATTTAAATTTACGTGGACTCGTAAATAAAGAAAATTTACGCGTGTGTAAGTTTGTCATTTACACATGTGTAAAATATTTAATAAAAGTGATTTTGAGAGGAGAAATGACTATTTAATGTTGTAAATTCTTTTTTTGATGTTGTATTTTTATTACAACAATAAGGTTTGTATTAAAAAAATTGGTTTTGATTGTTTTTTTATTCCGGTTCTCGCAATATTTAGCGTCTCAAGATAACTTTCCCGTTTGTTCAAAATTAGAAACTAACAAAATACGGTTTATATATCAGTAAAGGAAACATATTAGTTGAAAATCATGATTCACTCCAGTCGAACAAAAACCTTAAAACAGAAAAAAATCTTTGAATTCAAAGTTGTAGATACCAGATACGGATTGAGTATGGGTCATAGAGATAGGCAAATTGCTTATTGTTTTTTTAGTACTTTTTAGTTTTTAATTCTTTTTATCATCATTCTATTTATTCGTATAAGAAATTGTTAACTTCTAATTATGCTCTATCTAATACAATACAAATCTTCCTATACTAATAAACAAAAATTTTTTTTGATACGTGTCACTTCCTCATGCCTTCTCACATTATTTTTCTATTTATCTATGTTAAATAACAATAATAATAATTTTAAACTAAAAATTAGATAAGAATAAATATTTGTTTTTCTATAAATAATTTTAAACAAAAATTTAGATAAGGATACACCTTTTTTATAAAAGACTTTCATTTACAATATAAAAGATAAATAACAATAATAATAATATTAATAATAATAACAACAATAATTGTTTTAAATAATAATTTTTTAAGAAAAAAAATTAAAAAGTATTATATTCCAACAAACGAAAACATACGTATGTACCTTAATTGAGAAAAATCCAACATTTTGCGGTTTTTTGTTTTTACTATTGTTTTTATTAAGTGGCTTTTATATTAAGCAAAATCAACAACCATCTTTTATATTATTAAAATCTTCCTATTCTTTCTATACTAATAAACAAAAATCTTTTTTGACACGTGTCACTTCCTCATGCTTTCTCCACGTGACATTATTTGGAATCTTTTATTAGAATTAGATTAGATTATATTGCATTATTGTTTTTCTTTCACTAGAATTAAATAATTCTAGGTCCAGGGCATATGCTTTTATCAAACTATAAGTGTTTTTAGATGCATCACTATAATGGTTTGGACTCACCGTTATAGCCGCACAATTCTTTCAAGTGTCAAATTTAGACAAATTAGTTTCTCCTTTGTAATGTTAGAGGTGGTGTTATAATTGGTTTGCACCCATCATTCATCGCACATTGCATCAACATTTAGAAAGAACATCATTTTAAAAAATATAACAATTCTATACTCCATTCAAAGAGAATTTATTTCTTACGGTATAATTCATAAAAAAAATATGAAATACATAAAAATGTGGGGATTGATCTTCACCTTTTTGTACCATAAACTCTCTTGAATACAAAATTGAGACGAGTGTTTTATCTATCAAAATAAATAAACAAGCATGAAGGTCCTTAAAACTAACTAAAATAATTGTATCTCATAATTTGAATACATCATGACAATATTATTCAACCCATGTAATACATCTGTTTTTAAGCTAATAGTAAATATAAAAAACAAAGTAAAATGTTATAATAAGTAAATAGTAAATCAAAGTTCATTTTTTAAAGATAAAATATGACGACTGTATGTATTAATATATGACATTATATTTTGTTTAATACGTTCAATATACGGGTTTTTTTAAGATAGAACGTTTTTATTATTTATTATATAAATTTATACTTATACAACCCGTGTAATACACGGGTTTTAACCTAGTGACTCATTCTAATAAAATCTATATATATAATAAATAAACAAGATGTGGGACACGTGTCCATATATGGTGCAACCTCACACATATTTTGGCGGGAAAATTAGAGAATGGTGATGTAGCTACACGGGATCCGGTTAACATATCCATACCCGCAAAGTTTTGACCCGGGTATATAACATTAAGTAAAAAGCCCTAATTTGTGTGGCTTAACCTTCTTTTGAGATTTTATCTTCATCGATACAGTTTTTTCGAGTCCCTTTCAGCGTGAAGCAACCATTTTTCATCATCAATCCAGTATTTCCCAAAATCGGTTTGTCTACTATCTTTCAGGAACGGTTTCTCGAGATGTATTGTTTCATTCTTGTTTTTGATTTGTGTTTATAACATATAACACTGGATTGATTAAGCAACTTTTGGGATTTTATAACCTAGGTTTTGTGCTTTTGGTACCATACGTCCTTCTTATTTTGTTTCTGGTAAACAAATCAGTTCAGTTGTATTACTTTCATTTCATTTATCTCCCGTAACATGATCTTTGTTCGAATGTAAGGAATAAACATTGGGGATACATGCGGATTCTGAATTACAGAAGCTAGGGTTAGCAATTTTGTTACAAGGTTTGATCCAATTTTTTCCATCATAAACTGCTGCTTCATTTTATTCAATATTTTTTTGTTTATTTGGTATGTTCTTATCGTGCTCTTCCTTGATTTTGTATTCATTTGGTGATTTTCTTTTCATTTTCATACTATTCAGGTATGTAAGCACACCAAAGCCGTATATGACTAAAAGTAAGTTTTAATTTTTTTATTTCTAAGATTACAATTTATATTATTGATGGTCATAGTTGTCTCTGTTTTCTTCTGCATACAATTATTTTTTTCATTTTGATGAATATCCAAATTTCAGTTGTAGTATTTTGTTGGTACCTAAGTCCTTGTGTCAATTATATGGTTGTATCAATATCTTTAAAATCTTACACAATCTTCGTTACAAATTTTATAACCCTAAATTTAATCGTCTTTCCTTCACTCATCATTACCACATTAAACTTATTATTCCTTCAATTTTTGTATTTAATTTGTTACATTTATTCCTTGGTTTGAATAATTTAACCCGGCAAAAGACTTTTTTTGAATATTTTCAAAATTTTTTCCAAGACTATTATATTAGGAAACACCAATGAAACATAAATTTCTTCCTGTCATTTGCCATAAAAATTAATTTTAATTTATAACTTCCAAAAAAATGTACAAATCATTCCATATCTTTCTCTTTGCTTTTTATATATATATAGAACATCTCTACTGTTTGTCATTCATATTCGTTCTCATTTTTCATATCATTTTTCTTACGATTCAAGGTACAACCCTTAACAGTTTTTCAATTCTCATATTAATATTATATTAAACATCATAAGTGTCTCATCATATTTTTCTTCTTTTAACAGTGAGATGGAGAACAATAAGATCACTTTGTTCAGGTCACTTAATGCTCAATCTACGAACTACACAGTCAAGGCCAAGATCATATCCATGTGGAATAAGAAAATGAATGGTTCTGATAGTCAGATCTATCGAGTTGACATGTTGTTGATGGATGAGGAGGTAACAAATTTATAGATTTTTAAATATTATCTATATTCCTCTTTAACAATTTTTGTCCATGTTGTTTATCTAAATTGCACATTATATCTTTACTATTTCAGGGTTCATTCATTCAATGTAGCTGTTTACATAAACTTTTCAAACGGTTCCTTAAATTTTTTGTTGTTGATGACTGTCTATTGTTTCACAAGCCATCACTAGCCAAAGATACAACCAAGATTAAGGTTACTGGAAATGATCAGAAGCTATCTCTGTACGCATTCAGTTCCGTTCTGAAAACTGAAAACTGGTCTGGTCCTCGGTACTTTTTTCGTTTCACTGATTTTAAATCAGTGTTGAGTAAAAAAGTTGAAGTCAATACTCCAATAGGTATTTACAGTTGTATCACTATTATTATAACATTTACATAAATTCATATATTTCTATTCACAATTTGTTGTAAACATACAGATTTCATCGGTTATGTTGTTGTGTCTTATCCTATTGAAGATGCAAACAGGAAGGATGGCTCTAAAACCAAACGAATGAACATAACTCTGAAAGATCTCGAGTATTGACTATATCTATATATACATATATATATAGATTGAGTTTTTGATATTTTTTTTATGTACATATTCTTTAGTTGATATGTTTTATTTTAATTTTTTAAATATTCATTATACAGAGATCAGAAGATTAGTCTTACGTTATGGGAAAACTATGCAATCAGTTTGTCAGAGTACATGAATGATAAAAATCGACCTGATCATGTTGTTATTCTCGTCCATTTTGGCACGGTAAACATTTATCAAGGTATAAATTTAAATTCTTAAATTTAGTTCAGAAATCTATATTAAATATTTGTAACGATATGTACCTCCTTTTATGATGTTACAAAATTATATCGTTTTTTAATCGTGTAGTAAATTATGACGTTCTATTCAGGTAAGATTGGCCTGACTAATATGTTTGAAGCGAGTCGTGTGTTCATAAATTCTGATCTGGATCAGATACAAGAATTCAAGGACAGGTATATAATTATTATTTAATGATTCCCATGATAATTATTCATTCTGAGTCTATAATATATTCTACTGTTACAGGTATCTTGAGAAGGAGTTTTCTAACTCATCTTCCATTAAACAGTCGTGCTCTCAAGTTATATCCAGTGCAGAAGATGAGTTTCTTAATGCTGAAGACTTTGTGTTGACTGCTTATATTGCATCAATTTCTGTGGTAAAAATTATATTATATTTATATTTATTATTTTAGTTTTTATTTAATTCCCAATTTTGGTACACTATGGTATTGATCTTATTAATTTTAATATAAATTTTATAGGAGAAAAAGGTTATCATTGTTGGTACTGTTATAGCAATTTCAAATGATAAGCCTTGGTATTATTTATCATGCAATAATTGTAAGAAGCAAATTGAAGAGAAGTCAACATTGGTTGAAAAAGATGACGGCAATTTTGATGTTTTGGATGAGAAGACTTTTGAGTGTATAAACTCTGATTGTGATGCTGTTGATGTTGTTCCTGTTTATCGGTATTGTTTGTGTTTTAGTTAATTAAATTTGTACTCTTTCTTTATTACTTTATAATATTTTATTTTATTTCATCTGTCAGTTACAAGATTCCTCTAAGGGTTCAGGACTCGACCGGGACTGTTTCTTGTACGTTGTTTGATTATGAAGCTATTAAGCTTATCAAAAAAACCTCCAAAGAGCTTCTTGATGTGTACTCAAAGGTAAAATTATTTTGTTATCCACACCATATTTATTTATATATACTAAGATAAGATTGTGTAATTTTGTATAGGTTGACAATTCTACCGAAGGCTCCTTTCAGTCACTTCCATCTGAGTTTGATATCTTGATCAACAAAAAGTTTGCATTTCAAATCAAAATTTCCAGTTTTAACATTTCTAACCAGATAGAAAACTATGGAATTTCGATGTTAAGTTGTGATGATGACATACTTTCTGCTCTGGAGAATAAATGGAAAATTAATGATGTTAGTGTTTATTTTAAAAAAAAAAATTATTTTATATATCCTATTAATCATGATGTGACAAATTAACCGACCTTTGTATATTTTTTACAGTCTGATATGTCTGATTCAAATGTCCAATGCTTGTCCGATTCTGTTGGAAATGTTAAATGTTGCTCAAAGGTATGTTGTTTTATTTATTTATTTAACATCATTTTGTATTAAATATAAATAACTATTTGATGTTTATGATATATTATTATATTCACCTTTTATAGGGGTCTCAATCTGTGATCGGCGATAGTGTTACGCCAGATAATTTTGATGTTAATGATCAAGATCAGTCAAAGTTCGAGAACATCAAACGTAACCTTCAAGATGTTTATGATGTTGATGCTGTTCAAAGTTCGTCTACTAAACGTCGAAACAGTCCTGGGAATGATAACCTCAACGATGATGTCAATTTGGACCTGATCACCCCAAAGTTAGAGAAATAAAGAAATATCCGTGTCGTGTCGAATTTAATTTCCAGTTTTTTTTTTAAGTTTGGTGTTTCTCAATAAGACATTTTGCGGGTTGTTTTGAATATTGAATTGGTTTTTAACTGGATATTAATATTTCCTAATATACATTATATAGTTTGTTGGTTTGTTTTGTGGTGAATAATTTGTAAAAAATATTAGTTAGTTCAGTACGTATTTAATTGTTAGTTAATATGGTTCTAATGTTAATTATTAAAAAGGATTTTATCAATTTAAACAAATGTTGGTAACCACATTGTAACCGGAAAACATAAATTTTTTCTTCCATTGATTGTTTTGGTTTAATTTACTATCGTGTAACAATCTTTGTCTCCTTTTTTTATGTTGTAAAGGATTGTTGACCTTATTTACTTTTCTAAACATCAACTTTCAGAAAATAAATAATTGTTGACCATTTCTATGTTTTATAATCTTCATTTTTTGTATATATTTGGTAAATAATTTTACATTATCAAAAAACATACTATATTTAAATCTATAAAGTTATTTAATATTTTTATAAATATTAAACACAGATCAAAATTCAAAGTCCGTCATATTCATGTTATCTTTTTAAATTTCATCATAAAGAAATAACATATTATAATCGTAATGTTATCTATTTTTTATATCTTCAATTTTTGAAACATTATTTTATAATGATCTTGTTCTAAAAATAACATACTATATTAAAATGATATGATACTTAAATATTTTTATCTTTATTTACTCTAACTAAAATATCTTATTTTAATGTATTGTTTTAATCGGTTACATATAATATTTATATAAAAAAATAACATTGTATAATATTAAAAGTTAATATTATATTTCAAATCTCTTAATAATTGAAAACATCCTTATCAATTTCATTGCATAATTGACATGTTTATTATTATTATATATAGAATACCCTTGTCTTTAGATCACTTATTCTATAACAGCTAAGCAGGTCAGTAAGTTATTACTCTTATTATCTTCATGAATTCGTAATGGTGATATATATATTGGTTCTTCACAACTCATTTTCATACCGCCAAATGATATTGTGCAATGATTAAAATGTTTTAGGTATTCGAGATACAATGGTTGAGCTTCCTTTTCACCTGATACTTTTCAATATCTTAATCAAAATTGATACCAAATCTATACATCGTTTCAAGTTAGTATGCAAAGAATGGCGTGATGGTTTATCCTCCAAAGAATTTGTTGAACAACGTGGTTCTTATGTTGAGGATTATATGGTACTATTTATCGTCTTATTTTAATTATATGACAACACAATTACTTTTCTTATTAGGTTTATGTGTTTTGAACCTCTTTTGTTTATGATTTGTTTTCCAGGAAATGCTCCAAGATCAAGGTTTGTTCATCAATTCGTCTATTTTGATGGATTTGTGGCCGCGTGAACTCAGTCAACTATATTTTGGTGATGATTATCATTTAACTCAAAATAATGCAAATGTTTTGGAGGAGATGGTGATTGTTCAGAATGGCCAGCGTTTTGTTTATCAACTTTATGATGTTTACAATTAGCGGTTTTGTTCACATCAAATAATTTGTGATTTCACTATGGAATAATCGTATTTTAAGTATGGGTTATCATGAGATATATTGCTCCCGTCATTGTCTAATTAAAACATTCCTACATGGAGTATTGATTATAATTCAAATAATATATATTTATTTCCTTTCTTAATATTAGGAATTTGTTATTAAATTCCTAAAATCATTACAACGTTTTATTCCTTAATTTATGTTATAATTGTTACAATTTTAGAAATTGATTGATATATATTCCAAACTTATCGTTTTTCTATAAATACTGATATTGTTTTATATAAAGTATACATTCAACTATATTGGCTCTCATTGTGTTTTGTTTCATATAAACACTATACTTTCTGATTTTCCTTTCTTAATCACTTACAAGAATAAGTTACTACCATTTCCCTAATCTCTGTGTCTTTCCTTCATAATCATATCAAGCCGTTTAGTGAATACATATTATCAGGTATGTTTTATTCATTTTATATGTTACTTCCTTTTTTTATACAACTTTTAATGGTGTTTGTTTTTATTAGACTAACTATTTCTACTATATTCCATTCAACAGATAAATTAGATGATTAACATTCATAACATACTAACATATATTGTTCCAAAAACTTAACATTATCCATATATGCAGATATATGCACATATTATATAAAATATATGCATATTTAAAAAAAAACATAATCATTAACATCCCATATATCAAAAGTTATACCTACTACCATCAGTCAACACATTTGTCTTAAACTCGATCCACATTTCTTAACTCCAGCACCTGTTTTGACGTAACAAAGTTGAAGTGAAGAATGTCACCTTTTTTCAAACCATTTGCAGCCATAAAATCCCCCCACTTGACCATTGAGTAACGTGGTTTAAGACCATTTTTCTCTATGTCCACTTTGTTTTCCATCATTGTTCCATCCAGTGTCTGAATCTTCAATGAATGTAGTGCCTTTGTTAGACCTGATCTCCTTGCAACCTCCATTGGTAGACACTACCAAAAAAAAAATGAAACATACCATTATTATCATTTCCTTATAAATCATAGAAAACTTTTATTAATTTATGTTACATAATTTCATACCAGTCTGTTTTCTCCTTTTTTACTAAACTCATAATTTTCAGGATCAAGTTGAGCTTTAATTGGTTTTTTTTATATCACATCTCGGTTGCTTTTCACCCTCAACTTTTCGGGCATTCTCATTGTAGTTTTTTACCTTCAAAATTCAATATCAATGTAAAACATTGAATATTTAGGGTTATTAGAGTTACAAAAAGTAAGCAATCATAATTAAATTACACTTGTAAGTTTAGTAAAAATTACCTCTCTCTTGATTGATGATCGAAGACAATATGAATATGACGGTGTGACGACTTCTTCACTTTGGTCACTTACTTTTCTTTTTTTTGATGTTGAGCAAATCACTTGAGCAACCTGTTTGCCTTTTTTTCCAATCTATGATAAAAATAAGTTCAGTATATAACTATGCTTCAGCTGAATTGTTATATATACAATCATATATAATGGCATATAAACGTTTATTCAGTTAGCATTACCTCTTCGTTCACGGGAACTTTAGAACTTGAACTATTTTTAGCTGGTGGTGTCAAGTCTTCACGTTTTTTAACTTGATGGGTCATATTCAACATTTCGTCACTTTCATTCCCAGAATTTTTTTCCTGCTATTTAATGTTAGTTCAACTTTCATTTATGCACTGTTTCAATTTAAACAGTTATGTGAATTTATCAATCAATTTATTCTAACTAATACAAGTTTATTCTAATACACTACCTCATGCATCAAAGTATCTCCACTTGTATCCGTTCCATTCTCAGAGTTATCATAGTTCTGTAATTAAATTTTTAAAATATAAGTAATCTTTGTTACTTAAATGATATTTCTGTAATAAAAGATACTTACAAAATAAACACTTTCTTGGAATGTCTGTCGGGATATAAGCTCACAAGAATCACTGTCTTCTGATTCTTCTTTAAAACCCAATTCAACTTCAACGCCATTCCTGAATACCCTCAACTGAAATACAACATTATCAACCTTCTCAAACGTCATTGTGTCACCATTCATAATTTTCAGACTCTCACACAGTTTCGACCATCCTCCTGTAAAAGCATATGTTACATGAAGTTTTCCTGCCATCACATCCCAGTACTTACCACCTGCGTATACTTTGTAATTTCCGTTTAACTCATGGTTTTTGTAAAACATGGTAATAAACTCTTCTGGAATTACCTGCAAGTTAATATAATATAGTATAAAATATAATTAGTAATATATGTGTTACTAACCAAGTTTTTACAAAAAATACGCTTACCGTAAGACCCAATTTTGTGTAGTTGTTCATTGTTATGTAAGTTTGACCACACACATCGTTTAGGAAAGGATAGACCTCCAATTTTTTGTCTCCAATGCTTTTAAAGAGCAACCAAGTGTTTTTTGCCAAATGAAGATGATTAACAACAGCCCTCCAACCATCGGTTAATACTGGTAGGCTATCCATGTGTCTAAGTCTTACCATCCAATGTCTACCGTCTTCATGATGAACCTCTATGTTCATATGTTGCCAGTCTTGTCCCCATTTTTTTTAACAAATTCAACAGGTACCACCTTCATTAACAATGTCATATTATACATAAACAAAAAAGTTAAATATGGACTGTAATGTTCACAACATTTTATTTAATCAACTTAGATACTCAAAGTACTCATACCAATGACATGTCTTTAGGTTCATCCATCCGTTGAACAAATGATAAAACCATCTTCAAAATTGCAACGTATCAAACTTATTATTTCATATTATTTTTTTATATCATTTGTATCTTATGACTTTAGAATATATATGACACAAAAATTTATTTACTTACTAATCAAAGTATTTCATCCATCCATCTGTTATTTTGTTTATACCACTATTATGAGTATCTAAGAAACGAACTTTATTTAGTTACTAATCAAAGTATTTCAATATAATATGTATACCAAAACAAAAAATTATGAATATTTCTTCAAAATATGAACTTTTGTTTCCACATTTCTTTCCACATTCCTTATATTGTAAATGTGTTTTCTTACCTAATCTTTATCCTTTTTTTAATGAAGATCACAGGTAAATTTCATCAACACCCTAATCCTTAGATAGTTCAAACATGAAAGCTAATAATATTACTGATTTGGAGTTTCAAATTATTACCCTGTTCATACTCTATTACACTTTAACATATAAATCGATTTAATGAAGTTGTTAGACTTCGAAATTTCTAAATGATGATGATAATCGAAGATGCAAATCGTTCCTTTTTGTTTGAAATTAAACCAGTCGGTCGAAACCCTTTGATTATCTTCGAGGTAGTAGATGAAATGGAGAATGAAAACCCTTGCCGTAGATGAAGATGAGTTTGGTTTGGTAATTGTGTTGAGAATTGTGTCTTATACATTGTCATCATTTTCTTCAATTAAAATATATATTGATTTGATGTTATAGGTATATACAACGGCTATGATATGTTGCCTATTTTTCTTTTTTATTTATTATACTAATAATTAAAATAAGACTTATATATTTGTTTTTTTTTTGGATTATTTAATATAGAAAATGTCGAATAAGAGAAGATTAGAAAGTACACCGATTATATGTTCTTCTTCATTTGGAGAATCATCGAGTAGTAAGTTATTTTTATGTTTAGTATGTCGTTAACAGTTATAGAATTAGCATATTAAATTTATATAAGTTAATAACTGTTTGTTATGAAATAATAATTTAGGTACCGTTAGAAGATCACCTTTGTCAAATATCACCAATGGTAATATTTTACATTTTACATTATACAATTTTACATTATTTTTTTAATGTACATTTAAAATCTATTTCTAATTTGTTATGTTTTTTTGAGCAATTCAATAAGGTATCTCATTCAGGACGACAACTGAATCATCCATCGGTATTTTATATTTTCTAAAATGATTTTGTTATATATTTTCGTCTATTGTGTATTGTACTTACAAATTATTTATATATTTACTATTTTAGGTATAAATGAAGCAGTTCCATTATCTCTTAACTCAAATGGTATGTTTAGACTTAGCGTAATGTGTTATGACCAAAAATAATTGAAACACTTTTGTTTAATTTTTTTTTTTGTATATTATTAGACTATATATAAATTAATATGAATTATATAGAATCTAAATATATCTACATTTCAGCATTACTTGCCGCTCATAGAAGGAAAATGCGCAAGCTTTATCTCGATGGTAGGCGGAAAACTTCAAATAAACAAAATAATGTTCCGCGTGGTAGAGGCTCATCTAAAGTTGTTAAAAGATCCAACTTCATCAACCAAGAGAATTATAATCCTAATATTCCTTCATCATCTAATACTTTCCACACCCTTCATAGTGTGAAATCTTTAACCACAACAACACCTTTAAGTTGCATAACAAACGGTACGTATTGTCAAAAATTGTTTTATATAAATCTGCATATATGTAAAGATATAATCCTAATTTATGGTAGTATTTTTTATATGTGTCTTTTACAGGTACACTTAATTTGGATAACCAATTAACCCCTACTTCTACCAGTTATCCATCTTCTGTGCTCTCAAACATTGTTACACAGAATAGCAACTTTATTCAAGCTTCTTCGTTGACAAAGCTTAAATCTGGTAAACAAAAGATTCTACCTAAAAAACGCGTTATCGAACCTATTCCAATGGTAGATCTTACTTCTGATGATGAGAATCAAGGGTTACATTGCATTCAAGACCCTTTTAAAGGTGTATCCAAAGGTAATAATAAAACTAGAAATCTTTGTAGTTTAATAAACGTTATTAATTAATTTATTATTTATTGGTCAATAAATTTGATGCTTTCAGAGTACTTGGATCATGGTAATCAAAGCCTTAAATGTGAGATGTGTGACTCATTATTATGGTCTGATGAAGGTGGAAAAGGGAGAATTACATTTGGTAAATTAACTTATTACTTATGTTGTGGTTATGGAAAAGTTGAGCTTCCAGAATTGAAAGAGCCTCCTTCAATATACAAGGATCTATTTGTAAATTGTAATGAAAACAGCAAGTATTTTCTAAAAAATATCCGTCGATACAATTCTATGTTCTCTTTCACATCAATGGGTGGAAAAGTTGATTCGAGCATCAATAGTGGTAAAGCACCTTATGTATTTCGTATAAGTGGACAGAATTTTCATACATTAGGTGGTTTGGTACCTGCACCTGGAAAAGATCCAAAGTTTTCTCAGCCTTATATTTATGATACTGATAACGAAGTTTCAAACCGGAAAAGGCTGTTCAGGTAATATCATACCAAAATATTTATGCCTTTAGTCTTTTAAATATACAAATATTTATATGTTACATATTATTTTGTATTTACTTGATACCTTTTTTTTAACAGTGATTCTACGAATAAGTCGGATGGGCATTTAAAGCATATAGATATTCATCTAATTAAGTTTATAAAAGACTTCTTGGATCGTAATTGTCACACCCCCAAAAATACCACCTAGGGAGTGTCCCTGTTAGGCGTGTGACGTACCAACAATGAGCCACTAATCACATTGAACCCATACAAGTTTCTAAATAAAGTTCTCAACCATTAATAAAATACCATCAACAAGTTCAAATGAAAACCAATATGTTCAGCGGAAGCAAATAGTAAACCAAGTTAAGCTGTTTCAAAACCAAAGTATAGTCTCAAGAAATCAATCGCATAAATCCTCCCAGTCGACCCATGACCACTCCAGCTACCCCAGACAGCAAGTTCCCCAAATCCAAGATACCTAACGACCTGCGAGCATGCAACAAGTGTATCAGACAACGCTGGTGAGTTCATAGTTTTACGAAAACGTTGGTTACCAAGTGTTTAGTTAATCCGTTGAATTTAAATCCGAAAGTAATGTTGAAAACAATGTTGATAATTCCCCAATACAAGACGGCTTCTGATTATTTTGCCCTTTCTCCAATGCTCCTATCAAAGCATTGGTCATGACTAGGTCATTAGTTCAACACACGTCCTCCCAGGAACGGGGTGAGGTTGCCAAACCTAAGTAGCGCTACTAACTAATACCATGTTACCTTCCCAGTAACCAAACAACACGGAGGGACTTTAAAGGTGATAGGATGAGTATATTATCCAACATTCCCGTTTTTACCCAAAAGACTTATCCCTCCTCGGGATACCCACTGACTGTCCCAACCACCGGGACGCATGCTCAAGAGAGAGATGAACTCACCTTCGGTTTGCTCGGTTAGACTAAATGCTTGTTTAACAGTTGATCAATCAATCCCTATTGTTGTTACCAGAGACAATTAGTTTCATGAATTCACAATTCACGTATCTAGTCACACGTATTACTCAGGCAATAAACAACCAAACACATTTTATCACAAATGTCATAACATGCATACGAGTCATAGTACGTTTACGACACAAGTTCACACTACAATTTCGTGACCCAACTAGACACTTAACAGGTCGATATATTACTCCAATAGATGTGCGGCCCACGTGGTTCAGGCCTATTAAATATAAGGCCCAAATCAGCGTACCTCCCGCTAGCAGATACGCAGTCCGTTGGCTCAAGGCCCGGCAGAAAGCCTAGCAGACCTTGCGGCCCCATTCGTGAGATTTATGTATATACACAAGGTCCAATTAGTACTAACATGATTTAATGTTAACAATTTACTAATAACTTATATTTATTTCATATGAATCAGCTCACTAATTTTGCCGGCCCAACATACACCGAGAGAAGATGCGGCCCAAGTACCATTCAGGTATTATTAGGTGTGTGCTGCCCATACATATTCATGAGTCATTTTTGTGCCATATGCGGCCCATAATTAGCAAGCCCAAATCAACGATTTAAGTCCATATCACAACCCCGTTATTAACCAGCTATCAGATACTTAGAATTATGCATTGAGAGTTCAAATCAAGTATCAAAACATCCTCTTGTTACCCAACTTAGATCAACTAATTCATCAACTCATCAAACTCATCTATACTACTTCGTATAACAGTTTCAATAACATACACATTTATTATCAAACATTAATAACCTACTCATTAACATCATGAATAATTTATGTTTTTGATTCATATCTAGGAATACCCGACTGTATTAACCCTACTTCTCGAACATCATACAATACCGCACAACCATTCAACAATCTAATTATATGAGTATGGCATTAACAGACACAATTTACATGTATAGCAATATCATTAATCGACTAACCCATACCCACATCATATTTATTCAGGTCCAAAATAGACATGGCAATTCCTTAAACACATAATAGACATGTAAATATGGGTTATTCTAATTATTCTAAGCAATCGGTTACACCACTGAATCTTGACCCATCATTAATGTTGACATAATATTAATCATGACCATCATGTGCACCTAGTATTAATACCCATGACTAGTCTGACAACCCTAATAGGGTTTGCACATGGCTTGATTTGATCCATACTACAAACTAGAAATTGGATGCACACATGGACTTTGGAGGGGAATAACTTGGCAGCCACCAACACATATCATCATATAAAGGGGAGACTTTCGATGACAGCTTGCAACAATTACAAGAAGGTTATTTTTGTTTTAATCATCAATCCACTACATCAATATTCCAGTTGAAAACACATCGGATCACTATCACATATAATCATACCCGACAAATCACATAGCATAATCATCACATAGACTCACACATGAACAAAATCAATGACTATGCATTAAGACTTTACGTAGACATGAATACTAACCAAGTAATGCCTCGACGAGAGAGGGGGGATCTGCCTAGTTCGTGCGATCAGGGAATTCAGGTGAGATGTAGTGTGACAACTCGAACTTTAGACTTATCTTGTAACGCTTCGTGCTAATGTAAAAGGCTACTATTTATTGATTCTGTGAAACGCTATGTGTTATATGTGTTACGTGTATGTATGTTTAGGATGCGTATATGCTAATCGAGCCCAACCCGTACCGCACAAGCCCACTAGGGACCGCACTGTTTGTACTCGAAACCTTAGGGGCGGCCCTATGTTGGGTCCGGCCCACTTGACACTCGCAAACACAAAACCGAGGTGGGGGTTTGAATTCATGCTTTTTACCAAAACACAAACACACAACAACCACCCTATCTCTCTCTCGTTCCTCTCTCTCTCGTTGACTTGGAGACCGACGGCAGGAAACACCCACAACTCGGATCACCTTGCTTCTTCTTATAATTCGGTTAGTGTGTTTGTTGCTTGATTGTTTGCACATGATGTTGAATCTGATTTACTGCATGAAATCACTAATGTGGATTATTGAAACTTGTTGTATAATCTGAAATTGTGTTCTAGAATCACCGTAGATTTGACTTGTATTTGATTACGGTATTGCGCTTGATTGATGAACCATTAGGGCTGCTATGTCATTACATGCTAACTATTATGATGGTTGATGATGGTTATTGACCGATTGATTATGTATGTAAGCTAGGGTTCTTGATAGATATTATATATGTCACCTGTAATGCTCCTGTTACAATAGTTGATAGTACTTGTAAATGATTGATTAACAACTATATGGTTAATAGTAAAGGAAATCGAATACAGTTGCTATGCTATTGTAACCGGTAATCGGTTAATTGATGATGAGTATGAACAGATTGAATGTGATATGAACCTGTTAAATTTCTGTGTTTGATCTGAAATCCGAAACTGCCTAAATTGTTTGCTGATATTACGGAATCATTGTTGCTAAAAATTATGGAAACTGTTACAACCCGTTACATGATTGGTTGCAACACATGGTTGCGAGTCGAGACCGTAGTTGCGGGTCTAGTTGCGACTCGTAACCATCACACTAGCACACAACAGCACAACTCGAGACCGAGGTTGCGAGTCCCGTTGCGACTCGTAACCGGACCATGACAAGCCGAGACCACCGTTGCGACTCGAAACCGGATCTCCCTTGTTGCGACTCGAGATCTCCTTCGTTGCGACTCGAGATCTCGACATCAGACTAACTCGAGACCATATAACCGTACACTCTGATATTGGGCCAGCACACTATTACGAGCCCAACTGATTGGGCTGAACACTTGGATTATGCTTGTTTACGTGATTGTTTACGCTGATACCTATACGTGAATACGATGATCGATACTTGTACAACTTGTTACGATACGTGTAGAACATACGTGCAATACTTGAATACGAATCTGATTGGTATGATAACTTTGGTAGGACGTGGTTGATCACTCAGTAACGTAATTGAATTTTGTGTATCATACCGAGCAACCCCAGGTGAGTTCATTGCATTTTCTCAAGCATGCGTCCCGGTGGTTTGGGACAACTGGTAAACATTTGGAAGGGAAACATTGGGTAAACAACTTAATCGGTTTTGGTCATTGCCTGGAGGGCAATGGGGGTAATTAGTTGATAGCGCTATAGGTACTAATTATCTGGGTTTCACTATGGTTGTTTAGAGGCACACTCCTCGGTTACGTAAGGGCGGTTCCCCTAGGGTAACTAACTGGACAACATAGTGGGTTGCTTAGAGGCACACTCCTCGGTTACGTAAGGGCGTAGTCCCTAGGGTAACTAACTGAGCAACATCGTAACGCATCATTGAATCGCATTAACATATATCTGGTAACACAACGCGTAAGCAACACTTTGAACTCACCAGCGTAGTCTGACACACTTGTTTGCATGCTTGTAGGTCATTAACGTTTGGAACATGGACTTGCGATCTGGGAGTGCTGGAGTGGTCATGGATCGAGACTATTGGATGACTTATGAACGATACATTGGTTTAGAGTATTAACATGAAACTATTACTAAGCGAATTAATACATGCTTCCGCTACACAACTTTTGAGAATTGATAACATGTTGACATTTTATATTAGTAGTTAATGTCATATCTATTATTGGTTCAATGTGATTGGTGGCTCGAACTCTGATGCGTAACACGCCTCGCGGGGTTTCCGCAGGTGGAATTTTGGGGGTGTTACAGTTGGTATCAGAGCCACTGGTTATAGTGAACTAGGTTTTAAAACGTTTTTGTAAAACCAGACTATAACCGAACACCTTCGAAAATCGATCATGACACTCAGCTCCAGATTGCAAGGTTCGTCTTTCGTATACTCATTGTACTATGTAACTAGTGGACACTCACATATGATATTGCATGCTGGTGCACGTTAAACACGATAGTATGAACTTACGTATCCCTTGCACATGATTATATGACGGACAGGGTGGTAATTCCCTAAACAATTGTGACTTATGTTATGTGATGCTCTTTGTTTGCTAATCGAGTTGGGGGAACCATTCGACATGAGTTAGGAGGAGCTGAGATGAGCATGCAAATCACAATATTATTGTGGGTGCACACATAATAATAATGTGGGGTGCATGCGAGTCCCAGTGAGGCTTAACAAGTGAAGGAGGGGTTCTGCTCTGTTAATTGATCAGTGTGAAACGTAACAAACTCATAGGAGTCATAACAGTAATCATCTCCTACTCAAATGTGACTTTCTCACCTCTCTATGAATCCTTTTGAAATCGCAATGTTATCGAGTATTACTTGAACGTCCCTTTGAACGCCTAGCGAATTAAGTAGAATACTAGGTGCTTGTACGAACGTCCCTGAGTGGATGTTGCATCGTCCATGATTGGTTTATATCCCTTTTCTTTCCCCCATCACTCCTCTTTGTTGTTGGAACACAATATACTCACAACTCAGACCCTGAAGGGCGGTCACACCTGCGACACTCTGGAAACCTACCGTGTTTTACCCAGTCAACTTGTAAGAACGATGGGCATAAGGGTAAACTTAGTACTCTACTGACTTCAGCATTTGAACGACTTCAATTATTGACAATGAACATCAACGATTTGACTCCAAACGAATCCTTAATTCTAGTCAGCAACTTGTGGGAGCCGACTTCTATGAATCGAACGAAACGTAAACGATGACAATCAACCAGGATGTGGACTGTGTAACTCCAACACAATGAGTAGCACCCTAGAATTTAGCACGAAATATGAAACGATGGACATCGTTGGTGAAGGATCGTAGAGTCCTGTTTCGGGCAACAACATTAGAAGCAACAACTATCGTGACATCAAGGTACTTGTAATAGTAGCCTACAGTATGGAAATGAAGGTGCCTACGGTATGTAATGGCAGTTGATAATTCCAGACAACAACAACCAAGGGAGCGATGACAGTATGGTAGAAATCCGTGTGATTGTAACAATAACACCAGCAGTGGTGCTCGCGAAAGGATATTTAGGATTGACGTGGGCAACGACAGGACAATAACAACATGGTAGTCTGGATGGATAGCAAATCGCTTCGGCTTGATTCCGTTTAACCCTGACGCTTCTTGAAACCAAACCTGTTAGGAAACTGGCTGATGGCAGGTCAGCGGAAACCGCATATGTTAGTTGGGATGCAAACTCGAAATGGCAGGGGACAGACATTCGACACCAGTGTTACCTCTACTATCCTTGGTAGCTACGGCGCAATAGTTAGTGTTGGTGGGTTATTAGGACATATCGCCCGGACGTACCCTGTGAGAAGAAATGATTTCCCACAGGAATTTCGACAGTCGCATAGCTTAGATCCCTTTAGCACAGCGGAGTGCCGTGTTCGCGAAAGACAGAACAAGAGGGCGTCTCTTCAGCTTTCGAGTTCTAAATCAGTAAGGTACTGAGCCTCAATTTTTACCCAAGGGCATGGGTAATACAGTGGTGTACCATTATGTTTTGAAGCAGAGTCCCAGTTACACGTCGACGCAACACGAGAGAGTAACGACTTAAGAAGAACTGCATGACACACAACTAGTGGTGGAAACCGTGGTCTTTGGAGTTACGCGGAGGCGTTACTTGGACGGTACCAAATGCGTTACTTAGACCGATCACAAGGGCCTTCCGTGTACTCTGGCTTCGAAAGAGCTAAACCAGTAAATGACATCGTTGGATGGAACTTCTGGGTAGATTACGACTGTGGAACCTGAACGTGTATGGACTTGCAGCTCGCCATCGACTCCAACCCACCTGACCCAACTCGTTCTGTACAAACTAGGGAACTAACGGGAGAGAATTTTTAAATTGAGTCCATGCGGGGCATGGAAGAGCAACCTTGGTGAAACGGACGATATTCATTTACTCATAGAACGACTGTAAATCTCATTTCACAGCAACAGTAGGGGAGTTGTGGTTAGCAAAACACACCGGCATCGAAGTTTCTATTCAACTGGATTTTTAAAGAAAGATGTTTGGACATGTAAATTTTGTACTGATGATTGGGCATGAAAACCCGTCTAACAATGTATGGGTATGACTTTTGACTTTGGGAAAAGTCAAGCGAAGTATAAGAAAATGGCAACACCTATGTGGAAGATGGGAACAGACTGCTATGAATGCTGCCACTAGTCTATTTACAACTCGAAATGGAAACACAAACAGTAACAATCGTTGATCGCTGAATGTGACCAGCACACCTCCTTGCAGTTAAGGGAACTGATGAATCTTCTCAGCTTGTGAAAATTTCTCTGGAAGGGACGGATTATAGGCATGAGGTGCCAACTTCTATTACCTATTGGACTATACCTAATTCAAGGCGGGCATGGCGCACACCTTTGACTCACGTCTTGACATGAACATTGCTTATTACTGTAGGACAATCGAGCAAAGTGATGAACCATCTGAGCACACGAAGGCATGTTGTAAGTATGTGCATAACTGACTTTAGTAAACGTTTGGGAAGGACGCTTATCTTGGGAAGAAGCCCTAACGCAGCTGCACCATGAGTGTGTGCACACAGCCTATGCTGAGGCATAACCTGGACAGTAACTCTAATCTCCTTGTTGGACTCATGTAGTTGACAACGTAATCGCAGGTCCAGGACTTGAGCTCAAAACCCTCGAACATTGCTTAGATCGGAAATTGTCTTATGGCAGCGCATGAGCGCTAGGGAAGCTGTTTAGCTTAGGAAACACTGGGAATTTGTTGTAGGCAAACGTGTCATAATCGAAAGCATCACCCTGGGGGAGGGGTGCGGTATGCTATAGAAAACATGGCAAGCTTACTTTACGACGCGTGAGACATTCGGATTACTGGAACAAACGGTGACTTGGCTCACAAACTCAGGCTAATTGATGAAACGGGATAACTATCGTAATGTTATGTATGCCCTAGGCTTAAGGCAGTGGTTGCCCGATGAAACCCTGGTGATACCCTTACCGGAATTTGAGGTCATCAGATCAGTTGTATATATCAGGGAATCTATCGAATGCATGGACTAAGAAGTCAAGGTTCGCTAGCATGAGTCATATGACGATCGTGAGGGCTTGTTAAACTTCAATACGTGGATTGAAGTTCACATAGGAACGGGAGGATATGTTAAAACTTCAATGTTCCCAATTGTTCAAGGGATTGAACCAACTCTTGATATCACTGGTGAATTTCGGGACGAAATTTCTTTCAAGTTGGGGAGGATGTGACACCCCAAGAAAAACAGCAAACGATATAACTTACCTAGCCTTAACTTATCTGGCTTTCTCAGTGAGTGCGTATCAAATTTCGGGACGAAATTTCCAATTAGTTGGGGATAATGTGACAACTCGAACTTTAGACTTATCTTATAACGCTTCGTGCTAATGTAAAAGGCTACTATTTATTGATTCTGTGAAACGCTATGTGTTATATGTGTTACGTGTATGTATGTTTAGGATGCGTATATGCTAATCGAGCCCAACCCGTACCGCACAAGCCCACTAGGGACCGCACTGTTTGTACTCGAAACCTTAGGGGCGGCCCTATGTTGGGTCCGGCCCACTTGACACTCGCAAACACAAAACCGAGGTGGGGGTTTGAATTCATGCTTTTTACCAAAACACAAACACACAACAACCACCCTATCTCTCTCTCGTTCCTCTCTCTCTCGTTGACTTGGAGACCGACGGCAGGAAACACCCACAACTCGGATCACCTTGCTTCTTCTTATAATTCGGTTAGTGTGTTTGTTGCTTGATTGTTTGCACATGATGTTGAATCTGATTTACTGCATGAAATCACTAATGTGGATTATTGAAACTTGTTGTATAATCTGAAATTGTGTTCTAGAATCACCGTAGATTTGACTTGTATTTGATTACGGTATTGCGCTTGATTGATGAACCATTGGGCTGCTATGTCATTACATGCTAACTATTATGATGGTTGATGATGGTTATTGACCGATTGATTATGTATGTAAGCTAGGGTTCTTGATAGATATTATATATGTCACCTGTAATGCTCCTGTTACAATAGTTGATAGTACTTGTAAATGATTGATTAACAACTATATGGTTAATAGTAAAGGAAATCGAATACAGTTGCTATGCTATTGTAACCGGTAATCGGTTAATTGATGATGAGTATGAACAGATTGAATGTGATATGAACCTGTTAAATTTCTGTGTTTGATCTGAAATCCGAAACTGCCTAAATTGTTTGCTGATATTACGGAATCATTGTTGCTAAAAATTATGGAAACTGTTACAACCCGTTACATGATTGGTTGCAACACATGGTTGCGAGTCGAGACCGTAGTTGCGGGTCTAGTTGCGACTCGTAACCATCACACTAGCACACAACAGCACAACTCGAGACCGAGGTTGCGAGTCCCGTTGCGACTCGTAACCGGACCATGACAAGCCGAGACCACCGTTGCGACTCGAAACCGGATCTCCCTTGTTGCGACTCGAGATCTCCTTCGTTGCGACTCGAGATCTCGACATCAGACTAACTCGAGACCATATAACCGTACACTCTGATATTGGGCCAGCACACTATTACGAGCCCAACTGATTGGGCTGAACACTTGGATTATGCTTGTTTACGTGATTGTTTACGCTGATACCTATACGTGAATACGATGATCGATACTTGTACAACTTGTTACGATACGTGTAGAACATACGTGCAATACTTGAATACGAATCTGATTGGTATGATAACTTTGGTAGGACGTGGTTGATCACTCAGTAACGTAATTGAATTTTGTGTATCATACCGAGCAACCCCAGGTGAGTTCATTGCATTTTCTCAAGCATGCGTCCCGGTGGTTTGGGACAACTGGTAAACATTTGGAAGGGAAACATTGGGTAAACAACTTAATCGGTTTTGGTCATTGCCTGGAGGGCAATGGGGGTAATTAGTTGATAGCGCTATAGGTACTAATTATCTGGGTTTCACTATGGTTGTTTAGAGGCACACTCCTCGGTTACGTAAGGGCGGTTCCCCTAGGGTAACTAACTGGACAACATAGTGGGTTGCTTAGAGGCACACTCCTCGGTTACGTAAGGGCGTAGTCCCTAGGGTAACTAACTGAGCAACATCGTAACGCATCATTGAATCGCATTAACATATATCTGGTAACACAACGCGTAAGCAACACTTTGAACTCACCAGCGTAGTCTGACACACTTGTTTGCATGCTTGTAGGTCATTAACGTTTGGAACATGGACTTGCGATCTGGGAGTGCTGGAGTGGTCATGGATCGAGACTATTGGATGACTTATGAACGATACATTGGTTTAGAGTATTAACATGAAACTATTACTAAGCGAATTAATACATGCTTCCGCTACACAACTTTTGAGAATTGATAACATGTTGACATTTTATATTAGTAGTTAATGTCATATCTATTATTGGTTCAATGTGATTGGTGGCTCGAACTCTGATGCGTAACACGCCTCGCGGGGTTTCCGCAGGTGGAATTTTGGGGGTGTTACATGTAGGGTTTGTTTTGATTGAGTTTTGTGATAACATTACCGATTACATGCACATATAACCCCTATTTGTAGGGCGGTTCATTACTGGCCAATAATGGGCTCAACCCCAACAATAAGTGCTGAGATATATAGATTAATGGGCTCGAATTTGACTCCAAATAGGCTGCGGGTCGAGGTGTAAGAAAGTAGAGGTATAATTGGGCCGAGGTCTCTATGTGCGGCCCGAATAGTGAAAAGTATAATAACCGGCCCAATTTTAGAAGGTGTGCATAATATAGTTGGCCCAAATACATGGAATACCGACACGTTTACACTTAATAACCAATCGTAAGAACGAAAGAAATTCGGGTCGTCACATCATCCCCAACTTGAAAGAAATTTCGTCCCGAAATTTGACAAGTAAGAACGAAAGAGTGAAATGAGACATCAAGATTGGTGCGGATTTAGCTCAGGTGCTACATCATCCCCAACTTGAAGAGGAATTTCGTCCCGAAATTCACAAATGATAACAGTCGTTGACACCATCGTTTAGATTACTACGGATGCTAGAGTTTACTCCGACTATTGCGTTCCTACGTGAACTCTGGTCTACGTCTTAAGTTCCAACGAATTCTCACAATCGGGATATGACTATGTTAATCGAACCTTGACTTCCTGGTCCATGTATTCGATAAATTTCTCCAGTAAAGGTATCGCTCGTGTTTCATCAGACGTCAGTTAAGCTCGCCACGCTTCCCAAGCATCCCACCTTGACTTCGTTCTCATGTGTGGCCATGTGGGCCTTCAGGCCCGGTCATCCGTACATGGTCTTCAGGTTTTAATACATCCTATCAAAACTCTGATGAGTAGGATATTGAGGCCTGTGTGCTTCGCCTGCACCAGTTCCCTAAGGTTGCTGTATAGTGAGGTCCATATCCGTTCCATGAAGCAGCAAATATCGTCCGTCCTGCCAAAGGTTGCTTCCCCATGCCCCGCATGGGTCTATCTTGAGAACTCTCTTCCGTCAGTTCTTCAATTTGAATAGGGTGAGTCTGATCAGGTATGATAAAGTCAATAGCGAGCTGCAAAGCTTGTGCACGTCCAGGTTTCACGGTCGTATTCATTCAAAAGTTCCATCCAGCGTTGCCATCACATGTTTAGCTATCTTGAAACAAGGATACACGGGAGGCCCTTGTGATCGGTCTGAGTGGTGCATTCGGTACCGTCCAAGTAATGCCTCCAATTTAAATCCAAAGACTACGGCTTCCACCGCAGGTCGTGACTCGTGCAGTCCTTCCTGTAAGTCCACCACGTAAGCCGTCGCCATCTCATGTTGTATCGGTGCGTAACCGGGACTCTGATTCGAACCATCATGGTATACCGCCAGACCATCAGTACCCTCAGATAGGAGTAATGCTCAGTGCGTTGCAAAGTTGGGTTTCAAAAGCTGAAAAGACGTTCCGCGACTTTGTTTCCCAAGAATTCACAGCTCCCAGCTGTGCTAAGGAGGTTGTAGTTACGCAATCTTCGAAAATCCCATGATGAATCTGTGATAGTTTCCAGCGAACCCAAGGGATTGCTGTATCCCAGAAGGAAAGCAGGATTTGCATAAGTTCAATCTGAAATTTCACCTAACGATGTGGAAGTAAACAAGGTAACTCTTCAGAAGACACGTCAGAAAATTCACAAATAACTAGAAGATACTCGATCTTCCTTTCTTAAAGTGGCGAATCGGTGACAAGAGCTAGTATAGCCGAGTAGCCCTTCCGTAGACACTTCTGGGCTTCCACGACTGAGAGGATGCCAATAATGGCACCACTACAATGATTTTGAACTGATAAGGATTCCCCACTAGGGAGAGGGATACGCACGATTTTCTTTTTACAGAGAATTTCCGCTTGACGCATAGATAACCAAATCCATGTCAACGACCACGTCAAAACTTATAAGAGTATCGGGAAGTAGGTCAATGTCGAACACTTGACCCATGAGATTAAGTTTATAATAAAAAAAGAACATGAGAAGCTTCTATCGATGTACTATCAGCTAATTCTACTACATGCTTATTTACAAGAAGGGTGAGGGTCAGTCCTAACTAACGATTGAACCCCAGAGACACATAACTCAAATCGGCACCAAAGTCGAATAAAATAGAAGCAAAAAGATCATTCAAAGAAGACGTACCGCTCTCAGCATTACCCTTCATTGCGAGCTTCCCCAGCGCCAATAGTAAATACCCTTCCAGTTGCCCCGTTCCCACCATGGTTCCCATTGTTGTTATTCCCTGCGTTGTTGTTGTTGCCAGCATTCTGGTTAAGCTGAGGGCAATCCCGCTTAAAATGACCCTCTTCACCACACTGAAAGCACCCCTTCTGATTTCCCCGATTTTGTTGTAGCTGTTGCCTCTCCTGTTGCTGTGGCTGCTGCTGCGGCTGCTTTGGAAGCCAGACCCTACAATCTTTAGCCATATGACCCACCTTGTTGCACCTATGACATACCCGGGTGCACGGTCCGCGATGGTGAAACATACACCTATCACACTTTGGTAACTTCCCCGCGTAAGAACCCTGATTTGAATTGTTGCTCTGATTCTGGTTCACAGAAGACGACTGGCTAAAACTGCGGTGGATGCTGTTGTCTGCCCTTTTCTGAGATTGGCTGGCACTGGTTGCTTTGTCAGTATCGTGCCATTTGCGCTTGTTATCACTAGCAGGTGTGGTAGCTGTAGCAGTCGAGGTAGTAGCAGAAACACGTGGCGGCAAGTTGCCACGTTCGACCTCTTGGTCAGTAATCTTATGTGCCAAACGGACGATACGGGGCAGATTGTCTAGGTTTGCAGCAGTAACGTACCCCTTAACAGCTGGTGCTAAGCCCTTGAGATACAACTCAATTCGTCGAGGTGGGGGTCGAGACATGTTAGGGCACAAAGTTGCTAAATCATTAGACCTCCTAGTGTATGCTTCAATCTCAGATCCCTCCATTTTCAGATTGTAGAACTCGTTCTCCAGTTTCTGAATCTCATCACGAGGACAATACTCCTCTCGCATCAACTCCTTGAAATCATCCCAAGTAGTGGCATTCGCCATCTCAATACCCAACATCTGAACCTGGGCATTCCACCATGTAAGAGCACTATCCTCGAGTGTGCCCGCAGCATACTTCACTCTGTCCCCAGCTGGACAGTTACACATAGCAAATACCGATTCTGCCTTCTCAAACCATCGTAGGAGTCCTACAGCCCCTTCAGTCCCACTGAAGGTCTGTGGCTTACAATCCATGAACATCTTGTACGTACAAACAGGTGGGGCAGGTGGATTGTTTTGATTCGCAGGTTGACCTAAAACGAAAGATCGTACAACGCACAGGTAAGATTCGAGTATACGACACAAGGATAGAAAGTAATTGGCACATATCGTACCAGCCTGGTAAGCCGCTAGGGCTTCAGCTACACGAGTGTTGATCAAGTTGGTTAATTCGGCCTGCGTTAAAGCAATGTGGCCACGTCCACCACCTCGGCCTCCTCCACGTCCACTCATGGTTCTATATAAGAGGAGGGAACTATCTTAAGGGTCGAAATGAGGTAAAAGTCAAGTATCAAGTTGAAATCTACTAATTATCAAGTTTACACATAATAGGGCAGAATCCTTCTCACGTTCGTTAAGCCTCACTGGGACTTACATGCACCCCACATTATTATTATGTGTGCACCCATAATAATAAGGCAATTCGCATGCTCATCTCAGTGCCTCTTAACTTGCGCTAAAAGTTTCCCCCGCATTCAAATAGCCAAGCAATGAGTACTACAGGATTATGATTCACAAAAGTCAAAGAGTAGTGTCACCATAGCGTCTAGTATGTCGTTTTCATGTAAATTGTGAGTGTGTGACTGCTAATTAAGTAATGCATAAAGTAACAGAAGACGAACCTTGCAATCTGGAGCTGAGTGTCATGGTCGATTTTCGAAGTTGTTCGGTTATAGTCTGGTCTTATAAAAACGTTTTTAAAACCAAGTTCACTATAACCAGTGGCTCTGATACCAAACTGTCACACCCCCAAAAATACCACCTAGGGAGTGTCCCTGTTAGGCGTGTGACGTACCAACAATGAGCCACTAATCACATTGAACCCATACAAGTTTCTAAATAAAGTTCTCAACCATTAATAAAATACCATCAACAAGTTCAAATGAAAACCAATATGTTCAGCGGAAGCAAATAGTAAACCAAGTTAAGCTGTTTCAAAACCAAAGTATAGTCTCAAGAAATCAATCGCATAAATCCTCCCAGTCGACCCATGACCACTCCAGCTACTCCAGACAGCAAGTTCCCCAAATCCAAGATACCTAACGACCTACGAGCATGCAACAAGTGTATCAGACAACGCTGGTGAGTTCATAGTTTTACGAAAACGTTGTTTACCAAGTGTTTAGTTAATCCGTTGAATTTAAATCCGAAAGTAATGTTGAAAACAATGTTGATAATTCCCCAATACAAGACGGCTTCTGATTATTTTGCCCTTTCTCCAATGCTCCTATCAAAGCATTGGTCATGACTAGGTCATTAGTTCAACACCCGTCCTCCCAGGAACGGGGTGAGGTTGCCAAACCTAAGTAGCGCTACTAACTAATACCATGTTACCTTCCCAGTAACCAAACAACACGGAGGGACTTTAAAGGTGATAGGATGAGTATATTATCCAACATTCCCGTTTTTACCCAAAAGACTTATCCCTCCTCGGGATACCCACTGACTGTCCCAACCACCGGGACGCATGCTCAAGAGAGAGATGAACTCACCTTCGGTTTGCTCGGTTAGACTAAATGCTTGTTTAACAGTTGATCAATCAATCCCTATTGTTGTTACCAGAGACAATTAGTTTCATGAATTCACAATTCACGTATCTAGTCACACGTATTACTCAGGCAATAAACAACCAAACACATTTTATCACAAATGTCATAACATGCATACGAGTCATAGTACGTTTACGACACAAGTTCACACTACAATTTCGTGACCCAACTAGACACTTAACGGGTCGATATATTACTCCAATAGATGTGCGGCCCACGTGGTTCAGGCCTATTAAACATAAGGCCCAAATCAGCGTACCTCCCGCTAGCAGATACGCAGTCCGTTGGCTCAAGGCCCGGCAGAAAGCCTAGCAGACCTTGCGGCCCCATTCGTGAGATTTATGTATATACACAAGGTCCAATTAGTACTAACATGATTTAATGTTAACAATTTACTAATAACCTATATTTATTTCATATGAATCAGCTCACTAATTTTGCCGGCCCAACATACACCGAGAGAAGATGCGGCCCAAGTACCATTCAGGTATTATTAGGTGTGTGCTGCCCATACATATTCATGAGTCATTTTTGTGCCATATGCGGCCCATAATTAGCAAGCCCAAATCAACGATTTAAGTCCATATCACAACCCCGTTATTAACCAGCTATCAGATACTTAGAATTATGCATTGAGAGTTCAAATCAAGTATCAAAACATCCTCTTGTTACCCAACTTAGATCAACTAATTCATCAACTCATCAAACTCATCTATACTACTTCGTATAACAGTTTCAATAACATACACATTTATTATCAAACATTAATAACCTACTCATTAACATCATGAATAATTTATGTTTTTGATTCATATCTAGGAATACCCGACTGTATTAACCCTACTTCTCGAACATCATACAATACCGCACAACCATTCAACAATCTAATTATATGAGTATGGCATTAACAGACACAATTTACATGTATAGCAATATCATTAATCGACTAACCCATACCCACATCATATTTATTCAGGTCCAAAATAGACATGGCAATTCCTTAAACATATAATAGACATGTAAATATGGGTTATTCTAATTATTCTAAGCAATCGGTTACACCACTGAATCTTGACCCATCATTAATGTTGACATAATATTAATCATGACCATCATGTGCACCTAGTATTAATACCCATGACTAGTCTGACAACCCTAATAGGGTTTGCACATGGCTTGATTTGATCCATACTACAAACTAGAAATTGGATGCACACATGGACTTTGGAGGGGAATAACTTGGCAGCCACCAACACATATCATCATATAAAGGGGAGACTTTCGATGACAGCTTGCAACAATTACAAGAAGGTTATTTTTGTTTTAATCATCAATCCACTACATCAATATTCCAGTTGAAAACACATCGGATCACTATCACATATAATCATACCCGACAAATCACATAGCATAATCATCACATAGACTCACACATGAACAAAATCAATGACTATGCATTAAGACTTTACGTAGACATGAATACTAACCAAGTAATGCCTCGACGAGAGAGGGGGATCTGCCTAGTTCGTGCGATCAGGGAATTCAGGTGAGATGTAGGGTTTGTTTTGATTGAGTTTTGTGATAACATTACCGATTACATGCACATATAACCCCTATTTGTAGGGCGGTTCATTACTGGCCAATAATGGGCTCAACCCCAACAATAAGTGCCGAGATATATAGATTAATGGGCTCGAATTTGACTCCAAATAGGCTGCGGGTCGAGGTGTAAGAAAGTAGAGGTATAATTGGGCCGAGGTCTCTATGTGCGGCCCGAATAGTGAAAAGTATAATAACCGGCCCAATTTTAGAAGGTGTGCATAATATAGTTGGCCCAAATACATGGAATACCGACACGTTTACACTTAATAACCAATCGTAAGAACGAAAGAAATTCGGGTCGTCACAGTAATAATGAGTTGGTTAAAAGTTATAGAATGGCAAGAAACCACTTGAATGACAATCCTAATGAAAACTTCAAGCTTCGTCTCATTTACAAAAGAGATCTTGATGGTCGTACTTACAATTTGCCCTCAACTTCAGAAGTTGCTGCATTGATTGTTGGTGATCTCGAACGAATAATTGATCATCGTGATATTGTTGTTGAGTCGCACACTGACGGTCTTCAACGAATTAGTGAACTTCATCCATCGTATTTAGCTCTTCAGTATCCAATCCTTTTTCCCAATGGTGATGACGGATATAGAATAGACATTCCACATAGGGACGGTGTACGGACCTTAAAAAAAAATTAGACCCAAATGTACAATGAGAGAATTCTTTGCTTATAGAATTCAGGATCGATCAACTTCTTTTTCTCTAATTTTAAATGCTCGGAGACTGTTCCAACAATTTTTAGTAGATGCATACACCATGATTGAGAGTGAAAGGCTTAATTATATCCGATTTCAGCAGAAACATCTTAGGTCTGAAACATATGAGAATCTCCAAAAGTTGAACAATCAAGGAACAAATGATTTATCTAATACCGGTATACGGGTAGTCTTACCATCATCTTTTACCGGTGGTTCTCGGTACATGCAGCAAAACTATCTTGATGCTATGGCTATATGTAAATGGTTTGGATATCCGGATTTTTTTATTACGGTTACATGTAATCCGAAGTGGCCAGAGATTAAACGATATCTTCGAGATACTTCAATCAACCCTGAGGATAGACCAGACATTTTGTGTCGATTGTTTAAGATAAAGCTAGATTCAATTACAAAGGATCTGAAGGACAAAAAAATATTTGGAGAACTAAGCGCAGGTATAAATATTATTTTAATATCATTATTATAACACCAAAAATATTTATAATGTTATGTTTTACAATCTTTTGAATATCGTTATTTTTATTGTAGCCGTTTATACTGTCGAATTTCAAAAACGTGGATTGCCTCATGCTCACATTTGCATTTTCTTGAAACCGGAATCCAAACTTCTGTCCATTGATCATTTAGACAAATTTGTTTCTGCTGAGATACCGGATAAAATGGAAGATCCTAGCCTCTATGCCCTTGTATCCGAATTTATGATTCATGGTCCATGTGGGAATGCAAATCCAAATTGTCCTTGTATGGTTGATAGTAGATGCTCAAAGAATTATCCAAAAAAATTCAACCCGGAAACAACCACAGATGCTGATGGTTTCCCTGTATATAGAAGAAGAGACAATGGTAACACTATTATAAAGTCTAAAGTTCAATTAGACAACAGAAGTGTTGTTCCTTATAGTCCTGTTCTTTTAAAAAGATACCAGGCCCACATTAATGTTGAATGGTGCAATCAAGCTGGTTCTATCAAATATCTGTTTAAGTACATTAATAAAGGTGCAGACAGAGCTTCGCTTGTCGTGTCAAACAGAGATGGTATAGAAAATGAAGAAAAGGCAAAGGATGAGATCAAAGCCTATTATGATTGTAGGTATGTTTCCGCCTGTGAAGCTTCATGGAGGAAATTTGCAAATGAAGTTCACTACAGGTTTCCTCCAGTTATGAGACTTCCTTTTCATCTTGAAGGTCAACAACATGTTGTGTTTGGAGCTGAAGACGATATAGAGGTTGTTTTGGAAAAGCCATCAGTCTCGTCTTCGATTTTTCTAAAGTGGTTTGAGATGAACATAAACGATGAAGAAGCCCGCAAACTTACTTATGTTGAGTTTCCTACTAAATTCTGTTGGAAATTAAAAGATAGACGATGGGCACCACGTAAAAGAAAACTGTTACAGCTCGGACGCATTCATTCGGTGTCCCCTGCACTGGGTGAACCGTATTTTCTTAGAATTCTGTTAAACAAAGTAAAAGGACCAAGATCATTTGAAGAAATTAGAACGGTTGATGGTCAGTTGTTTCCAACTTTCAGAGATGCGTGTTACGCTATGGGTTTGTTGGATGATGACATGGAATATATTGAAGCTATCAAAGAAGCCAGTTTTGTGCAAGATGGTCGTTCTACTCGTGCACTATTCGTTACTTTGCTTTTGTCAAACACGTTATCAAGACCCGAATATGTATTTGAACAAACATGGAAATACTTGGGTGATGACATTTTATATAACAGAAGAAAAGCGACAAAAAACAAAGGTATCTTTTTAATATATTACACATATTATTATTCAGTACATTTTATTCATATTGTTTATATATATTTATTTTTATTATTTCAGAACTTGTAATTTCGAATGAGAGATTGAAGAATCAAACATTG
Source organism: Helianthus annuus (assembly GCF_002127325.2). NCBI lineage: Eukaryota > Viridiplantae > Streptophyta > Magnoliopsida > Asterales > Asteraceae > Helianthus > Helianthus annuus. Next base: position 168,137,463 of record NC_035442.2, read on the forward strand.
GTGGAGATTGAAAAATACTTGATCAGAAATGGTTCGTCATTGAAACGATGGCCAACAATTCCTTATCCTGATTATGATTCATTTGCTGTTGGAAACAATCGCTTGGTTGACGAAGAACTATCTTTCGATATTCCTCAAATGCATAGCGAGTTAGTTACTCTAAAATCTTCTCTAACTGATGAACAACTCTCCGTTTATAATCAGATAATGGCAGCCGTTGAAGGTGATAAAGGAGGTGTATTTTTTGTTTACGGCTATGGAGGCACAGGTAAGACATTTTTGTGGAGGACGTTAGCCTTATCTGTTAGGTCTAGAGAGCAGATTGTTCTAAATGTTGCTTCCAGTGGTATTGCTTCCTTACTAATGTCTAGAGGTAGAACAGCCCATTCTAGATTTCACATTCCCATAAATTTAGATGAGAGTTCTATGTGTCACATACGGCCTGATGGTGATGTAGCTTACTTACTTAAACATACTAGGTTGATAATATGGGATGAAGCACCTATGGTACACAGACATGCTGTCGAAGCTTTAGACAGAACATTTAAAGATGTGTTGATCGACAAAAGCAATATTAATTCGGATTGTTTATTTGGAGGTAAAGTAATCGTCTTTGGTGGTGACTTTAGACAGATTCTTCCAGTAATTCCAAACGGAAGTAGGCAACAAATTGTCAACGCTTCGTTGAGTTCATCTTATATATGGTCCCAATGTAAGTTACTTACTTTGACCAAAAACATGAGATTGACTATTGGTGCTGATAAATCTAGATTGGAGGAGACGCACAAATTTGCCAAATGGCTTCTCGATATTGGTGAGGGTAAAGTAGGAGGCGACAATGATGGTGTGGCAACTGTACAAATACCTTCTGATCTTCTAATCAGAGATTGTTTGGATCCCATTGAAAGGTTGATTCAATTTGTATATCCATCCGATTTACAAAGATATATGGATCGAGATTATTTTTCAGAAAGGGCCATTCTTACACCAAAAAATGAGGTCGTACATGAAATCAATGATCGATTGTTAGAGTTGTTTCCTGGTGAACCAACAGAGTACCTAAGCTCTGATAGTATATGTCAAACCGAACAAGTTAATGATTCCTTCCAGCAAGAATTGTATTCACCTGATGTTCTGAATGGGTTAAAGATATCCGGTTTACCAAATCATCGTCTGGTTTTGAAAGTCGGTGTTCCAATTATGCTTCTTAGGAACATTGACCAACAAAATGGATTATGTAATGGTACAAGGTTGCAGGTTACATTTCTTGGGAAGCGTGTTATGGAAGCTGAAATTATATCAGGTGCTAATGTTGGAACTAGAACGTTTATTCCAAGAATTACCATGATACCGTCGGACAAAAAAATACCTTTTGCTTTTCAACGACGACAGTTTCCTGTTGCTGTGTGTTTTGCTATGACAATCAATAAGAGTCAAGGACAGTCTTTATCTAAGGTTGGACTTTTTTTAAAAGAGCTAGTTTTTACACATGGTCAGTTATATGTAGCCTTATCAAGAGTTAAATCAAGAGAAGGGGTTAAGATCCTAATTCTAGATAAAGAAGGTAAACCGACAGAGACTACGACGAATGTTGTTTATAAAGAAGTTTTCACGCACCTATGTTAAGTCTAATAAATAATTTTGTATATTATTATGTTTTTTATCAAAAGTGTATGCATTTTTTTAATGTACTATATTATTATAAACATTCCTTGATTGTTTGAGTTTGTTTATTAAATTTCCATATATTAATTTAGTACAATCTTATCATTAAATCATATATTTATTATCCACATATAGATAATCATCGGTTATATGGTCTCATTTGTTGACATTTGATTGAAGGTCCAAATGGATACATCAAATACCTAACCTTTTTAATATATTGATTATAATGAATAAACAACAATCATCTTGAAATAACAGTTAGTAAATACTTGATTATTAAACATTAAACATGTATCAATAAAAACACAAAAAAAGTTTTATATCATTTAGTAGTCTAAAAAGGTTTACATCATCATATGTTAATACGTTCAAAAAGCATTATAAGATAAAGTCCCAAAATGAGATGAACCTAAAGTAGCCAACCAACAAAATTCCAAAGTTTGAAAGGAACTATTTGTCAACCTTCTTCAAAATCAATTTCTTTTGAACTGGGCAATAAACAAACGTGCATGTAGCAGGAGGATTGATACCATTTGGTTTGGTAAATTTAGTACGCCATTTCAAAGCCTCATATCGAAAACCACCACCGTTTTTCTCACCATGAAATGAAATCAACGTATCCACTCCATCTAAGTTCTGTACATACATCTCCGTAGTCATGTCAATTCTTGATGCTTCAGCAAGATCAGCACTTAGACGCTAAGATAATTAATTAAAACAAAATATTAGATTATGAGTGGTATAACACTGCAAAATTAAATACTAAAAACAGAATTTTTGTTTTTCGACTATTTCAATATTTGTAAAATATGAACAATAACTAAACTTACAAAATGCCTGTCGTACTTCCACTCAAACTCAATAGGATTGTAGTCCGGATCGCGCTTTTTATCTTCTTCATAATCTGAAACTTCAACGTCTTCCTCATTATACATTCCATCGATATCAGAGTTGGTTAAGATGGAAGAAACGTCAACAGAATCATCATCCATTGATTCATTATAATCTTGAACAGATTCATCCTCATTGTTTTCATGTTTTGTTTCATCATCGGTGTCTTGTGTTTCAATATTTAAAGTACCTGGCTTAGGTATGTTTACAGCAGCAATCGTATATACACGCTTCGGCACAAGAATCTCACAACCATTCAAGTCATAAACAATCAGCTGAAAATTTTGTTTAAAAATGTACCTCATCACAACGTAATAGTCCGGGTATATAGGTACGTAAGACACAACATTGTCCCATGAATCGTAGAGAAGATACACCTTAAGATTACGGTCTTTCTGAATCATCACATCAAAACTGTCCCACAAATTAACATGGACCTTGAATGTTAACTTGCTAATAGATGGTAAACGTATTGTATCTTCAACGAAATCAACAGGAATTATCTGCGTATAATATTCATGAAGGTGAAATAACTTAAATTTGTTATTGAAAACCATAAATAAATATTGTTTGTATACTCACCAAATTATCATTGGACTCTTGTGTGAAGCGTTGACAGAAGTACTCAACATTGCTTATAGTTTTCTCGGTCGACATGGAGGTAAACAAAGGAACACTAGATCCGAAGATCGGATGGTCTTGCATATTATTAAAGGGTGTTAACAAGTACGAATACAAGTCAATTTGTTTAAACATCAGAAAACAACCGTCCGTAAACGATAGTTTGGCTACAATATGTTCCCAACCATCCATGAAAACAAACGCATCTTTATTTTTAGTGAAAAGAACTTCAAATTCTTTACCGTTCACACATTTGATAATGGCTTGATTGTTTGCTTCAGCATTCAATAGGAATCTGTTGCTATATTGATTTGGTATTTCCTGTAAAAAAATAACATGAGTTAACATAAATAAATGAGGAAAAAACGTTTGTACTTATAAGATTAATTATCTTACTAGATATTCTGAAGAGTCGGAGGAAAATATTTTATAAAAAGACGTCATACTTATCTGCATTTGAATAAACATGAAGTAATTGGATTAGGTCTTCCGGTGAATAAAAAACGTAATGAAGTTAATGAACATAATTTAAATAACATATTCACATAATATAATGATTTTCACAATAATCATAATCCAAAAATGATGATGATGCCTAATATAATCAAATTAACATATCTAGAAACTAAGACCTAATACAATAAACATGCAGAATATAATAATTGTAATGCAAATATACTTACAAATATAACATATTCCATATGTCTAATACAAAATAATCCTCTACTGTAACGCATGTAATAAGTAAAAGTCTTCAAAATAAGACATAAAAAACACTGTGGCCTACATGAACAACCAAATCAAAATCTACAAATCGATTGCAAAATATAATCAAAAGATAGTAAACAAAATTCAACGTTACAAGTTTTTAAACTTACCTTTAACATGTCTTTTATCATATTAAACGTAATAAATCAAAAATAACACATAACGTTCAACTAATATCATTAATAAACAGCCGAATGTCATAAATAGATCTACAAAGATGAATAGAAAAGAAATTCCTCAATTGAAGAAGAGAACTTCAAACTTAACAATGGTTTGCAAGATTTTACAAGAACACTACAACGAAATTCAGAATTTAAGTTATTGAATGATACCTTTATGATCTGTGATTTCGTGAAGAAGATGAAGATGATTTAACCGATGAAGAAGATGGAGGTTATTGGGAAGTGGGAGAGAATCTCTGAATATACAGAAGACATATGTGTTATAAGATTTTGTACAAAAAATAATAATACAATTTTATATCATTTTTCCTTATCCGGGTCGGTTATATGAAACCTGGATCCACGCGTGAATATTATTATAATACAGTTTGTTAATTTTATAGTTTGTTAATTATTATAATATAATATAGGTTTTAAACTTATGAGGTATACTAAAATATAGTTTAATGTGTTATAAAATCCATACTTCATTATTTCAATTTTAAATTTGATATTCTTGAATACCAAATTAATATTTAATATGAATTTGATATTCTTGGATTAATTACCAAAACTAATTTCAGTACTTCCAAAACAATTTACATATCACTTTAGATTAAACAACTTCCAAAATTAAAACTTTTTTATCATAATTTAAATATATGCATATATATGTTAGTGATTTCATAAAATTAAATGCTGGCCGTAAATTTAGTTAATAAGAATTGTAAATTTTGGTTATTTGCAATACATTATGTCTATTAAATTCAACTTAGAATTTATTAAGTTTGCGTAAAAATATTTAGTTACACATTGTTAATTATTAACATAGTTTTAAACTTTCTAAATTAAGTGTATTAATTATCTAGGCATCGATTCATTCCAAAAACATAATAGTCAAACTATTTCTAAAAAAAACAAATATATTAACTATAAAATTCATAAATCCAAAAATAAATACAATAATTTGTTTATTTTTTATATATATACCTTTATTTTAAAATTAAATCGTAATATAACATTTAAAATGAAACAACTTCCTAAATTAGAACGTTTTTATAAATACATGTTCATAGTTGTTAGAAATGTATACATTCGAAGAGGAAAAACTTTTTTTGACCTTGAATTTGAGAAGGTATGAGTTTAATTTTTTATTTTTTAATGTAATATACAAGAACTTTATTAATTTATTAATGTCACTTAGTAGTTGATTTTCTACATACAAAATTAACTTTTCGTTTATATTATTGTAGATGTCAACTGATGAATTTATCATGAATACTCCTTTGAGGAATATATATGATCTTTGGCAAATTATGAAGGTGTGTATATATATTTATAATGCCAAAAGTAGATGAACATTGTCTTTAAATTAACTATTTTCATAAATTTTATTTTATACAGCCTCAATTTGTTATCATACTTGGTACTATTACTGGTATCGATAAGCATTTTGGTTGGCACTATATGGAGTGTCCTAAATGTTTAATCGAGGCTGGTACAGATTTTATAGACACCAAGAGTATGGAGGAACAATTTTTCTATGTGTGCAAGAACCCTAATTGTGACGAAAGTGTTATATACCCAGTTCCAAGGTAATATGATAATTTGTTTTCTTCTTTAATATTTATATGTTTTGTAAAATAATCTAGTTGTATATATGTATGATTCTATTTAATTTAATTAGATTCAAAATAAAAGTTCAAGTGGAAGACAACAGTGATGATGTTCTACTAATATTATTTCATCCTCTGGTTGATGAAATCATTGAAAAAGTTGTTCTCAAGTCGGCTGAACAATTGTTTCAAGAAAATATAACACCTGTATGTACAAATCATTTTTTACCTTTGTGTATTTTTTTTCATTGTATTTTCTAAAAATTTCTTATTAACTTTTTCATACAATATTTTGATTCATAGGTTGTTGAAAAAGTAATCTTTCCCGTGGATTTAAACAACTTGATTGGAAAGAAGTTTGCCTTTAAAATTGAGATAACAACTTATAATCTTACTAACTTTGATGAAATGTATTTTGTCACGAACTTGACTGATGATGAGTCAATTATTAATAAGCTCAAAGAAAAGATGAAGATTACGGAGGTATTTTTTTTTTTCCAATACACGTTTCATACTAATAAATTAGTATTTATATAATTTTTAATTATATTATATTTTAATTTATTTTCACATTTGTTTTAGGTAAATGATAAAGAATTTATAAAGAAGAATAGTCACATCCCAATTGTGAAGGACGATGATGTTAACACCAGTTGTGATACCAATAAAAATAAAAAACGTACATTGGATGACGTTTACATGTCTTCAACTTCAAGTACTTTCAAGACTTTGGAGAAAGTTAGCAAGAAATTAAGTTAGTTCATATTTCAATTATTTAAAATCAGTTTTGTTGATTTTTAAATTTTTTAACAATGGTATTTTGGATTTTTAGTATGTTTGATGTGGGTATTTGATCGTTATATGTTTTTTTTAATACTAATATTTTGTGTAATTCTTTCTCATTCTTCAATTCTTATACACAACACCTCCACTTACACGGTTAGGTATTGTATACTGTATTATTCAATTTTGTAAATAATAATAAATTTTGTAAGAAAGAAATTTATATTTGCCAACATTTAATTTGCTGTAGATGTGATCTTTTTAGTTGACTATAATATTGATATGTAATAAATCTTGTATTTAAAATTAAGTTTTCCAAATATATAGTTTTATTACTATCGAAACATAAATAGATTGGTGAATGCTATGGAAATAGTTGTATACCCATTTAGCAATTAATGAGAACAAATCTAATTTTGGTAAAACTTCATATTTTTTTAGCAACTTTTATATATATGAAATATTAAAACAGATTTGTCGGTATTTATTAACAAATTTACGTCAATTTAGTAATAATAACCGATTTACAGTGTATAGTATGAAAGTCCTATAAATACCCATGTTTCGTTTCATTATTTCTCATTCTTAGATTCTTACACATAACACCTCCACTAACCCGGTTAGTTATTGTAAACTATATTACAAAATTTTTGATATTCAATTGATAGTTCTCAAGTGTTTATACAATAAGTTTTTATACAATCTTTTTTTGTTTATTTTTTTTTTTGTTATCAGAGTATTAAGGATCATGGAACGTATTGGTGATGACATGATGTTTGAAGAGATCTTATCGAGACTACCTGCAAAGGTAGTTTGTCAATTCAAGTGTGTTTGCAAACAATGGTGTTATGAGTTATCTACACCAAAGTTTGTTTTAATACATACTCGACGAGTTTCAAACTTACTACAAAAGAAGCTGCTCTCTTTGAATGAAAATACCATTGTCGTTGACGACATAGTATCTGGCAACTTGGAAGTCGATACCAGAAAAATCGTCACTTTTCCATACGATGTCGAGCCATCGTTATTAATCATTATAGGTTCGTTTAACGGACTGATTTTACTTTGCATTAGGAGGACTGATGCCAATGAGCTCGTCCTTTGGAATCCAACGACTAGGCGTTTTAAGTTGATATCGGACGACTATTTTAGTCGTTATTTTGGTCGACATGACGATACGGGTGGGATGTACGTTGACGAGCACAACGATCTGAAAGTGCTTCATATTAACTGTTTCGCTGGGGCAGTTACTGCTCGTGTATATTCACGACATAATGACTCATGGAGAAAATTGAGTTTCTTGAAAGGATGTATGTTAGGTTCAAACTTTTATTCATGGTCTCCTGGAATTTATTCCGGCAAAACAATTTATTTCACTGTTTCCAATTACTGGATTCCACCTGGTGAATGTAACATTGTTGCTATTGATGTTATATCTGAATCCTTCAGTATTCTTCGTTTTCCCGAGCGTATTCAAGACAATCCTTGCCAAGTGCATTTTTTAACAATTTCGAACAAGCTCCATGGCATTGTTGTTCGATATTCTGATGAACTAACTGCAGAATTGGTCAAATATGAAGATGATGATTGGATAACGGTATTTTCTTTCAGCAATGCTCGCATAGTTCAACATTTGGAGCCGCAGCAAAGGACGAATATAATTCAAGACAATAAGTGGTTGATAACAAGTATTTGGGGAGATACTGTTGAAGTTCTACTGTGCAACAATTCTTTTAACTACATTCAAATGGTTGACAGCTTTAACGGACCTAAAGGCGCATTATTTTTGGAGACAATCGTTTCGCCTTTCTGATAGAAAAATTTAATTAAATTGATACTATTTCATCTTTTGTTTATCGAACTATGTAATTTGTTTCAAGTGTCTTGTGTTTTATCTTTTCCTTAGTTTAATAATAAAAGAATTAAGTGTATTATGTTTCATGTTTAATTATGTCAAAAAAATTGCTGTATTAAATTACATATTTGGACGGCCCAATGATAGTTTACAAATTAAATTTGTAGGCCAGTATTTGTTGGTATATGTGATTTTGGATTATTTTTTATAAAGCGGCCCAATCAATTTTTATAAAGCGGCCCATTAACCTGGTATAATTACATTTTCTATTACTATAATACCATATGTCAATAAAAAATATATTACTCAAATTTACTTATATACGTTTACACAACTTTCCTATTTAACTTAATATCTATTAGTAATTTAAAAGATCTTATACACTATTTATAACTGTGTATCCAAAAATACCCCAATCTTTTCAAAATGCCAGTCAAAGCTGTAAACGTATTTCAATTTAATAATTATATTTTTTTCTGTTTTCATGTAATTAATAAGGTTTAAAAAAATACTATCATACTAAATGAGTTTCACTATATCTATATACATTTTACAAAAGTTAACGGGGTTTATGTAAATATGTATTTAATCCTTTGCTATCTGGACCGAATATCCAGGCTATTACAGAGCATTATTAAACATCAACAAATATCACTTTTCAAAACTTCATACAATCATCACATAGAAATATCTTCATCATCTCCAAACATTATTATAATTATATTTCACTCTTAACCTAAAAGTTAATAATTCCACATGAAACCTTTAAACACTCATGGAGGCCAAATTGGAATATTACTAAAACCGAATAAAAGATTTTGTTAGGAAGGGAAAGAACACACTAATTAGTTTACTAATTTTATCTATGTATTTGTATTTCAAATATAATTTTCCCTATCCCGGGATGTTCCCGGGTGATAGCCTAGTAGTGTTTATACAACAACAAAATCGTATATGTTTATTTAGAAAGTAAGATTTGGAGTTGGAGTCCAATTGGTAAAACCGGAAAGAAAAATCCACACAAAATCTAAATGTTCCCCACACTTTAGGAGACCCACCAACACCAATTTTATCTAATTCATCATTTCGTTAACATGTTCCTGCTTTATCACCCCCAACGGTTCAATAACAACAAAAAGTATCTCCAAAATAATTTTAAGATTTTGAAAACACAATTTAACGATACTTAAACCTAATATAACACAATAAAATATAATATAATCAATTATTGTTTGACACGTAACTAAAACATTTCATTTTATCTTTTTGGATTTGTATTAAAGTATTAAATAATATTATGCGAAAAAAGGACCCGCAAACAGCATATAGAAAATAAAGTTAAAAAAAGTATAAAATTCCTGCTAACATCTATTTCAATCTGATATTTGTGTATCAATCTCGATATTCTCCTTCACATTATTCACACTATCATCTTTTATTTATATTTTCTTTTCTTCATGAAAATGTTTATTTATTTAACATGAAATAAGATGGTTATTTCTAACTAGTATTTTCAGATCTGGATCAGACTGGCCGGTCGGATCAGGAATCGGAACCTTGGCCGGTCTGGTTCAAGCTATCGAACCGAATGGATGAGAATCGGGAGGTCGGACCGGGACTTTAAAGGGTCGAACCGAATTTTGATTAAAAAATTCTCACTTTACCTTATTTATTTTTATATTATTTAGGATGTCATCCGGTTCTCACATCCGATAGAACTGGTCCAATCAGTGGACCATTAAGTAGACCGTTCAACGTCCGTTTAGCTCATTAGGTAGGTACAACCTTAAATACCATTAACGTAAAAATCAGATATTAGAAAACCCCTAAAGATATAATATAAAAGATTAACAGTTATATTGATATAAAAACAAAAAAAAATGAAAAAAAATTAAAATACTTAATCCAACGCAATTACAAAACAAACAAAAAAAAAACATAAAATTCTTTTACTTCTAATTTATACTCACCAAAAAAAAAAAACCCACACCAAAATACCAAATAACTAACAATAACCTATTTTTTTATTTTTTATTTTGTTCAATTACATGCGGAAGCCATTACCGAGTGCTAAACTTGTATCCAAAACAGTTGTTTCATAAACCGGCAATTCATCTCCGTAATTCTCCATTCCAATTGCAGAAAAATTCTCCAGTTCGAACAGATCGGAGCTTGCGTTGCTACCGACATCATCATCTTCATCGTCTTCGTAATTCAGGTCAGTTTCATTTTCAGCTTTTACAGTTTTTGTAATCAAATCAAACTCGCATTCTACTTTCTTCTGGTAATTCCTCAACAAATTCCTCGCAGCTTCTTCAATACGACGAGTTTTCTCGTTCGTATAAACCCTAGGTTCTTCATTTTTTACGACTTTGATTGCATGTGTATTCGATTCGTCTCCGTACAGAGATTTGTGTCCACACGGTTGAGAATCATCGCCTACGATTACACTCACAGGATAGAATCTCACTGATCTCTTTTTGTTGTTGCTTTGTTTACCTCTAGACGACGGAGTTTTGCTCAAGCACGAACGTGAGAACGAAGATGCTGATGAACATGTTGATCCGCTTGCGGATTTTGATTGTGTGCTGTCGTCGTAACATCCGGTTGAGATCTTCGTGTTCTTCGTGTTGGTTGTAGTGAAAATCGAGTTTAAAAATGTTGCTAACTTACCTCCTGGAGATATCGGTTGCTTCGCCTTCTTTAAGTCTCCGTAGATCTTCATTGCTCGTGATTTTGTCTTCATCACGAGCTTGCTTTCGTGTTTCTGTTTCGTTTGTGAGTCATGTTGTTGTTCGAATTGGTACCGTTGTTGTTGATACATGTTCGTGTGTTTTGCACTCGTTGTGTATTCATGGTGTCGGTTTGAGCTTGTGCGGATCGGTTTAGGTCTGGACGAGACGCAGTAAACCGATTCGGTTTCAGACGATGAAAAACCGCCGCCACTGCTTGAATCTGACGAGCTGGAACTTGAATTTCCGCTTCGATGAGAGCTCCGTTTGAAATCGACAACAGATCTTACTTCCTTCCCCATCCAATTCTCGATCAGGCAATCTCGTACCTCTCGTCCATGACCGGAGTGATACTGTCGTTTAACATCACGATCATGTTGAAAATAGTCATTAGTGAAGAAACTACTATGTTTTTCTCTAGTAGTTTCTCTATAACCTATCGATTCGTGGTCTGCTCGTTCATCAATTGAGCGATAGATCTCATCGAGCAGAGAGGACGAAAAAGACGGATTCTCTCTGGCTGGTCTGTACATGATTTTTTTGAAGAAACAAATCCTAGCCGGATGGCTTTGGATCGATGCGAATTGAATGAAGTGAAATTGGTTGAATAGATAGATAGATAGCTAAGGAAAAAGGAAATGGGAACACATTTTGAACAAAAGGTAAGAAAAAGGTAAGGGGTGGATTGCTTGTCTAGTTACAATGAGTGAAAATGGAGATTTGGGAACACAGTGGGAAGGAGTGAATGATTTGGGGTTTAGAGAAGCCACAGGTGTGAAGTGGAAAACATGGGTTTGTTGATGATGATGAGAGAGAGAGAGGGAGGTGGTGGTTGGTACTGGTGGTGATTGTTCTCTCCAACTTATGCTGCCTTTTTATAAAGAGAGGGGAGGAGGACGTTGTAATGAGATGCTGATGCCTTTGTCTTCCTCTAGGTGCAGAGTATAAATATATAATTATGAGGTATGTTTACTTTACCCTACTACTACTCTATTTCGACTTTCCAATCTCTAACATACTTGCAGCTTGGGACTAAATATTATTGTTTAGCATTGATTTCAAAAAGTAATTTTAAATACATAATCAAGTAACAAGAATAAGGGTGCGTTTGGTTCGCGGAATGATTTGAAATTGGAATTGGAATTTGTATAGGAATTAGAATTTGAAGGAATTGGATTTGGAACTTAAACATTCCAATTGGAATTGGAAATTGTTGGAATTGGAATCTCAATTACATTTTTGTTGTGTTTGGTTGTCAAATGAATTGGAATCCATCACCCCGACACCCGCAACCACCAGTTCGGGTCGAAACGGTTCGGTTCGAAACGGTTCGCGTCGAAACGGTACGTGTCGAAACGCTTCGCGTCAAAACGGTACGGGAAACGGTACGGGTCGAAACGGTTCGGGTCGAAACGTTACGCGTCGAAACAGTTCGATTCGAAACGGTACGGGTCGAAACGATACGGGTCGAAATGGTACATGTCAAAATGGTTCGCGTCGAAACGGTTCGATTCGAAATGGTACGGGTCGAAACGGTACTGGTCGAAACTATTAAACGTTTCAGATCGAAACCAGTATGGGTCGAAAAGGTACGGGTTGAAACGGTTCGGGTCGAAAGGTTGAAGATTCCAATGAATTTACTTTAATTCCTTCACATATAGGAAGGAATTTGAAGGAATTCATGCCTAATTCCAATTCCAATGTCAACCAAACACATGAAGATTGGAATTGGGATTCCAATTCCATCAAATTCTGTGAACCAAACATCTTAAGAAATGGAATTCAAATTGCAATTCCCTTAAATTTCATTAAATTCATGCGAACCAAACGCCCCCTAATAACCATACACGGTAAAATTCCATGGGTTAGAGAAGGGTGGGATACAGACACACACCGTTTACCAAGCGCCTATGGTCTATCCGATCCTGGTGGATAGATCAAAAGGCAAACAAATAATCAACTAACGAAACCCATTAGGGAGTAGGGGTGGTCATCACTCATCACTCACTCACAGCTTCCAATCAAGTTCCGCCATGTCATAAAGCATTATTCCATCACTATGGATGAATTTTAGTGGAAATGCATATCACTCACCACACCCAACAATTTTCCCTCACAGCCAACAATTTTCCTCACCACCCAATACCACATCATGCGTGATATATAAAACGCGTTTTCATTTTGAGTGTCGGTGGTATATAACGAGTTATATATCATCATCACGGGGAAAAACTCTTCCACCCGGGTCCCCTTACAGGAGAAGGTATATATTTAGAAGCATTGAGGAACCAAATGCTAAACAAAGAGTGTATCGTCTGGTATTAGTACTGGTTTTTTATACATGAGTAAAAAGTCATGAGTCTGTGATTGTTTGTTAAGCGCATTGATTACAAGATTAATTGTTTGTGGGTGTAAATCGTTTAATATTAAAAAGTGATCCGTTTAAACTTTTTAATTTTTTTCTAAACAAAATGCAATTTTTTTAAACGCATTCCTAGTTCTTTACATGTAGATAAGCGTGGTCAAACATTGGAAATAATTGTATGTGAGAAAATGACATATTTAAAAAAGAAATTTAAAAACTGCACAAAATAGTGAAAATACCCTTAAGATAAAAAAGAAATTTAAAAACTGCACAAAATAGTGAAAATACCCTTAAGAATATGGAGGTCACTATTACAGGTGACGTTCACTTCGGAACTAAAAAGTTGGGGTTCGTTACTTTTGAAAACGTATATTGTTATTTTTGTATATTTTTGCTTATAAGGGGACTAGGGGTGGTTCACTAGTGATAGAATCTATCACTCACAAGCACCAATCAAGTTCCGTCATGTCATCGACCATTTTTCCATCACTCACAACCTTTTTTAGTGGGGGGGGGGGGGGGGGGGTCATCACTCATCACCACACCCAACAATTTCCCCCCAACCAACAAATACCCTCACAAAAAAAACCATCACGGCGTGGAAAAATTAACGAAAACGGAAGTGCGTTAATGTATCACGCGTGGAACTTTATGCCGGCGGTGGGAATAATATGGCCATCACGCGTTATACATTTGTATAACTTGACCGCCCCGGGTCACCTAATATTGTGTCATTTGTATAAAATTCTGAGTTCGTCCCTAACTCCTACTTAGAATTGTGTCTTCGACTACTGATGAGTTTTATAGTGTAAATGAGTCCAGCTGAGCTCGAACTCAACTCGTTCAGTTTAAGAGAGCTCCGTGAAATCGGGCCTGCGTTATGCATATCTCAAGTTATTTGGGAGTTGGGATCCTATCCCCCTCTTTGATCTTCTATTGAATCCAAATATCGGGTGCATACTTCATTGATTTAAGGTGTATTTATAATTACTCCTTTCCCTTGGTGATTCTTGGCATTTGAATTCAAACTTTATCTATTGTCATAAGATACTTATTGAGTTAAAGTTATCTTGAGTATAAGTTGGGCCTTAAAATGTTAATCCTCAATTCTCTAGAATTTAAGGTGTTCATCATCAATAACAAATAGCTTATTAGTATGATATAAACATTTTTCTTAATTTTGATCAAGTATTCTCTAGGGATTAATTTGTATCACCTTGAATTTAAACACTTTGATAAGGCTAAAATTGTTACCAGAAATGGAGATAACTACATATAATTGCTATATATAACAACAAAAACCATAAAATCAAATGTCATGATTCAATTGCCTTTAAAAAATGTCATGATACAATCAAACTTATATTAAATAGTTTTTCTTTTAAGACTTTATTTTTTTCTTGTATATATCTCATATGTTGTATAAGTGCTTCTGAGTGTGTCACGGTTCATTACTTAAAATTAATTTTGTATCAAACATTCATATACTTCGCAAGGCAAACACTAAGCTAACCCCTACCACTAAAACAAGACAATTCTTTTTGTTAATCTCACATCTAAACACATTTAATAAATTAACTACCATTCACCAAAAAGTAACATTTTTTTGTAAATATATTAAAGTACTATAGTATTTTATCTATTAGGGTTAATCACACAAAAAAATAACTTAATTTTACCCTTTGGACATTGGATTTATTAATTTAAGATGCAATATCTTTTTAGTTGTAAGTAACATGCTTTCAGTTAATTTGTCATTGTCGTAATTAACAATCATTTATAATATTCTTTTTTTTACAAAAAGAAGACGTATATTTATGTAATAAACCCTACCTAGCTAGTACCCATCAACCCACCTAAGATTATTCTTTAATGGGAAAGAAAACATATAACATTTATCTTGTGATCACTATTCAACTTGAGTATGATCACTATTCAACTTGAGTATTTAAAGTGTATGAATCATGTATGCATAAACCGGTTTAGTGAGAAAACTGAAAAGCATAAAGATGGTAGTACAAATAAAAAAAGGAGGCGTATTGTAATGTACTCGAATTTAAGTAACCTTAAAACACAAGTAATGTGTTGCGCATGCAGCATTCCGTACCTTTTTACATATATATACAAATACATGTGTGTCCGTGTGCATGGGGGTGGGGGATCTAGGACTTATCGTCAGTGGGAATATAATCATTCCACTCGTGGCTTCTCCACTCTTTTTCTATAATTAATTTACCTAATATGCCATTACACACATATATTTTTTATATTTATATATAATACACACTCTACTTTTGATGTGTTAATCTCTAACTCATTACCCACCACTTATTCAACGTGCCCTAAAAACATAAAACAAAGGCGTTTGATCTAGAAGTAAGATTGGATCGGTTGTTGTGTTGGCGAGTCTATCTCTATTTTGAATGAGGTGCCCATGGCATTATAGCCTACTAACATCTTATAGGTAAGATAAGGCTTAGAGAACATGAGGTTATGGGTTCGATTCTTACAAAGACGTTTTTCCCAGATTAGGTTTCCCTCCTGAATTGGTGTACAGGCATTATATCTTAGTTGAGATGGATATGATCGGGCGGTTCCGCTAAAGGCACAATAATACTACAATGGTCCATAAGTGATTCAAATCTGTCGTTAAAAAGGATATTAATGAGGTTTTAGTTATCATTATCATTAGTTTTATCATTATCTTTTAGATTGTAATCTCTTTATATGATTAAGAGATCTGTATTCAGTTATTCAATACACAAAATATAATCCACCATTCACCAACATAGTTTTTTAGTTATTTCAGCTCAAAATTGTTCAGTCTATTAGCTCATAACTAAACTTACAATACGGATCGTTCCCAATATAACCCGGTTAATACAATTTTCCATACATGCGTACCATAATGAAATCTTGAATAGCCACTTGGAAAAATTGACCCACTTCATAACAAAAACAAGTGACAACTTTATGCAATCCCCTCTCATTAAATCTACCTCTGTGATGTCATGTCTGATTAATTACCTTAACACCATTCCTCAACCCACTTACACTAATAAAAGTACAAATCCCATAATATAAAAGGTAACTTTACACCCTGTTTTTTTCTCTTTTTAACAATTAACTTTAAGTAATCACTAAATAAAAACTAATTAAATGTATCCTCAGAACACAGCACAAAGACTACTTGCGACGGCCTTAATTGACGCAAAACTATTGTGAAAGTCTTTTGCAACAAACAAAATCGTTCATAATCATAAATAATCTCAGCGTTAAGGGGTGCAAACGAGCCGAGCGGCTCGCGAGCTATTCGAGATCGGCTCGAGAAAAACTCGAAACAAGCCGAGCCTTATCAAGCCCGAGCCGAGCTTGAGCCTAAAATAAAAGCTCATTTGTTTATCGAGCCCGAGCTCAAGCCTGGCATGTGAAGCTCGTGAGGCTCGTCGAGCCTTATCGAGCTTTAGTGTAACCGAGCCGATCTTATTTAAACTTGTTTACGAGCCGACCCTGAATCTAAAAATAAGCTTATTTAGTAAACAAGCTCGAGCCCGAGCTTCACTTATCAAGCTCACGAGCCTGAAAAGCCTATTATTTATAATTTTTTCATTTAATATATTAATTAACAGATAATAAACGAGCCGAGCCCGAGCCGAGCTTGAGAAAATACCAGCGAGCCGAGCTCGAGCCTTGAAAACAAAGCTCGAATCGAGCCGAGCTCGAGCTCTCATAAGTTAATCGAGCTCAAGCTCGAGCCTGGTAAAGCTCGGGCTCGGCTCGGATCGTTTGCACCCCTAGCCAAGACCAAAGAAACGTTTGGTAATTGTGATTGTATTCTAAAAGTGGGTATTACAAGAGGTATTTTTACGTGTAGATATCTTTATAACTCTCTACCATGACTAATTACAATGTGTCTAATATTTCGTGACGGATACTATTAGCAATTATGCTATCCATTTCTGAATTTGTGACCTTATCATATATTATTTTTTTACCTTTTGATTTTATTTACCAACTGTAACACAAAATTATAATTTTTAGTTTTTATTTAGGTTTTTAGCTTCGACGAGTTTCTTCTCAAATTACCAACATAATCTAATTCTATCGTTGCGTCCATCACAATTTTAGTCAGTAATTTTGAGACGTATTTCTTCCTGCGCAAGTCCGTCACAAAATTAGTGACAGATTTAACGAAGGGTCTGGAACTGCCCCTCACGTGAATTTAGATCCTGATAACAATTACCAATGTATTTTTGTCTGATTAACAACGAATTTAGATTGTTACCAATGTCCGTTTTTTAGTAATAAGTGGTGTACACCACCATTCAACGGTCGGTTCATGGTCAACATGAGGGAGGTAAATCACGCGTCTCAGAGTAAATTAAGTGATGCCAGGGTTTGATCCCTAAACTTGCACACTAGACTCCACCTCTTTCCCGCTAAGGCACTATCGTGGATGCCACAATCTAAGATGTAAAGGTGAATTATAGGGATGTCACCGGGTGTTCATTAGTTTGGTGTTCGGTTTGATTTCCTCGGTTTAGAAATATGGGCTACAAAGATGGGCTTACATATAACTATATATTGGGATGAATCAAATGTTCTAAACAAATTCGGGTTTACCGAATTGAGATTTTTGATACCTAAAGGCGAACTGAAAACCTCATTCGGATATGGTTTAAAACCAATTATGTAAAATATGGTCCGGTTTTAAACGGTTATGGTTATAGTTCGGTTTATCAGTATCTCAATTATATAACCGCTAGTGAATAATTCAAAATTCATAGCAATAAAAGCAAACAAATCTACACAAAGAATCCGAAAAAGTAAAGGGATTGTGATCAGTTGTGCAGCTGATAAAGACCATGCATCAAAGAACATGGGGATTAATTAAACATTTATAAAAAAAGACAATTAGATTCTTTTGGTGGCCCTTCAATTCTCATTCTTTTAAGACCCATGAAAGAGATGAGATGCTTTTTTTTCTTTTGTGAGTCATGAGAATAAAACTTGTGTCAAGACAAGAGTTTTTGCAATCCCGATAAATAACAATTCTCATGGAATAGAAGAAGAATACCAAAAACAACAAAACAAACCTCTTAAAAAGATCATCACTTTTGCTTTACATCACATGCCCGCCCATGAATTTAATCAAAAATGTTCGAGTGATCAATCATGGAAATGGCGGAAACAAGGGCGGGTCCACGTACCAGAATTCGAAAATCGCTAGAATTTGGTGTGTAAATAGGTTTATTTGGGGAAACACCAGTTAAAGCCCGAAACTTTCAAATTTCGCCGGCTAAAATTTGTTATGTAACATGTTTTTACGAGGCAAACACGCGTGTTGGATGAAAACGTGAGTTTTTACACTGTATGTTAAAATTTTCAATTTCCAACAGTTAGAAGGAAAAAGTAAATATATATCTTTATATATATATATATATATATATAAAGTGTATATAACCCTCTAACCGAAAGGCTACACCTCCAATCACTAAAAACAATCAAAATTTATATGCACTTGTTCTGTATATTTGCAAAAAGCTTAAAAAACAAATGAAAGTGCTATTAGACGAAGAATATCCGTACAGACCTTGTGGGCCTTATGGCCCACCATTCTGCAAAGTTCAAAAACTAAGAAAACATATTTTCTAATCCAAAGTTAATATAACAATGTGAAACACATAGTCACATATATGGTGAAGATACCCAAAATTATATTGGGCCCAACAAGCCCAACAGGTAGCTCATAATTTAGGAGAAGCACAGAAGGTGGCTTTAATCCGTTTTTTGGACGATATAAAGTACAAAACAGATCGTGTCTCTAATCTAAAAAAAAGAGAGCTTTTTTTTGGAGTATACCGGTCTCAGACGGGTTGGTCTTTTTTATTCAGTCTATTATCTCCTACAAAATTTGCTTTTGTAAAAAATAGAAAATTAAAAAAATATAGTAGACCAATAAAACTTTTATGTAATCATATCGTTCTTTATAAATTACATACATGATAGAACTGAGCCATGGAAAAAAAGAAGATAAAAACGAAAAAAGCAAAGGCGTAAACATGGTTGTTAAAATCCCGACTAGCCACCGATTAATTTCAATTAATTCCGATTAATCACTAGTTAAAATCCCGACTACAACACTGGGCGTAAATAATAGACTTTTTGGACTGATTTCTGGCCATTTTAGTCCAGTTCGTATTTAACCATTTTTGAGGTTGAACTGGTTATAATTCTTACTGAAAATGAGCTAATTGTTAAACCAGTCCCTGACCCGGGATAAGATTGAATCAAACCGGTTGTTATTTGCGTTTGAACGGTTGACATGAAGAAGCACGGATACAATTTACTATATATAGACATCACCCTTTGAAGTTTGAACTACAAGCTCTATTGGGTTAAAACCATTTGTGGGCTGAAAATACGATTTATGATATTGATTGGGCTGAGATGGCCCAAATCCAAACAACCAATAGACAAGGGGAACTCGAGAAAAGAAATGAAACCAAACCGTAGTACCGTAGTGCCCATCAGGAGGTTCATCGGTCGGTTTTCAAGTTATTCGGATAATGAACACCCATATAACAAACCATACTCAAAAGGATCCCCGCTTCAAGGTTTAACTTTTGAAGATAAAATGGCAAGTTAACACGTATATCTTATTAGAAAATGTCCAAATTAAGCGTTACCGGAAATGATATAATATAAGCTTAAATTCCAACACATACTTCACTATGATTTTCAAATGAATGGTGACGCGCCCTGACCCAAGATGTCGCCACATCTCTGGAAAAGAAAAACAGTCACCACAAAAATTGAAATTGTCGAATTGAAGATACACGGCCTAGAGAAAACAAGAATCGTCTCCAAACAAAGACTGGCTAAGGCTTATTATCTATCACAAATACTGCTCTTGAATTCTGGCTCTGTTTTGTTCCCACCACACCCTTGCGTTCGTTTCGCCAAACTTTTCTCGACTGCACAGTAAATTGAAAACAAAATCATACATCCGTATTCCACTCTAGTGCTCAAAACATATTTAAATATCAAAACAAAATTTCAATTTGGTTTCATTTATACAAGTTCCAGCCAAAACTTGTCGGAGACGAAAATGCCCTCCAAACATCAAAAGGACATAAACACTACTCTTGATGAGGTGGCAAACTTGTTATACGTAAAAAAAAAAATGTTTGCAAAGTACAAAAAAAAAAGAAAAAAAAGAACACAACATTTTACAAACTTAAAGCAAATCTTTATCCTAAATTGGTAAAAATGATACACAATTGAGGGTAAAAGCTTGCCTGATGACGAAAATGCCCTAAAAATTCAGAGGGATGTAAATACTCTTGATGAAGTAGCAACGTGTTATAGTCTAAAACTTCTAGTAACAGCTTGGTATTACTAGAAAACATATTTTCTTGGGCAGGGGCATTTTAGTCATTTTACACTTTTCCAACAAAGTTTTAGGCTTTTAGCCAGAATTACTAATTTACTATAACGAAACAATATTGATACAAAAACTTTTTGGATGAAGAAAATGCTCTCAAGATTCAAAAGGACGTAAATACCGTTGATGAAATGTCGACACGTTATAGGGGCATTTTTGTCATTTTACACATTCCTGGCCAGTTTCACCCGGACTCGACAAAATTGAAAAAGAATATAAAGTGATACTTTGAAGTTTTTGTGGCCTTAGTGGCTTAGTGTAACATTAATTTTACCTGAATCGAACACGCCTGAGCTCACGGTTGCCACCTGGCAGTGCTCTGATGGTGATGTAGACGCCTGGCTCGTCTTGCTCGACCCATTCGGTTTCCACATCACTCGCGTTGCTCATAGAAAGCTCTCCAGAGTGATCATCACCCTCTCTGGATGAACTACTCCTTGCAGAAGCCAATGATGATGTTTCAGTTTTGGCCCCACTTATGCTCGACAGTGCAGGCGTTGATGCAGGCCCGGTAGAGACGTTAGAGGTTTGTTTTGGGTAGAAATTCCTAGGTGGCGGTTCCTTGCTAAGTGGTGGTGTCACTGGGCTGTTCTCAAAAGATCTGATTTTTGAGCTCTGAGGGGATCATAAAAACTAATTATATGATTATCGTAATAAAAGGCTAAATTACTAATCTACCCCTCATTTACCTAAATTATATAGTATATACAACTTTTAACCACATTTCATATTGTAAATAGTAAAGGATTGATCATAAAATTATAGACGATAAATGTTTTTAAAAGCATTTAAAATATATTAACATTGTAGTTAATAAAAGAATTATCGGATTTTAAATTCAAATAAATTTTATTAATATATAAGAATGTCATTTTTGGCCATTTTATTTATTAACTTCTTAAAGTAAATTTTGTCAAACACTAAACAGCTATTATTACAACTCAAAAGCACATAATTATAGACAAGGAAGATTTTAAGGACATACATTAATAAATATCTATAAAAAATATCAGGAATACAATAGATAAATATTTTTATCAATTCATAACTTTCAGTATTTTAATAATATATCAGAACGTCATTTTAGCCATTTTATCTATTAACTTCTTAGATTAAAACTTGTCAAACACTAAAATAGTTGATTGTTACAACTCAAAAGCACCTCCAAATACTACAGCTGATTAAATAATATCACATAACCGGTTTTAAAATGCAAATGTTTACGGGTTACCCACAATCAGACAAATAAAAGCAGATATGAAGGCTAACCTCATCTTCAGCTTTTGGTGGAGCGGGTACCGGTACACCTTGATGATTGCAACGCTGAACGTTATATAACTCCATAACCTTGTCAGAGTTCTCAGCCCACCACCTTTGAGCTTGCCTTTTGTTGAACATTTCACGACTTGTATAACAACACCATATAATGTGATAAAAATCAGAATCTAATTCAGCAATAACTAATAACGATAGTACTAATACGCTTCACCAGAAGTTAACGTGTGTCAATATCTTCAGTTAAACACGTTTTAAGTAGAAAAAAAGGGGAAGTATAATAGCATAAAAAATATTAGGATTAATGGATATAACTGACTAATATATGCGTACAGTGCGAGTTGATTTTCAATCATGCATTTAGAAGTCATCATACAAATCTTACTATCTTATAATAATATTATGAGTAAATTACTTTTTGAGTCCCTGTGTTTTAGTGGTTTTAACCACTTGAGTCCAAAATCAAAAAGTTTAACCCCCTGAGTCCCTAGCCATTTATTTTATAACGTTTTGAGTCCAATTTTGTTCATTTTATGACGGTTTGAGTCCAAAAAATTGGACTCAAAAGGTTAAAATTTGGACTCAAAAGGACTCAAATGGTTAAAGAAAATGCTTATAGGGACTCAGGTCGTTAAACTTTTTACTTTTGGACTCAACTAGTTAAAACTACTAAAACATAGGGACTCAAAAAGTAATTTACCCTAATATTATTATTCACATGCAATCTAAAGGCTCCTCCTTTATGTTATGGTCACTATTTTACAAGTCATAAACAGTCTTTTTAGCTAATTAACCAAGGGAAGTGTTGTTTACCAAATTAGAAACTTGTCTCTTGTCGACATAATTCAAATTTCTCAAAAAGCATCTAAAAAAAAGAAAAAAAAACACACACGCAAGTCATAACCTAAAGTTTTAAAATACAAGATGGTCCCCTAGGTTTTCAAGGACAACAGTTCAAATTAGGCCAATTTCATTTTTGGATGAAAGTTAAAAACGAACATTAGATCCGAAATGAAACTTGAAAGGACCCCCATTGCATTATTTGGACCACGATATTATTATACCAATTATGGGGAACTACTGCAGGAACTGAGGGGTCCCCTCAGTTCATAATCCAGAGAATAAAGTCTCAATCACTGTCTAACAATAAGGGGATGCATGGTAGGTAGCACCACATGCACATCTACAAGAGACAATTTTCCCGTGCAACACGAACTTCATAATTCATATTGCATAGTGGTATTTCCTGCTACACATGCTTTAAAAAGGTTATTTTATTGCACCTGAATCATCACATATTCCATTGTGGGATCACTCTTTAGGATAAAATGGGGTTCACCATGTGATGCTAACAGCAGAAAACAAAAAGCATGTATTTGTTCCACAATCAATATATTATGTAGTATGTACCAACCCCTAAGAGCTACACTAACAAATAACATCAGTTTATCGCATTTTAATCAGTCAATTATCTAAGTTGTGGCCTGTGGGTCTCATCTACGTTTTGGTCCATCAAATAGATGGTCCCACGATCACATCTTTATTCCATTCCGCATAATATAGAGAAACAAACAAGACTCAAAAAGAAAAAGTTACATAACTGAAACAAACAAAAACATTATGCTCTAACCTAATATAATAGACCCGCAACGCGTGAGGGACTTATTATTGTATCTTGCCTCCAAACATAGCTTTGATTAGTTTATACTATTCCCCTTGTTTCTTATTGTCTATTTTGTGGGTATCCTCTTCATTACTTTTACACATCTCCACTTTATTCTTTTAGTGCATAAGCATATTATTGAAAGTTTGAAACCCTTGAGTGATTTCAAACCAACAACTTATGGTCTAAACAAAGGATGTGATGGACCCACAAAGAGTTGAGGATTTGTTGACTGTATATTGCCTTTACAATAGTTAGATCTGTCTTCATTATAATCTGTTTTCATTATGTGAAAAGAGCTAAGTGGTATTGCTGATGTTAACCCACACCCAATCGGGGGCCACTTCCATAATTTGAGGCATTATGCCACTTATTGTCCAATTCACATGCAACTTGAAATTTGACTTTAACAACAGCAAATAAGCATTACTAACATATCAAAAGCTAAAACTATAATTTGAATTCATATTTAACCAGAATCAATACCTGAATCGTATTCGTTTCAGATCGTTTCCTCCTTGAGGCAACGAATGAAACGTGATGAGAACCCCTGGTTCAACCTGAGCAACCCATTCTTTAACCTCATCTTCCTCAACGAACTTAATCGATTCAATTCGGTCACTATACGATGCCGGAGTGCTCCCACCACTCGAAAGCCCCTTCAATCTGGCCTCCATTTCCTTCCCCCAAACCCTAGGTGTAGAATTACAAGTTCTCTGATACCCGCAGTTAAATCTACCGGAACCTGAACCTGCTTCAGAATCCGCATAATCACCATTCGTCCGGTTATGATCCGACGATCCGGAACAAGGCTTGCAGTTCTTATAAGCTCCAGATGCCTTCACTGCAATATCCTTGATCTAAAACAAACAATTAACAACACACATTTAAATAAG
Organism: Helianthus annuus; assembly: GCF_002127325.2. Classification (NCBI taxonomy): domain Eukaryota; kingdom Viridiplantae; phylum Streptophyta; class Magnoliopsida; order Asterales; family Asteraceae; genus Helianthus; species Helianthus annuus. The sequence goes on from NC_035442.2 coordinate 168,162,204, forward strand.
GACCTAATCAAATCATCAATCATAAATCATCAGTTCATCACAATTCATCAACAATATGACAATAACGGCGCTATAACCTGAAGTGTGAGAGCTTTAATGGCTGTATTAGTGCGAGGCGTAACGGCAGTATCATCTTCTTCCTGTTCGTGAAGAGATCCACCGGTCCGCTGCTTCGAACAAGCAATACAAGTCAACATATCAAACTCTAACGCCCGATCTCAACACTGTGTTCCAAATCTTCAAACAAATCTTCAAACAAGTCTTCAAAATCAGATCAGATGCAATCCAATTTGGAGCAATTAAACCTCCAAATCGAACACACCGCTTACAAATGCAACCGTTTCCATCACAACAACCGGATCGGAGAAAACTTAAAGTAAACAAATCATAGATTCAAATTCAAGCGGTTTACGCGTACAAGTAAATAAACAAACCGTTACATAAACGGTAACGTTGATGAAGATGCAAGCAACGAATCACATAAAGTTGCTCAAACTTCAAAGTTATTACGGAAAACCTAACCAGATACTGATCAACAACACACACACACACACACATAAATCATATACGGTTGTGCATTAATATCTGTGTGGAGGAGAATGGAGGAGAGAGAATGAGGTTATTATGTGATGTGTGCCACCCTAACTTACATAACGGCCGTACCGGTGGCGGAATGATGGCCGACGGTTGGAATGTAACGCCGTTAGTGGTAGTGGTAGTGGTAGTGAGAGTGGTGGTTGTGGGAATGCTACCGGTACCAGTGGTACTTTTTATGGCTGCTACTGTGTGTGTGTGTATAGCGACTTTGAGAATAACTAGTGTACTTTCGATCGGTGTACGGTCAAGAACCGGTGAAATTGTCAAAGTTTTGAACCGGAGTGTTATTGTTACTAGTTGGTTTTCAGATCAGACCGTGGACCGGGTTGTAGCTTCTTTTAAATTTTTGACTTTTAAGTTAAAGAATTAATGAGAAAATGACTTGACATATGACATATCACATATGGTAAGTTATAAGAAACATGATTATTTTTTGTTTAGTGTGTTTTTAAACTTAAGAAAAGGTTATAGGGGTTTGCTTTACCGTTAAGTCGTTGACTTTTATGAACTTTACATCGTTTTAGCTTCAAATATATTTTTCACAATACTCTTTGTAATTAAGTTTTATAGTTATTAACATTTAAAAAAATAGATCCTGATAAGAGTGTGTGTTTATTACTACTCTTTTTTTAAATTACAAAACAAACACATAGTAAATTACTTGTCTCTTTATCCTCTTCTTATATCCAGCCCAACCGTCTTATTGTACCCACTTTTATCAGTTTGCAGCAATAATTTATGCAAAAGGTGAGTAAACCCTAATCAAAATTTTGTTTCGTTGTTATCTTCAATTCAAAGAGGATTATGGCTCGAGTGGATTGTGGCGCCTCTACTGTGGAGGTAGGTACTAGCGTCTTCAAAGGGGTTTGGCCATGCCTCTTTAGGAATTTTCATTGTTGTCATGATGGTAGGGTCTGGTCCAAGGGGTTCCAAAGGTTGTTGGCACATATTAAGCGGGACCACCTACGTTCGGAAGATTGGAAGATGGCCTTAGGAAAGACGATTTCCACGAATTTGGATCTGTTTGTTGATGTTGGGGATGCGCTGAAGGTTTCCAGCCAATGGTTGTGTGGGGAATGTATGTCTCTTTATGCCTAAGTCGGGCTTGCCATCATGCAGATATATTGACCCGGTTCAAGTTAAGCACGGGGGTTGCGGAAGATTTCATTCTGGGGATTCTTAGGACTCACACAACTAGTGAGGGGGTTGAGGTTGTTTCCTCTGGGGAAGTGGTTATGGACGTGGCCCTCATTGACCGAGTCTTCTCTTTCCTCATCAAGACAATTAAGAGTATCCCTCTTAGTTGTCGCATGGCGTTTGCTCAAGCCTTAACTGTTGCGTTGTGCAAGGTGGCCGCTATGCAAGAGTCTGTTGAGGCGTGGGTTAAACTTTTGTTATTACCGCGTTGCACCTTGCGGGTGTTCAGGCCCTCCAACAGATAGGAAGTCCTTGCAATGTCGTAGTATTCAACGGGTCCTAGCAGCTTGGGGAGATGGGATCGGGTTTGGGTTCACTGAACTCATCATATCCCTTTTCAACCAAACCTTGGAGGGGGAATCAGGCCCGAGGAAGGCTCTCTTGAGCTTGGTAACTCTGATGGAAGTGTCGACGTTAACGTTAAGCAATGTTTGCGGAAAGTTGCTGATAGACACTTCACGGATTCGTTTTGGGGGTTTAGGCCTATATTCGGAGGAAGATGTATCAGCATACGCTTTCGTGGTCGCGAGAGCACAATCCTGGAGTTTACAGGACCATATTCTGCGGGACAGTGGTATTGATGGTTAGACGCCGATTATGGGTGTGCGCTCAGTAGCTTGCACGGGTCCCTTCCCGATCTTGATCTTGGCGAGTTCGCTAATAAGGACACCGCCCCTCCAAAGGCTCAAGATACTTTGGCGAGTGCCCTTTATAGTAAAGTCGTCCAGAGTTTGGGAGAAAGCAGTGTTAGAGTGTTTTCAAGGTCTTTATTGTCACACCCCCAAAAATACCACAAGCAGAAACCCCCGCGAGGCGCGTGACGTACCAGGATCTAGCCACTAATCACATTGAACCATAAGTAAAATAGAACTTTTCATTAAATAAGAATAGTATAATTCAAACATTTGTTTAGAAAACCAAACATGTTCAGCGGAAGCATAATAGTTTATTCAATAAGTTTAACGAAAATGTTTAAAACAATGTAACTTCAAAGGAGCATTCCAGTTGCCACGACCCATGACCACTCCAGCTTCCCAGACAGCAAGTTCCATGACAGTGTACCTAAGGGCCTGCAAGCATGCAGAAAAGTGTATCAGCAAAAAGCTGGCGAGTTCACAGTGTGGTTAACCGTTTGTTACCAAGTTTTGATTTACGTTATGTTGATAATAACTCGATACCGCAGACGGCTCCTTTTTGCCCTTCCCCAATGCTCTATTAAACATTGGTCATGATTTTAAAGTTATTAGTTCACGCCCGTCCTATCCAAGTACGTCGTGAGGGTGCCAAACCTAATAGCGCTATCAATTAATAACCCCGTTGCCCTCCAAGCAACTAGTTCGGTAGTATGATGGGACTTAAGTGATAGAAAGTGAGTTTATTATCCAACATCAACATTTATGAAAACTGCCTCATATCCCCTACGAGGATATGGGTTTATGAAAGTCTGTTTGATTGTTTGCCTGTTTGATTGTCCCAACCGGACGCATGCTTGTAATGAGAGTAGTGAACTCACCTTGGTTTGCTCAGTAAGACTAATTACTTGTTCACACTTAGTCAATCAAGTCCTAGTATGGTTACCACAATGATCAGTTTTGACATACAATTACATCACATACTCAGACAGATAATAAACATTATCGCATAACTCACAGTAATATCTAAACCAAATACATATTCATGTTACTATTTCTAACATCACATAACAAGTTGACAGTCCAATATGCGTATTTATGAAATGCGGCCCAATTATGTATAAAGCCCAAATAGTTACATGTCTCTCTAAGGTGTGCGACTCTATCAAAGTGTGTGATTATAAGAGAAGTGTGCGGTCCATCAGACTTGTGCGATTCTAAACAATGTCGGCCCATTAGTTGGGGTGCGGCCCATAAAGTGTGCGAGTGGACCCGGGTTGTGCGACCAGGTCTTAGGTGTGCGACCGGCTTTAACTTGTGCGACCAAGTTTCCAGTTCATGGCCCAACATAGTTGGCCCAGTTGTGCGACCCGTCAAAGAGAGTCTTGTGCGGCCCAAACAAGGTGTGCGATCGCAGCGAGGGTGTGCGATCAGCACTATAGTGTGCGACTGACTTAGTCAACCCTTCCCTTAATTACCGTAAACATATCCACCAATTATTTCCAAACGGTTGCAAGATCAAATATGCTATACATTGCATTCACAAGAACCCTAATCATTGTCTAACAGTTGCATCATAATCAACAATCAATCATCGGAATCCCAGTTAACATTTAATCCGCACATAAGATCTTAACCATACAATTACTCATATCGTCATCATTATCAAACAAACATCCTCACCCGAATGATTCTTCAACCATTCCCCAATCATATTCGAACTTAAGTTTTCATATACGTGAATCCGGATCATAACACATAACAATTCTAGTGTCTATCATTCCCTAGATCATCAATTAATAATGTACACCATACACAGTTTGAGGCATCAGTTTATTATATCACAACTATTCAAATCAAGAATCCCATAATCATCACACACAAACTAACATTTAAGCACATAATCTCCGAATATTCACAAATCAGTGTTAAGTATACTAACTGAAGGATGGGTGTGTGCTAGAAACAAGAAGCAGTCTTCGCGTGAGGAGAGGGGGCTTCGAAGGAGTAGGCTGTCGTCGATCTCAAGGGGGGAGGGAACTAGGGTTTGTGTGTGTTGTGTGTTGGTAAGTTATGAGGATTACACAAGACTCTTGTGGGTGTATGCGCATGCAACACGGACCGGGCCCAACATTGGGGCTGCGTTTGGGCCGTGTGCAGTGACTATCAAATGGTGGGTGTTTGGGCCGATCCCAAAACCACAAAGGTGAAAGGGTGTGCGGTCTTGTGCATAGTGTGCGATTAATTAATATGTACACAATCAAAATATAACAAACACTTTCATTGAAAATCTTATCACGAATGCATAATTACAACGTATAGTGAATCACAAGTAGAAACGATATGCACAAAAGAACCTTGGAAATCCGAGTTGTCACATTCAAACACTGTCTTGTTTAATCAAACAGTATCTCTGGGTCCTGATACATAAGAAATCCTAGGTTAGGTTATGATACATCTAACTACTTATTATCATGGTTGGATATTGGTTAACATTGTCTTGTTTAAGCATGGGTGATCAGTCCATGCCTAACTAAGGCTAGGCTACCCTATACCCACCCCTAATAATAACCCTTATACCTAAAAATAATAATACTACTAATACTAACTACTAAAAAATAAATAAATAATAAATAATAAACTTAAACGGGAACATACCTTAAAACTATCTATAACAATTTGATGTAGAGTCTCCCTATTCGAGCTCCTACTCATGCTCCAAAAACGACTACTAGCAACACCCAACGGGGTATCGTATGCTCGGGATTCTCTATACTAGAGTGTTCAAAAAAAACTTATAATCCTAACTCTAGTATATTTTCTATATTTATAAAGAAGGCAAACAACTCAATTATATTCGTTGGTTTGATGTGGGACAATTGACATGATAGCTAGCTTACTTAAGCTTTGAATTTTTATTATTATTATATTTTATAATTAATTCAGCTGCTTCACTCATTTTTCTCGTATAACTTTTAAAATATAACGTTTTATAAAACGACAAGTATGTCATTAGAACGTGCATATTTTTATCTACATTTTAACCTAAGTTTCGTTAAAAACAGAGTAAGGTCAAATATAATATAATTTATTATTATAATTAAAAGGTATCTTATAATACCAAATGTTCGTCTAGGTATCTCACATTTTAACCAACCATTTTACTTATTACTCGCTCATTCAACAATATATGAAATATAAACTTTAAATATAATCTTATTGGTTCACAAAACAGGATGTTACAACTCTCCCCACCTTAAATTAAGTTTCGTCCTCGAAACCTGTCAAACCATGAATAACGGAGGGAAGGATTTCTTATCTCGTCCTCACTTCCCTTTATGTAACATTGATCATTCATTATGTTTCCATTACAATCACACTTGTTTTATCGTGTCTTATGACATAACTAATTTATCTTTCTGTTTAGAACCTTTATATATTGCTCGACAGATTATCTTTCGTTGAGCTATGAATAAACTAAACATAGATAAGTAGTGGTGCTCGCCAAATACGGGTTGTATGCAAAATTCTATGAGCGACAAATAAAATCCCAATAACCCATAAAGTATACATGCCCTTACCATGTCTCAAGCATCGCCTAAGAGCTTACATCTTTGGTTTGCATAATTCTTTTGTCGGTCGTGAGCACTTTTCATGCTTTTTTATGCTTCATATAACCCGTTGTTTACTAATCTTAGGTCCACATAACCAACTTTTTCCTACTTCAGTCTAACAGATAGGATTCCTACACTTTCTCCACATAACACTTCATGCGGTGCTCCTTTTGTGTTTTTGTGGTAATAGTTATCTTATGGGGATTTGGTCAATGGTATATAGATGTCCAAACTACTACCAAAGTTGATTACGCATGTATGTAGCATATCTTCTTATGTTTTGATAGTTTGTTCACTTATCCTATCAGTATGGTGATATACAGTGTTCAAATTTATTCGAGTTCCTAGCTCTTTTTGAAGACTTTACCAAAATCTCGAGGAGAAACAGCTGATATGCACCAAATGCACATATAAGTTACATCAAATAAGGTATAAAATCAACTCTTTTTAGTATTAATGTTGGAAAAAAGTGTGTTTCTTTGTATACTTTTGATTTTTAGGATTAAAAGAGCTTAAATGTACAAAAGGAACAAATTAACGGCAAAAACCAGAATAAATACAAAAGAAGGAAAGTTGATACATCATGCCGACCCTCCGAGCTTCACCCCAAGACCAAAAACAACAAATCAGAAGAGAAGCACGGGGTTGTGCCACCAAGGCATGGGACCGTGCCCCACTCAAAGATTCCAAAAAGAAGAAGACAAACAGAAGCATACAAGAGACACAGGGTCGTGTCCCATGGACACGGGCCGTGGTCAACTCCCAGATATGCAAATCTTGGATAGTATAGCAAGTACAATGGCCACGGGGCCGTGCTGTCACACCCTGACTTTTGCGGAAGCGTGATTATGGTGTGACTTTCTTAATACCATTGCATTCAACCATAACAACAACTATATGATAAAACCATAAATTTGTCATCCATTAAATAAGTTTAAAACATAACAACATTGTTTTAAAACGTAGACTTCAAATACAAGTTTTACAAACCATACGAATTGTTTTAAGAGTTCACTAAGGACTCATCAAAAGACATTATAATAAAACCAAGTTTTGGAATACGTGTCTCGTCCAGGATTAAGACACCCAACCCAAACCTCACAACCATGGATGACATCTTTATTCACAACGCAGCATGAAACTTCCAACGACCGCCAGATCCACTTACTAATTCCCTGAAATACATGTATTTTGAAAACATCAACAAAAGTTGAGCGAGTTCGTGTGTTTGTTTGTGTGTATGAATAAACCTTTGAAATCACTGTAAGTATGTATGTAAGTTTATAAATCCCGATATGAAAGCAACAAGGAAAACAGATCACCAATGGGTTGCAAGGCCATTGATACGTGTGACGTGATGCAGGGAGCTCAAACCTAGCAAATTTTGCACCGGGCTTCCGGCTGTAAGACATAGTCTACCCATGGGCCAAACCCTGGTCCAACATGGGCGGGACTCGCTACATCCAAATACATCTATCACTCATGTCCCTCGGTCCTATAACTAGGATTGATGGCCTTAAGCGTTGTGCCCACCACTCACATGATCTAAGTGTACCATTCCTTAGCTAACCATACCAAATAATAATGTATGTAAACAGTTGTAACATGTATTTCACCCCCGAAGTTATAAAACTGAAAACAGTTAAAGAAAAGGGGGAACACGAAACTCACAGTCTTGCGTCTTCAACAATCGTAACTCGTACTTCTCCAGTGAACACGACTACCTACAACGTACTAATGTCTATTAGACGAACGAGTCGTGCCTTGACTTAGAATTAACGTTTCTGAGTTACGTTTCTTTTACGCTTCGGATATCATTCCAAGTTATAATTATTGTCAAAACAATTAATATTTTAACTTAAATTATATTTTTAAGTTTTGGAATAATTGTTAAACAATATATATTAACTTAATACTTCTCAAATATTAATACTTGTATTTCCTTCCCAAGGATGGGGGTATCTTATACATGTGTACTCGTATTCTTGTATTTGTACATTTTTGCCATGTTTTGGTGTCGTATTCCGGTGAGTATTTATACGCGTGAGAATACGTATTTTATTTTAGTTAATAAGTATCCTCATACTTAATTAATTATTAAACTTTCCGGACTATTATTTCTAATAAAAGTCCACCAACATATATATTTCCAAAATATATATTTAAAGAATATTTCTTAGAAAAGTTATTCATAATTTTTCTTTTGGTAAAAACATTTGTAGTTCCAAAATAATATATTTTCAAGTCTAACTTAGAAAATATTTATAGACTTATTTTCCATCCAAAATAATGTATTTCAAGTGTATTCAAGAAAATATATATCTTTCCCAAAAATTATATATCTTCTAAAAACTCCAAGAAAATATATTTTTACTTCAAAAATAATATATTTTCTCTTTGTCAAAAATATGATATAACTTTGTAATAATTGGAAAAATCATAATTTTATTCCTTTGTATCCAAAATACTATTTACCAAAATATATTTGTGAACATATCTTCCGGAATATTTTATAAGTTACATTTCTTGTTCGGTTTCGCCAATATTTTGTGTGTAACTTGTATATTTATTCCTTGATATTTTTGCTAATATTTTGGATTGTAATTCTTGGTGTTTTAATGTGTTATATTATTTTAAGTCCTAAAATAACATAACTATTACACAAAGTATACACATAATCACACATGTGTGTCTTTATCGTATTTATATATTCTAAATATATATTTATCCACTTTTATTTATAAAAACCAACCGCCAATATTTGTATTTTGTCACAAAAATTATGGCAAAGTTTATATGGAAAATTCATGGTTAAGATACACTTGTAATTATTTGTTTAAAATATTTTTCTAAGTGTTAATATTTTTAGAAAATTTTGCCATAGTTTCCCCTAAAAATGGAGGTTTCCACGCTTTCAAGCATATCATTTTCTTTTGTAAAAATTACCACAATCAATTTACAATCATCAACAAACAACATTCACTTATCAATCTTGCCAAAATCATGCTTAATCTACTACTTCTTGAACTTGAAAGTTTATGAAAATTTGTAGTAACTTGGTAGTGTGTTTAGTGAGTTTAGTTACCCTTCAAAATGTGTTTACTTCTTTAAAAACTTCATTTTTAAAGAAGTTGGATGTTTACAACTTCAAAACACATTTTCTAAAAATGCTTCTTTATGTAATCTTCTTGTTACACAAGTGTTTCTACACTTGTTTAACCATTAAAAATAGTGTTTGTTTATGTGAGGACCAAGATCCACTAAAACTCATATTTTAAGCTTGGTTCTTTTGAAAAACCATTCATAGATTTTAGATCTTTATGATTATTAACTCACTTTGATTATTATTTTTCCAAGAAACCAAAGTATCCTTTTCAAGTTCATGATTCAAGTGTGGATGATCTTTCATCCTACAACCTTCTTACTTTCTCATCTTGCTAAACTATGTTTCTAATCATGATCTAGCAAGATGTTATGATGATCAAAATCATCTTTACAAACAATCAAAGATCAACAAGCATTCATACCATAAACAACTTAGTTTCATCAAGATTACTTCACAAATCAAGCTTATGTTCAAGTTACATGCTTATGTTCTTTAGTGTTCTTGAAGTTTTGATTATGATACTTCTTTAACCACTAAAAATGGATGTAAAATAGAGTGTTTAAGGATCTTACCACTAGCTCAAGGCTAGGGATGATTCAAGTGAAGAAAGTGAGTGGATAAAAGCAATGAGAGAAGGTCCTTGAAGTTCCAAAGCGACCAAGCTTCCTTATACACTCTCTAGCACCCTTGTATGTATGGAAAATGGATGAAGAAGGTTGGATGATGATGGTGGTGTTAGTGTGGGTGTTTGATGAAACAATGGTTAACCGGGCAGGGTTAACTCACTGGTCTCGTCAAGAAGGGTTAATCCCTTCCTCTCGAGGATCGCTGGCTGGATCACCGGTGGGTTGATCTCATGCACAAGGAAACAAACCGTGACTCGTAACAAGGAGGATGGGGTGGGGGGTGCTCCTTGTTACCACTCTCCGGCGTGAGAATCAGTAGTTTGCTTGGGAAGCAAAGTAAGATAGTAGTAGTGAGAGAGTTGTGAAGAGATACCTCAAACCTGGTTTGGGGTTGGTATTTATAGCCGAGGAGTGAAGGAGGAGGTGGATGGATAGACTGACGGCATGCTGCACCTTTGCAGGTGTGTCAGGCATGTCGGCCGTTGAGACGACGCCACGTCAGTCTGTCGCTTCCGTAGATCTGACAGGTGACTGCCATTGGTTCCACTTGCACTGTGGTGTCAGTCCCACTTGTTGAGCGTATAGGATGCGGTGCTAGCCGCATCGCTGTCTGCGGTAACATCTGATGTTATCGCGTCTCTTGCTAGTGATCAAGAAATACGCGAGATGCGGTGCTGGCCGCATCGTCGCCTGTGGTGACTGTTGCTGTTATCCAGCTTCCTTGTATTGATAGAAGTGTTCACTGGACGCGGTGCGAGGCCGCATCGCTGTGAATACTTCCGTTTTCATACACCAGATGTGATGCTATGTCGCATCACTCTACCGTTCTCTTGTTCCATGTAAGTCCTCCTTTGTTACTAGATAGGTTGGATTCACCCCTTGTGTCGACGCGTTCTCGCATGGGCACAAGAAGGTTGTTAACTGGTGGGGGTTTTGATAAGGGTAATGGTCACTCGCGGTCGATGCTGACGCGAGATCTGGGACCATACCCCTTCAAGTCCCCCCAGTCTAGTGTTGCTGCCACATACAAGTTGTATGTGGGAGGAGTAATGGACTATGGTGTTTAGAAGGTAGTTTGGAGTCTGGAGAAGATCCTAGACCATGTGGATGGTCTTTTCTGTTTGTAGATCAAGCTGGAGGTCTGGAAGGGTCTTTTGAAGCCTCTTCCGTACCGGTGAAAATGTTTCGTCTGATACGAAATTCTCAGCCTTTGGCTGGTTGCCACCTGTTGATGTGCCGAACCAACTGGAGGAATTAGTTGGAGGAAGTGTACAAACTTCGAACCAATCTTTGAGATGTGGTTGAAGGTGTGCACAAACTTCGAGCCAACCTTTGAAGTGGTGAATGAAGAAGAGAGCATGTTGTTCCCATGATTGGATATCTAATGATGATTCCGTTCGTGGGGTGTTCATGTTCTTCCCATTAGCTCTCAAGTAACCGCACGTCTTTTGCGGTTACCTCGTTGCTTGACATTGTTGGCCACGGTTGTGGGAGCAACGTTGGGCACTTGCGTCATTGTTGGCCATGTTTGGTCGAACAATGTGATTCTGGATAACGGTAAAATAAACATGATCATAGGCATGGTAATGCCCATCATTGTTTATCCTATCCAACGTACAAGTAGGGTAACAAAGTCATAAGCAGACTTGTTACCGCTTGTTCGACCGCTTGCTGTTCGACAAGGGCTCGTATGATTATTGTGGATTTCGTCCGCATCTCTTCCTTAGGTACCTTCCTTCCCGCTCCAATACCGAGGGGTTTTCCTTGGAGTAGTTTCGTCCCTCGATGTGGAGTTAGTTGTGGCTCTACCGTAGCAACCATTTCCGGAAGCTATGGTTATGTCCGTAGTGACTCATGAGTGTCTTCGGTTTTGCATTCCCATATTTGCTCGAAACGGGTGTGTTGCTCGGATGTGGCTCTTGAAGGTTCAGGAGTCAGGGTTGCTGATGTGCGCGCGCGTACATTCCCTTCCTTCTTCAAGTTAAAGAAGGTGTTCATGTACCCTTTGCGGTTGTGAACCGGACAGGAGGGATTTGAAGCTTGAAGAGAATGAAGGCAATGCGGTTTACCTATTTCTGAGATGCGGTTCAGTCCAAAGAACCACGCTGGTTCTGAGTATCTGACACACCTGAACGGGCTCGTGTGTGTCATTTCCGCATATTCCACGTGTGTTCGTGGGTAGTGCGGAAAGGTATTATACCCCCTTATAGTGTGAAGACATATATTTTTGCCTATTTTTAGGGGTATGTAAAAAAAACGATATGCGGTATGGGTTATGGTGCGGGAACCAGAGAAACCGCATACCGCTTGCAATTGGATAAGGTAGTCGTTTTTTGTTGCATACGTGGCTGATCTCACGTGTGAGTTGGTGGAAGTTGGTGAGATCTTTCTGGCATGTGCTGAAATGAAAGGACGTTTGCACTGCCCTAGGCATTAAATGCACTGTAGCAAAGAGTGTAAACGTCTCTTATGTCAGGCGCGTGGGCGGCCACGCGTGCGTGATAACCGTCAGCGAAAACGGCGCTTGACACGTGGTGTCGCGCAATTCGTTCTTTTTGAACGTGATGATTCGTTTTCTCCCTCCGCATTAATTGCGATGGGTATATAAGGGGAAACCGTTCGTGGTTTCCCCTCACTTGTTCAAAATTTCAAAAAATTTGCCGGTGAGAGAAAAGAAGTTACTCGTCTTCTCCGATCAATTGTTTGAAGTTTCCGGTGAGGTTTTCTGAGTTTAGTGTTTCTACTCACTTTCTTTCGTTTCTTCGATATTTTCTGATGGCTGAACCATCAAGTCCACACAATGTGGAGGGTGAAAACCCTGAACAGCCGGTAGTGGCGGAGGAAGAAGAGGGGGGGCCGCCGGTGGTGGTTTACCGGAGTTAAAGTGGACCAAGAAGACGTTTGATCGTCTGATGCTTGATGTCCAAATGCCCCCTGAATATGGGGCCTGTTACCCTTCGGAGGGTGACACCGGTGCCGATGCTCCGGCCGGTTATGTGACCATGTGGGCAGACTTTTTTGGTGACTGTAATCTCCGGTTACCTTTGACTGTTTTTGTTGTTGAGGTTTTGGAGTGGTACAAGGTCCACATTTCTCAACTGAGTCCGTTTGGTATGATCCAGATTCGAAATTTTGAATTCACCTTTCATGCTCTTGGCATAGAGCCTACCGTTGGAGATTTCCGCCGGTTTTATCAAATGACGGTGTCCTTGGGGTTCTTTTCTTTCCGTCAGCGAGAGGGTAGTCCCAAACTGATGACTCCTCCCAAGGGGATGACGAAGTGGAAAATGAAGTTCTTTTACATCAAGGCTGCTGCGATTGTTGGCAATATGACGTTTCGGAATGTGACCGATACGATCATATCAGAGACCATTGCAGTCCCTAGCATGAAGTCGGTGGAGTGGTTCCCGCAGTTGCAGACCATTGAGTCGGTGAAGCTGAGCAACACACAGTTGTGGGTGTTGCGCATGATGCTCACAAGGAGGAACAAGAAGTCAAAGCCCGTGGTGCGGGAGAAAAGTGGTGGTACGTACTTTTCATTTATTTAACTTTCTTATCCCCGTATACGTTACTGAGTTGTGCGTTTGCTATCAGAGGATGCTCCCTTATGGAGGATGTTTGCCCCGGATTTCCAGGGTCAGGTGGAAATAGTTGTTTGTGCGGATGGCGAGGAGGAGTTTAATGTAATCATTCGAGATAACTTCCGGGTGCCTACTGAGGCCGCATTAGCAGTTGAGTTGCCGCGGGGCAAAGGTATGTTTAGGAATCCTTTATTCTTGTGATAAAAATAATGGTTGCACTGACTCACCTCTTGGATGGTTTTCATGCAGGTGATCTTGGGGCCTTAGGGGACCCTGATGCGAAGGGTGTGCCTAAGAGGCAAACGGTGAAAGGCGTGCGCTTTCGCCAAAAGAAATACCGGAGGTTACTGTTGTGCCTCATCTAGTACCGCAGGCGGCAGGTATCTCTCACTCTTCTTTCCGTAGATACTTGGATTATGTGATAGTATCTGATACCCTTGAGGGTTTGGGTACAGCTGCGGGCTCGCAGTCTGGTGCTGGGAAGAGGCAAGTAGAAGAGACGGCCGCTGGTGCCGGTGGACCGAAACGTCGGAGGTTGCAGTCTAAGAGGACTGGTCCGACATCAAAGAAACCTGCGGGTACTGTTGGTAAGTGTTGTATTGCTTGTCTCAAGTGTTATGTACAACTTGTGTTTTGATCGCTATTTGACTTTGTTGTGCAGAGCTTCAAGATAAAGATTTTTCTATCTTTGATGCTCCGTTGTCACCTCCGCATGCCACGGGTGCAGGTGCGGGTGCGTCAGAGGAACCTTCGGCACCCTTTGTCAAGGTGGTGCCTGATTCGACCGTGCAAACGGAGGGTACCGCAGAGAAGGTCGCGACCCAGATATTCGATACCGTTGATTCGTCCAACAATCTGATCTCTCCCAATGAGGGTGATAATTTGGGTCTGCGGTTTTCTGATTCTGGTAAGCAAAAGTCTGATGCTGAGCCGCAAAAAACTGATGCTGGGGTGCGGCAGCATGATGCTGAGCCGCAGAAGTCTTCTGCTGGTGAGAAGGGTACCGGTTCGTCTGCCGGTGGTGCGGGTTATGATGGGCCTCCAATTCAGCCTGGGGAGTCTGAATTGGAGTATTATTATCACACCTATACCCAGGGTCGAAGTACTGTTTATCACCGACCCCCCTGGACTGTTATGCAGGGGATGATATTTCCAACGACCCCTCTGCGTGCAAGGAGATTCTGGGTGGTTTGGGCACCCCCTTTGAAGTAGAACGTGCCCATGCCGCCCCCCGTGAGTTGCGCATCAATCAACTCTCCACCTTGCTAGTGGGAAGTTCCATAGTGGCTAACGCCATTTTGGAAGACTACAAGGTGTTAGGCCGCAGAGAGGATGAAGCTGCTCGCTTGCGGGCCGAAGCGGAAGAGTTGGTCAAGGCTGCTCGTGCGGGTGCGGAGCAGCTTGAGAAAGATAGAGCTGCGTTTGAGAAGCAGAAGCAGACCTCGGAGTGGGCTGCCACTGCTCAGCTGAAACAGGTTCGTACTCTTGCCAAACTCCTTTCTGATGAACGCAAGAGCTGGAACGAAAAGTTGTCCAATGAGCGCAAGAAGTGGAATGAATCTTGGGCTAAGCAAAATGACAATTTGTTCCGTGCTCGGCAGGAGTTGACGAACGCCAAGGCAGCGAACGTTGCCTTGGGTAGAGAGAAAGCTGCAGCTGAGGCAATTGCGGTTAAAGCGCAGCAGGCGGAGGCCGGGGCCATAAAGGCTTTTGAAGAGGCCAAGGAAGCTGGGGCGCGTGCTGCGAAGGCCCTGGAGGAGGCCGAAGAGAGGGAGAGCCGTTCTTCCAAGGCTCTTGAAGAGGCGAATGCTGAGCGCATTCGTTTAGATAAAGTTGTTGCCAGCCTTCAGGTATGACTTGTTACCTTTGTTTTATATTTCTCTACTTTTTGAGAATGTTTACTGAGTAAACTGTTTTCTGCTCTTTGACAGGCTGAGGTTCAGACCCGGGAGGTCGCGGTCACTGACCTCACAGCCCGCATGACTGCGGCGGACGAGCGGGCCAATGTTGCCGTTGAGGCCAGAGATGCTCTGACCTCTTCGTTTAACCAACTGGAGGCTGACCGTGAGTGGATGCGGAGTCACGGTATCGCGCGTGTAAGTATCCCTTACCTTTATATTTGCTTGGATTAGTATCCGAGACTTATCCTTTGTTTACTGCAGATTGTTCAGGCTATCATGGACGCGCCTGAGACCGCAGCTGGTTTGGACTTGGTCAACCAGCGTGCTCGTGACGCTGGTTTTAAAGCTGGTTATAACCGCTGCATTTCCCATATGAACGTCATGTCTGTAGGCGGTGTTATCGAAGAGCGATCCGGCTTTCGGGACGTGGATACCGAAGGTCGCCTGAACGCGGCCGTAGCCTCCTTTTATGATACGTCCCTCTCTTGTGTGGAGAAGTTGGACGACTGCTTAGAGGCTGCGGATTACGTTGACCGGCTGCGGATGCTGTATGCTGATGCCGAAGAGGAGGATCCCGCTGGTGGTGCTGGAGATGACGCGGGTACCAGCGGTACGAAATAGGGTTTAGGTTGGCAAGTGTGCCCCCTTTTTGTTTTCCTCTTGTATATACTAGGAACTTTATGTAAATCCATTAAGCATCGCGTGGGTGCTTGAATTTTTTGAATATAAAGTTTTTTGTTCAGTTTGTACAAGTGTTTTTAATTCTTGCATGTTTGAACGTATGTATGCGGAACTTTACCCATTTGTGAATGGGGTCCAGTATACTCCATACTTTTGTCGTATGAGTACGCGTCAATTCTGTTATTTACCCCGTTAGGGTTTTAGAATTGTGTAAGCTTTGTAAAAGCTTATATATATCCGGAACTCTACCCATTTGTGAATGGGGTCAAGTATACTCCATACCTTTATCGTATGAGTACGCGTCGATTCCATTGTTTACCCCGTTAGGGTTTTAGAATTGTGTAAGCTTTGTAAAAGCTTATATATCCGGACCTCTACCCATTTGTGAATGGGGTCAAGTATATTTCATACCTTTGTCGTATGAATACGCGTCAATTCCATTGTTTGCCTTTTTGGGCTCAGGAATTGTGTTAAGTGTTAACAAAACTTGTTTATCCGGCCGGATAAATATGCAAGTCTTTTTGCCTTTTGCTGGCCTATTACAATATTTGTGTGTGGTTACCACTTTGTATGGGTATCGCGAATGAAGATTTTGCCAATCTGTTTTTGGGATACCGCAAAGTGGAACACGCATTTGTAATAGTAGTAACAAACAATAATGTATAAAATTGCTTATTTATTTATTTGCCAATGGCCTGCGGCCCGATATGTTACATAGAAAATGTAGGAACATGGCTTACATATAACAGCGTCGAAGCTGTTGTGCGTTCCATGTTCGTGCGATAGGTTCGCATTCTAACGTTTGTAATTTGTATGCGCCTTTCCCTAAGACCTCTTTGATGAGGTATGGTCCTTCCCACTTGGGGGCAAGTTTGCCTGGGCGCTCAGCATTAGATGCTTCGTTGTCGCGTAGGACGTAGTCTCCTGGATTGAAAGTACAAACGCGGACGCGCGTGTTGTAGTACTTTTCAAGTTTGGATTTATATTTGGCCTCGTTGATGGCAGCGTTTTCGCGCCTTTCTTCCAAGAGGTCCAAATCGATCCTGCGTTCTGTGATGTTGTCTAGTTTTTCAATAGCCAACATTCTAGGAGAGGGGAGACCTACTTCCGCGGGGATCACCGCTTCTGAACCGTAGACTAGGCTGAAGGGTGTTTCCCCATTGCTTGTTTTTGGGCTAGTACGGTGAGCCCATAGGATACTTGGGAGTTCATCGACCCAGCCACCCCTGGCTGTTCCCAACCTTGCTTTGATGCCCTCGACTAGGCTTTTGTTGATACTCTCAACTTGGCAGTTTCCTTGCGGATGTGCCACGGATGAGAATATGTGTTCAACGTGTAGTTCTTTTAGCCATTTTTGAAATTCGTCAGCAGCAAAGTTGGTGCCATTATCGGTGACAATGCACATTGGTAACCCGAAACGGCAGATGATGTGTTCCCAAATGAATTTTCTTGTTATCATAGCAGTGGTTGAGGCGAGTGGTTTTGCTTCTACCCATTTTGTGAAGTAATCAACCGCTAGTATGATAAATTTGACCGCACCCGGAGCGTCAGGGAAAGGTCCCACAACGTCAATTGCCCATTTCTGAAAGGGCCATGCGGTTGTGACGGGGACTAAGTTGTTCTTTGGCCGCAAAGTTTTTGGAGCATAACGTTGACAGTCGATGCATTTGCGCAACTCTTTGACGGCGTCCCGGTGCATGCCGGGCCAGTAATACCCGGCATTCATGATTTTGGCCACTACCATGCGCGGTCCAGCATGTATGCCACATATGCCCTCGTGTATCTCTCGGATGAGGTATGTGGCATCCTGGGGGTTGACGCATCGTAGTAGTGGTCCTAGGTATGATTTGCGGTATAAGATACCGTCTCCCATTTGATAATGGCACGCTTTGTATTGTAGCTTGCGTGCCTCTGACTTGCTTTCGGGAGTCACACCTGATTGCAGATATGCGATGATAGGTGTCATCCATGATGTTGTACCATATTGAATGACGTTGACTTGGCGCAGGGGTACCGAAGGATTTTGTAGAATTTCGATGCGTATCTCCTTTGCCAAGTGCTGGAAGCTGGTGGATGCAAGTTTTGATAGTGCATCCGCGGACTTGTTTTCACTTCGATTAATATGTCGGATATTGAACGAAGCGAATTGGGATGTTAGTTGCAGGGCTTGCTCGAGATAGAGGATCATGATATCCCCCTTTGCGGCATAGTCGCCGCGTATTTGTCCTGCAACCAACAGAGAGTCGACGTGTGCTTCCAGATGCTGCACGCCGAGTTTGACTGCTAAACGTAGTCCTGCCAGTAGGGCTTCATATTCGGCCTCGTTATTTGTGCTTTTGAAATCGAGGCGGATGGCATATGTAAGCTCTTGGCTGTCAGGGCTGACGAGTCGCAGACCTGCGCCCGCGCCTTCCTCGTTGGAGGCACCGTCGGAAAATAGTGCCCAAGTTTCTGAGGAAGATGGCGTTGGTGCAGGGTTTTGTGCTTGTTCGCATTCTTGGATGCGATTCACCGGTACTTCGGCAGCGAAATCAGCTAAGATTTGGCCTTTTATCGCGGGGCGCGGTTTGTAGTTCAACGTGTGCGCGCCCAGCTCTATTGCCCATTTTGCTAATCTCCCAGAAATGTCAGGTTTGGATAGGATCGGGCCGATCCTGTAATTGGTTAGCACCGTGATGACATGGTTCGCGAAGTAGCGTCGCAACCTTCTTGATGCGTGCACTAGTGCTAATACCAATTTTTCCATTATTGAGTACCTTGTTTCTGGGTCGTTGAGCATCTTGCTGATGTAATAGATGGGTGTTTGAACCCCCTCCCGCTCTACTATCAATACCGCACCTACCGCGTTGTCCGCGGCAGATAGGTATAATATGAGTGGCTCCTCTTTGCGTGGTGCGGTTAAGGTTGGGAGTTGTATCAAACACTCCTTCATTTCCCGGAAGGCGTTTTCGGCCTCTGCGGTCCACTGGAATTGTTCTTTCTTTAAACAGTTCCGCAGGGTCTTGATGAAAGGATAAGACTTAGCTGCATGGTTGGCTAAGAATCTGTTGAGTGCCGCTAGCCTGCCGGCTAATCGTTGCATATCTTTCATCGATGAAGGCGATGGCATGCGCTCGATCGCCTGAACTTTCTCCGGGTTTACCTTGAATCCATCTTTTGTCACGATGAACCCAAGGAATTTGCCTTCTTCCATTCCAAACGAGCATTTCCCTGGATTGAGCTTTATGTTAATGCTTCGCAGAGTCTGGAATGTTCTTTCAATATCTGTGAGCATGGTATCTTCCTCCATGCTCATGACGACTAGGTCGTCCATGTAGATTTCGACACTTTTGCTTATTTGGCCGCGGAAAGTGTCGTTCATCAGCTTTTGATAGGTTGCGCCCGCGTTGCGCAACCCAAACGGCATTTTTGTATAACAGTAATTCCCGGTGGGAGTGCGGAATGCCGTTTTGTCTTCATCCTCGATCGCCATTTGGACCTGATGGTACCCTTTGTAGCAATCGAGGAAACACTTCCATCTGAATGGTGCGAGATTATCGACCTTTTCGTCGATTTCTGGAAGTGCGTAACAATCCTTGGGGCAGGCTTTGTTAAGGTCTTTGTAATCGACGCACATGCGCCAGCCTTCGGATGGTTTTTCTACCATAACTGGGTTGGATAACCAAGTCTGGTATTTGACTACCCGCAGGATGCCTGCGGAGAGCAGTTCTTCGACTTGCTCTTGCATCGCCTGATTTTTAGCGGACCCAAGGTGGCGTTGGCCTTGGATCACCGGTTTGATACCTGGTGAGGTATTCAAGTGGTTTTGCGCAATATCACGCGGGACTCCTGTCATGTCTGCGGGTGTCCATGCGAAAATATCTTGGTTCCCGAAGAGAAGCTGCTTCAGGTGCGCTCTTGTGGTCGGGGACAAGGCGTGACCCAATGTAACCTTTTGTTCTGGGTATCTCGCGTTGAGAACCCATTTCTCTGGTTGGTTGCTGGGGGTAGGCCTTGCGACCTTGGTCGGACGTAGTTCGTCCGTCATCATGACGTCTTTTCGTGCGTAGATTATCGCGACCCCCGATTCGGTTGGAAAACCGACAGCAGAGTGGGGGACGGATGTAATCATATTGAAATCGCCTTGGGATTCTCTCCCAAGGAGTACATCATATCTGGAGGTGTGAGGTAAAACCATGAAGTTCACCTCTTCTATTCTTGTGTGTCTGCTGCTGGTAAGACGCACAGGAAAAGTGATCTGGCCTAGGGGAAAGACAGTTTCCCCTGCGAACCCAGCCAATGGGTAATCTACTGCTTGCAACCGATCTTTGTCCTCCTGGTCGAACTGATTGAAGCATTGTTCGTAGATTATGTCAGAAGTACTGCCCGGGTCGATGAATAGACGCTCGGTGCAGTAATGTGCCAGTTGGCCTGTAATAACGACGGCGCGCCTATCGCGCGGTCCGCCTCGGACTTTTGGAAAGACGACTTGCTCGTCTTTCCAGTCATTGTCCGGCCTTCTCGCCGCTTTGCGCGGCCTACCTTTGCCTCCGTTAATCATGTGCGTGGAGGCCACGTACATGGTCTTCTTCCCGGAGGAGGTGCCTTCGCCATGAGGGGTGATGCGCTTGGTTGGTTTTTGTCCACCTGGCAAAAGATGTTGCAGTTTCCCCTCTTTTAAGGCTCGCTCAATCTCCAGCCGGAGACTGATGCAGTTGTTTGTGGTGTGGCCCGAGTCCTTGTGGTACTCACAATAGAGTGTGAGGTCCTGATTTTTCTTGGACTTCATTGATTGAGCCAGTCGTAAGAGCTGTGCGTCCGTAAGAAGGACTTCGCTTGGCGACACAGTGATCTCGGTCCAGTTGCGGTCCCGAGAATCTTTCTTTGGGGCCCGGTTGTCCCGTTGGGGATTGTAGTTCCTTGGGTCAAACGGGTTGGTCCGCGGGAAGTATGGTTTGGAAATATCGCGATTTCCAATGTCCCGGTTGCGTTTGTTGTTACGCTTGGACCCTTGGTGGGAGGTTTCGGCTTGGGGATGTGCCTTTGCCACATGCGGTTCGAGAGACCGCTGCGTTTGGGCGTATGTCTTGACCGCGACCATGACATCTTCCCATTTTTTAGGCAAACCCTCCTTGCCAGAGATGGTCATGACCATCTGCCTGTCCCTAACGGCCTTGATGAAATGGTTCCGTGCCATTTGGTCTTGCACGTCACCTATCTCTAGGCACTCTTTATTGTACCGGACGACGAATGCTTCTAATGATTCGTCGTCCCTTCGCCAGATGTTCATGACGTCCAACGAGTCACGTATGTGACGTCGTTGTTGGCTGAAATGAGCGAGGAACTTTGCGTGCAAGTCCTCGAATGAGGCCAGTGATCCCACTGGCAAAGAATCGAACCATGCCCTGGCCAGGCCCGTGAGGGTCTGGGGGAAAAAGTTGCACCAGGTGGGTTCGTCCCAAAGGCCGTTGCACCCTGCGCCCATAAAAACGTTCATGTGGTCGTCCGGGTCGGACGAACCGTTGTATTTCCCGACATTGAATGGGAATTTTGTTGTGGTAACATGGGCGTGGGCAATTCGCGGGGCGAATTTGGAATTTTCGGCCGCAGCTTTGGGCCTGTATGGCTGGTTGATCGGAGTGTCGCGCTCCGGTCAAAGATAATATTTATATACCCTAATTACCCTTAACAAATAGCTAGTGGTAGCAAGGGGTCGAACCACGAAGAGTATGTGGTTTGTGAATGGACTTTGAATGAAATGTAGAAATTGTCACTTTTATGAAGCTTGCTAAAATATGTTTTTGTGTTTTTGTTTGATTGGAGATGTGAATTATAACTACTAAAAACAAACAATTGCAATGATGTAAATAAAGGTTTTGACAAGATAGAGAAAACAAGGTTCACACCCGGTTCGGTTATTGCAATCCTAGGGTTCTTACAAGTTTTAGATTTAATTCACTTGAATATGTTATTAACGGATTTCTATCATCAAAGCTTAGGTGCCAATTGTTATCAACGCATACACGGACTACAATGCACTTCGTTACTTCGGACAAGTAAAACCTTTTGAATAACAAGGCATAATTGCACAAACTTATTTCGCAAAGTCAAATTTCATAACTCACTCGACAATTCACAAATATAGTTCAAATGCAAGACAATTGTCAATCAATTCAAATACAAATCAAGTTGTCACAAAACCAAACTAAATCATTGTTCAAACCCTAGACTTACAATAACCTACACCGGGGTGAAACCTCCGAGGAATTAGCCGCTCATGGTGTAAATGGCACGATCAACGGATACACGAGACTTGAATTGAGTCATCTTGGAGCTTGAAGATGGATGGTTGAATGGTTAGGGTTTGGAATGGTTGGTGGTGATGAATGGGTTGAATGGGTGTAATGGTGATGAACTAGGGTTTAGATTTGGATGAGAATTCGGGTTGTTGAGAGGATGGATTCTTGATTCGGGATGAAGTGGTGATGAAGGATAGATGAATTATGGCTCCAAGACCTGTTTTCAAACTCCCAATAAAGTGTAACTCCCCGAATTCCATGAGCTAGCACCAATAGAAATCGAAATAGAACTCCAAATGGCCAAAGTTCGCGTTTCACAAAACCAGCACCCGTCGCCGACGGGCTCCCAAAAATCCATATTTGGCCGACGGCCTAACCACCTGGATACGGGTGAACTCAGCCTACGGGGTTATCCAGGGGGCGTCGCCGACGGCCTGGACCCCGTAGCCGACGGCCCCCTAAAATTCAAAGTTCCATTTTTCGCTCCTTGCACTTCCGGTTGATCCATAACGCATCCCGGTGCTCCGGTTTTCGACCCGATGACCCGTAAAGCTCCCGAAAAGCTCCTTAAACTCCATCAAACCTGCAAAACACATTCTTGATTAAAAGTAGGCTATTCGAAACTAAAACTTACGTAAAAACGTTAAGTTAAACAATAACAAGCACCGGTTTTCAACCGCGTATCACATCCCCACACTTGTCTTTTGCTTGCCCTCAAGCAAATCTGTTTTTCACTTTCACGTGGGTCAAACAACGAATATACATCCCATTCCCGAGACAAAGGTTAAGGTCTAATGTCATACAAAAGTTCAAACTCTTTACAATATTCAATGTATTTAGCGGTGACGTGCTTTAGATACACAGATGGTTACCCAAGATTAACCCGCCCGTAAAACTAACAAATCATGCATATCCCTCACAATGTGCTCTCCACTCGGCTTAAAGTTTGCTAACATGTGTAATGTATTAGCTTTTCAACAATTAATCGCTCAAAACCAAATAGAACACGTACCCGCATAGGCTTGCAACTCAATCATTCTCCACTATCGAACACAAATACTAAGCACAAGTCAAAAGGTCTTTGAGGGGTTGTAACGGGGCTAGGCGAAGGGTAGGAATAGGATATTTTTAAGTGGCTATGGTGATGAAAAATTCGAATTTTATTACAAAAGACTATCCTAAACAAAAGCAAACTATAAACATCCAAAATGGGCAAAAACTTTCGCCTTTTATTCAATAAACTACTAGCACATCTTTTTGTGTTTTTCTCACTGCTTTTTCATTCTTTTTCGCAACATCTTCTGTTTTTTTTTTTTTTTTTTTTTTTTTTTTTTTTTTTATGAATCACAACTATACAAACTTAATTTCCTATAATCGAATTTTCATCACACGGGTTTAAAAAGAAAAGGCTTATGGTTTTGGCTAAGTGGGTGATCAAACGAAAGGTTTAGGCTCAAATTGGGCGACTAGGGGACTTGTTTGGGTAAGGATGGATAAATGGTTTAAAAGGAAAAGGTTTACCTAATGCCTTAATCATTCTCGTGCTTGTATTCGGTCTATAGTCTCGAATGTATCAAAAGTTGCAAGTTCTACCATACGCGACTAATGGCCCACTCAACAAAGAAACATGTAAATGTGAATCTATGATGTATAAAGGCTCAAACCTCACGTATAAGGGTATGATATGCGATATGCATACATTGCTAGTTCCTTAGGCGAATTATTCTCAAATAACCACCCACTAAATACCCGATATGCTTATTAATTTGAACTTGACCATGACAAAAGACCAAATGGTTTGTGACATCCCTCGTTGACTTGGTTACTTGTGCTTTTGAGATTGCTTTGAAAATAAGACATTTTTGAAAAATTTTTGAAATTTTCCCCCATCCCCACACTTGAGGTAAACATTGTCCTCAATGTGTAGTATTTACATGAACGGGTCAAAATCGAAAATTTTTACTACTCCCCCATCCCCACACTTGAGGTACATATTGTCCTCAATATGTAAGAACTAGAGTTGTAAAGCACAAGGGATGTGACACGGCTAACCTCCCCAAGATTACACCCCGGAAAATAAAATACAAGATACAATCCACTTATTTGCTAACTACAAATCAAAGGTAAAAAGAAACGTATGCACCTGGTTTTTCGCTAGTTCCTTGTGCGCTCTTCATCTTTTCAACTAAGCGGTCGTCTCACGAACATAGTGTACCTACAAATCTTAACCCTTGTGTAGAAGCATGCTTCTCACAACCATCAAAATTTGTTAATTACCTAGTTCTACCACTTTTATGAAATTATTACCAAGCCATACATTATTTACTTTGATTTATGTGGAAAAATAATTTACAACAATAACAAGCCTAACTCACTTTCGTAGGAATCACGGTTGCATTTAGCGTATGCAACAAGCCCTTTAAACCTCCCGATAGCTCGGGAGGACGAGTCGGTCTCGTGAGGGTTATATAGGGAACACACCCACAAAGTTCATTTAACTAGGCAAAAATTAAATAAAAACGAAAAGAAATAACGGAAAGTAATATACAACAACAACAACATAGAACATACCATACCTCTACCGCTGATATCGCTCATTTGGATCCGTTGGCGGGTTGGGTTGGTATGGATAACCAGTGAGGGCCTCGAACATCTCCCTATAGTTATCTAAGGGGCTTTGCTCCCCTTGAGGCGGTGGTTGGTACGGGATGGGGATGAAGCTGGACCCCACCGCTTCGGGCCAATGCGGAGTCGGGTCGGATGGGCCTTGAGGATAGGGAAGATCGGAGTAATTCGTCCACCCCGAGTGTTCGGCGTAGGGGAGGCCGGCTTGGTAGTCTCGATGGTGTCGCTCCTGATCATGCAACACCTTGGCGTTATTAATCGCCATCTGTTGAGAGACATACATAGCACTCCATCGGCGGCGGTTTGCCTCTGCTTCTTGTTGTCGATGCGCCGCCTCTTCTTCTTCCCACGCCCGTCTTCGGGCCACTTCGTCCTCCTGCATCTTTGCTAAATGTTCCATTTGTGACCTTTGCATGGCCTGGAACATTTCCTGCTCTTCCATGAATTTATTCATCCTTTCCCGTTGGGCTCCTTGAGCGTCCCAATATTCTTGCATTGAAGCTCCGTAAGACCCTTGCCAAGCTTCTCTCCTTTGATTGTATTCCCGACCCTCTCCTATACACGCGGAGACATTATCATATATCTCCTGTTGCCCCCTGTCAAAGTTTTTGTAGGAGGGTACCCGTCGTCGGGTCACAAAACCTGCCACCTCAGCGTTTATCTCCCTATGTGGCCGCATATAACGTTGCCTTGGCCTTCGTGCCTCGGAGGGTTCAGCTTCCTCCTCTTCTTCCTCCATCTCCACATCTTCTTCCTGCACGGGTGGTGCCCCGGAAGTACGAACCTCAAACTTGTTCCCCAAATCATCGGTCACCACATACCTATTTCCCGAAAACTTGACCTCTATCCTCCAATTTTTCTTCATGTAACCCCAAGTAAATTCCTCCACTGGCTTAGAGACCCATAGTGCTTTCGAGGGCAAGCAATTCTGCTGCACAAGCATGGCACTAATGAGGCGTGCATACGGAATAAACCGCCTCTGAGACGATTCCCTGGTAGCCCATGTGTTCATCATGACTATGTGCCTCCACGACAGTGTCGGGGTCCCATACAATAAGGCATGCACCACCCTGCAATCACTTACTCTCACACCCCCACGATCACCAAATCTTGCTAAAATGTTCTCAACCGAGATCCCTTGAAGGATCTTTCCCTCGAGCGACATATGCTTCCTTTTCATGTCACCCCCTGGGTGGGTTGGCAAAATAACATCTATCAAATGATCTATATCGTTGGTGTTCAAATGATTATCCAAAAAATTCTCAATGGATGGGTAATCATAGGCTTGTACCCCCAAAGAGTCAAACCCAGCAATACGATTCATAGTTTCGAAAGACATCGTCATGTTTCCTCGAGATGTCTTCCCCACTAACTTCCATTGCGAAGGGGATTCATTCTTGTTTACAAGCTTCAAAGTGGACAACCACTCACATACTTCCGACAAGTAAATCCGGTGAGTATTGTCTTCACACCAATCCAAAACGCTCTCCCATCCCAACCTCTCAAACATTTGTACAATCCCGATGTTCCGGAATTCTTCTACATTCACGGTCCGTTCACATATTACTCTTGTTGGAACCGACGTGTTCACCCCGTTTGTCATCTTCCATTTCCACAACTTAGCTTCCAACTTTCTATCTTGGTAGCTCGACAACTGTCTGTTCTTTTCGTCATCCCAAATTCTGGCACTTTGACTATCCCTGAACTTTGCCCATTCCCAATCTTGTCGGTATAATCTTGCATCATTTTCTGCAACGGTGCTCGGTTGCTCCCACTTCTTCGGTATTAAACCGGAAGAAGACCCAATCCCAGATGATGAAGCTTGACCCGTAGTCTTTTGTCTCTTGCTTCCTGCCATGACTACAATCAAAAACAAGCAAAACATCAATATAGATTCAACCTTCATTAACTCCCAAACTTTGAACATGATGTATGATGTTGACAATTTAATGAACAAGTATACGCAAAGTCGCCTCTTTAAACTTCCAAAGTCGCTCACTTTGTCATAAACTTATTAATCTTTTGTTAATCGTACAATCTCATATAATTTCAACAAAATTTCAACATCATTTTCATGTTCAATCATGTTCATAACAGTGTAATCACTTCACTATGGTTATGACATGCTCAAATTCCATTCAAAACCACTAATCTTGCTCAAAATCATACTATCATAACATACATTGTCTAAACAACCTACTCTTAAACCAAAAAGTTTAAAATTTCGGAAGAAAAACACTAATATATAATAATCAAACATAAATTTAAGAAGAATCCATACCTTTGGTGTTGTTAGACAAGAAGAACTAAGAAAAGATGACAAACAAGCACTTTTGATGCACACCCTTTCAAAACCCTAAAGAACACGTCCAGAAATCTTGCACAATAGCAAGAATTGATGAAAACCGTGTTAGGGGTTTTGTTCGTCTTGAAAAATTACTCAAGATGGACCCAAGAATCAGTGGATTTGGTGGAGAATTGAGAGAGTTATGGTAAGTTGAAGGTTTAGGGTTCTTGAGGAGGAAGATGGAGAAGATGAAGGAATTGGGTAAGTAGGAGAGAGAGAGAGCAGGGAGTTTGTGGTCTCTAGATGGTGCAAGGATGTTATGAACCGAAATTGTGGTGACCAAGGGGTTTGAATGAGGTTTGGTGAGGTGAGAATAAGAGTTAAATCGTTTTTTTAAACCATGGGGACGAGCTGCGTCGGAGACAAATTGAGAGCCCGTCGCCGACGGGTCCCCACTGTCGCCGACGGGTCTTGGAAATTAAGTGGGGGGCGACGGGTTATCAATCTGCCGACGGGCAAAATGGTGCCTACGGGCTATTTCCATAAGCCGTCGCCGACGGTCATGACCCCGTCGCCGACGGTCACCCTTTTTTTTTTTTTTTTTGAAAAATAGGAGGAAAATTATGACATTTTACCAAAAGGACTATGTACATTAAAAATTCCTAAAAATTATTAAAAATGTTTTTGTGATTTTTTTATAAGTTAAAATTTATAAACAAATAACCGTTAACGACCCTACCACCCCCCAAAAAGTCGTGTATTGTCCTCAATGCACCAAATCAAGTCTAAAACATACCTTGTATCTTCACGACCCGTTTGGAATGCCCGAACTTCACACAATCAAGAAAGGTTAGTATGAAATGGAAACGATTCACATCCAATTACGCAAACAATTGAATAAATATACATAACTTTACAAAACGTGTTACCGGTCCTTTTAATTCACCTCATATGTTGGTACGCTTCCCAAGAAACATACCAACTCCACACTTGCATCCTTTTTCTCTTCATTACCATCAAGGAATGGTTTAAGGCGATGGCCGTTAACCGTTTGCTTCGACCCGTCCTTCGGGTCCTTGATTGTAACATCTCCAAGTTTCCCGACCCGTGTAATCACATACGGGCCCATCCACTTACTCTTGAGCTTTCCGGGGAAGTATTTAAGCCTCGAATTGTAAAGCCAAACCTTTTGACCCACTTCAAACTCCTTTGGCTTTAACTTCGCGTCATGTGCCCTCTTCATATCATCCTTGTACTTTGAGGCACACTCATACGCTTCTTCCCTAAGCTCCTCCAACTCACAAAGCTTTAACTTTCGCTCCTTTCCTGCATCGTCATATTTCATGTTAACCTCTTTTATAGCCCACCAAGCACGATGCACAAGCTCAACCGGTAAGTGACAATTTCGCCCATAAACTAAACGATAAGGAGTGGTTCCAATAGGTGTTTTATGAGCCGTTCTATAAGCCCATAAAGCGTCATTTAACTTCGTTGACCAATCCTTTCGGTCGGGTCGAACGGTCTTTTGCAAAATTTCTTTTATTTGCCTATTGGAAACCTCAACTTGACCGCTTGTTTGTGGGTGGTAGGGAGTAGCAATTCGATGGTCAACACCATACCGTTTCAAAAGTTTGCCAAAGTTAAAATTCTTGAAATGAGATCCCCCATCACTAATGATTACCCGGGGAACCCCAAATCGAGAAATTATATTCGTTTGAACAAAATTGCAAACAACGGTGTGGTCATTCGTTTTAGTGGCAATCGCTTCGACCCATTTGGATACATAATCGACCGCCACCAAAATGTATAAGTTGCCATGCGAATTAGGGAATGGGCCCATGAAATCGATCCCCCATACATCAAAAATATCTACAATAAGGATCGGTTGCATGGGCATCTCATCCCTTTTTGATATGCTCCCTAACTTTTGACACTCAACACAATTTTTAGCGAAGTTAAAAGCATCCTTAAAAATAGTCGGCCAATAAAGGCCGCTATTGAGCACTTTGTGCCCGGTTTTGTGACCACTAAAATGGCCCCCACAAGCAAATGAATGCAAGTGCATCAAGACGCTAGGAATCTCCTCGTCGGGTATGCATCTTCGAACGACTTGATCCGGACAAATCTTGAATAAGTCCGGTTCCTCCAACGTGTAATACTTGATTTGAGACAGGAAGTGCAACCTCTTCCTTCTATCCCAATGAGCCGGCAAGTCACCTGTAACCAAATAATTGACAATATTAGCATACCATGGTAATATTCCAACTTTTAAAATTTGCTCATCTGGGAAAGTCTCATTAATTTCTTCACAGGAGGAATCCTCTACACTCAATCGAGACAAATGGTCGGCTACCACATTCTCGCTTCCTTTCTTGTCCCGGATCTCCAAATCAAACTCTTGTAATAGGAGTACCCATCGGATCAACCGCGGCTTAGCATCCTTTTTCTCCATGAGGTACCTAACAGCACTGTGGTCAGAATAGATAATAACTTTGCTACCCCATATGTAAGCCCGGAATTTATCTAATGCATAAACCACCGCAAGTAGCTCTTTCTCAGTTGTTGTATAGTTAAGTTGTGCATCCGAGAGAGTCTTACTTGCGTAATAAATGGCAACCGGCTTTTTGTCTACCCGTTGACCCAACACGGCCCCAACCGCATAGTCGCTTGCATCACACATAATTTCAAATGGTAATGACCAATTTGGTGATTGCAAGATTGGGGCCTCAACCAATTTCTGTTTCAACACATTAAAGGCATTTTCACACTGTTTGTCAAAATTAAAGTCTTGGTCTTTTAACAAAAGATTACATAAGGGTTTTGTAATATCACTAAACCCTTTTATAAACCTCCTATAAAACCCCGCATGACCTAAAAATGACCTAATACCTTTAACGGTCGTGGGATAAGGTAAAGTAGATATGACTTGTACCTTAGCACGATCAACCTCTATCCCACGACTTGACACCACGTGCCCCAACACAATTCCCTCTTGAACCATAAAATGGCTCTTTTCCCAACTTAGGACCAAACTAGTTTCAACACATCTTTTTAACACTTTATCTAGTTGGTCCAAACAAGTCTCAAACGATGATCCAAAAATTGAGAAATCATCCATGAAGATTTCTAAAGACTCTCCCACCATATCGGAGAAGATACTCATCATGCACCTTTGAAAGGTGGCGGGAGCATTACATAATCCAAACGGCATCCGCCTAAATGCGAAGGTACCCTAAGGGCATGTAAAGGTAGTCTTTGCTTGATCTTCCGGATGGATGGCAATTTGGTTATAACCGGAATAACCATCTAGGAAGCAATAAAATTTTTGCCCCGATAATTTCTCAACAATTTGATCAATAAACGGTAAAGGAAAATGATCTTTGGAAGTTGCGGTGTTTAACTTCCTATAATCAATACAAATTCGCCACCCGGTTACCGGCCGGGTAGCTACCTCTTCACCTGCGTCATTTTTGACGACTTGTATGCCGGCTTTCTTGGGAACCGTTTGTGTTGGGCTCACCCATTGGCTATCCGAGATCGGGTAAATGATACCCGCATCAAGCCACTTCAACACCTCTTTCTTCACGACCTCCCGCATGTTCGGATTTAACCGTCTTTGCGCATCTCTAACGGGAGTCACATTCTCTTCCGTGATGATTTTGTGCATCACCACCGAGGGACTAATACCCTTCAAATCCGCAATGGTCCATCCAATCGCCGCCCGATTGGTGACCAACACCTCCATCAACTTTTTCTCTTGCTCTCCGGTTAAATTTGATGCAATGATAACCGGGAGAGTATTGCCCTCTCCAACATAAGCATACTTGAGATGCTTTGGCAATGCTTTCAACTCAACTTCCGGAGGCTCCACTAAAGACGGCTTCAATTTAGTATCAATGCTCTCCGGTAAGCTCTCGACTTGGTGCGTCCATGTCGGTTTTCCTTCTCTAACCGCAAGCACCTCTAAACTCCTCACTTCCTCGTCCATGCTTCGTTCCACCTCCACCTGTGACCTGTCAAACACATAACAATCCTCCATTGTGTTTTCCCCATAAACGACTGTGTCGCAAAGAGGTATACACGTGTCAACAATGTCTGCCATAAAGCATTCATCATCAACTGGAGGGCTCATAAGTCCGGAAAAAACATGCAACCTCAACCTCCGGTTTCCAAATGTCATGTCAACCGTTCCCGTTCTGCAATCAATTTGAGCATTTGCAGTTGCTAAGAACGGTCGACCCAAAATCACCGTAGGTTGTTTGGTTGGGTCCTTGGCCACATAATCAAGTACAAGAAAGTCCACCGGATAGTAAAAATCCTCGATTTTCACTATCACATCCGAAACAATTCCACGGGGTAATTTAGGTGTCAAATCGGCTAACACCACGGTGGTGTTTGACGATTGAAGTGGACCAAACTCATATTGGTCATACAAACTACCCGGTAGAATGCTTACACTAGCACCAAGATCTAGAAGTGCCCGGTTGATTTTAAAATCGCCCACTTGAATTGAAATGATAGGCGCACCCGGATCTTGGAGCTTAGGTGGGAGTGCACCCGAAAGAATCGAACTCACGTTTTCGGTTAAATCTAATTTCTTTGGAAATTTGTGAGTACGTTTTTGGGTACACAAATCTTTCAAGTACTTAGCATAAGACGGTACTTGTTTAATTGCATCCAAAAGAGGTAAATTGATTTTTACTTGTTTGAAGATTTCCAACAACTCTTCTTGTTGTGGACCTCTTTTGTTTACAACCTTTTTCGTCGGTCCCTTCAATGCTTCGGGGTAAGGGGCGGTATTAACCTCCACACCCTTTTCCTTAGCCTTGGGGACGGGAATGGCCACAACGGGAGTAACATTATTCTTTTTCAAATCGTTTTTATTTTGACCCGTTTGGCCATCCTCAAGCTCATCCTCACTAGCATCTTCCACCACCCCTTCAACAAATTGGGGTGGTGGTGTTTTGACACTACTATCAACAACTCGACCACTACGTAAAGTAACTTTATTAATTGGTACCTCACGTGCGTTTCTCGAGCTCGACCCTTGATGCTTAGGGTTTACGGTAGTGTCACTTGGAAGCTTTCCCGTGCCTCCCTTGATTTGGGCCACTTCTTCCGCTAGTTGGCCCACTTGCTTTGCTAATGCCTCATGTGCTTTGTCTCGAATCTCATTCTCCTTCTTGGATTCTTGCATCATCGAAAGCATCACATCCATCTTTGTATTCAAGTCATTACCACCGGTTTGGTTGTTTGACCCACTTCCGTTACCGCCTTGGTTGTTGTAATTCTTTTGGTACCCACCTTGGTACCCTTGATTGTAATTCCGTTGGTAGCCTCCTTGGTTACCACCTTGGCGGTTTTGGTATGATGACCCGCTTCCTCCTTGATTACCCGATTGGAAATTCGGGTTCATTTGGTTTGAAGCATTACCATACCGAAAGTTGGGGTGATTTCTCAAACCCGGATGGTAAGTGTTGGAGTTCATGTCATATTGCTTCCTATCTCCATACACTTGATTGACTTCTTCAGTGTAACCACTCGAACCCATTGAACATTGCTCGGTGCTATGTCCAATATCACCACAATCCTCACACACTTCGAATTGAACCGCGTTCACCTCTTTCTTCTTTTTCAATTGAGCTATCTCCCGCTCTAAGGAGGAAATCCGATCCTTGGAATCGAGATCGGGAAGTGACCGAGAAACCGGATGCCTTTTTGCTCTATCGGCCGATTCTTTTTGCTTGGACCGTTTGCTCATCCTCTCCAAAAATTCCCAATCGTCATCCTCATGGTTGCTCAAGAGTGTACCATTGCTTGTCGTCTCAAGCCGATTCCAAGTCGCATCATCCAAGCCCCGTACGAAACATTTCACCAATTCCCATTTTTCTATTTGGTGATGTGGGCATCTCCTCATGAGTTCTTTGAATCGAGTGAATGCTTCATGTAGAGGTTCACTTGAAAGTTGACGAAATGACCGAATTTCATCTCTAGCATCGTCGGTCTTGGCCATGGAATAGTACTCATCCAAAAACGCTTGTTGCATTTGCTCCCAAGTTCGAATACTATTGGCCGGAAGTGTAAAGAACCACTGTTTTGCTTTATCTTTCAATGAAAATTGAAATAGCCGAAGCTTCACTTCCTCTAGTACGAAATTATGTCCTCCAATAGTATCACAAATAGACGAGAACTCCGTCAAATGAGTGTACGGCTCGTCATTGGACCTCCCGTTGAAATGAGGAAGGATGTTGATGTAATGCGGCTTACAATCGAACATCCTCCTTTCGCATACTATTGGAGAGTTGTTCTCGGTCACTATTGGTCGGAAACGGTCGTTTACTCCCCGTGGAGGTTGTTGACGACGTTGTGGCCCATTAACTTCTTGATCGACCGGTCTTCGATTATCCCGTCTTTCATCCCTTCGCTCCTCTCTTCGATTATCTCTCGGGTTACCACCTCCCACAAAACGAGGAATCCGGTTAGGGTTTACATTGTTGTTGTTATTGTTGTTGTTGTAAAACCCTTCATTCCGGTTCCGTTGGTTGTTGTTTTGTGGTTGACGGTTGTTCCCATAACCATTGTTTCTTCCACCCCCGTAGCCATATTCCTCTTCCCCAACATAGTTGGCGTTTTGAGACCCAAACTCCTCATCGTCGTACCTTCGAGCATTGTATACGTTTCCCCTATTCAAGTAACCCCAATCTTCATCATCATTGGCTCGATCATCATAATAACCCCCATCGTCCGAATTTTCCGTATGAATACTCACGTGTTCCGGTGATTGATAACCGGGAACACTATACGGTTCGTCATCGGGAATTGCATTCCTTAAATCGTCGATGTTGAAAAACGGGTCTTCATTTACGGGATTGCCGTGATCACGGTTACCTCTTCGATCGGAGTTGACATTCCGATCATCAAGGTTAATAGGTAACGATGCTTGTCGGTGAAGAGGTTGTTGTTGAGGTGTTCGTTGGGTGTTGTTGGTGTTTTGGTTTCGGAAAGGTGGAGTGGGTGGTCTTGCATTGGTGTTACCACCCGGTAGCTCTTGAGCAGGGAAAAAGGTTCCTCGGGATTGGAATTGATTTGGGTGGAGGTTTTGGTTTGGGTTAAATTCTTGGTTGGAATTGTGGTTTGCCATTGAATCGGTTTCAATGGTCGGTGTAAGTGGTGGTGTTCGGTTGGTTTGATTAGAAGCAAGAGTTGCTTCTAATCGGCTTGTTAAGTTTCTTCTTGCGAGTCTTTCAATTTCCGGTTCGTAGACTAGAGGTGAAGTCCTCCCGGAATTTCGTGTACGCATGCACTACCTGTAACCTGCACAAGTAACACACCCCGCGTAACAAGGAAAAAGACAATACAAAAAAGAAAGCAAAACAAATTAAACAGTTAATCACACAACTTCAAACAATATCCAAACACAAAGCGCACGCACTCCCCGGCAGCGGCGCCAAAATTTGATCGGAGTGTCGCGCTCCGGTCAAAGATAATATTTATATACCCTAATTACCCTTAACAAATAGCTAGTGGTAGCAAGGGGTCGAACCACGAAGAGTATGTGGTTTGTGAATGGACTTTGAATGAAATGTAGAAATTGTCACTTTTATGAAGCTTGCTAAAATATGTTTTTGTGTTTTTGTTTGATTGGAGATGTGAATTATAACTACTAAAAACAAACAATTGCAATGATGTAAATAAAGGTTTTGACAAGATAGAGAAAACAAGGTTCACACCCGGTTCGGTTATTGCAATCCTAGGGTTCTTACAAGTTTTAGATTTAATTCACTTGAATATGTTATTAACGGATTTCTATCATCAAAGCTTAGGTGCCAATTGTTATCAACGCATACACGGACTACAATGCACTTCGTTACTTCGGACAAGTAAAACCTTTTGAATGACAAGGCATAATTGCACAAACTTATTTCGCAAAGTCAAATTTCATAACTCACTCGACAATTCACAAATATAGTTCAAATGCAAGACAATTGTCAATCAATTCAAATACAAATCAAGTTGTCACAAAACCAAACTAAATCATTGTTCAAACCCTAGACTTACAATAACCTACACCGGGGTGAAACCTCCGAGGAATTAGCCGCTCATGGTGTAAATGGCACGATCAACGGATACACGAGACTTGAATTGAGTCATCTTGGAGCTTGAAGATGGATGGTTGAATGGTTAGGGTTTGGAATGGTTGGTGGTGATGAATGGGTTGAATGGGTGTAATGGTGATGAACTAGGGTTTAGATTTGGATGAGAATTCGGGTTGTTGAGAGGATGGATTCTTGATTCGAGATGAAGTGGTGATGAAGGATAGATGAATTATGGCTCCAAGACCTGTTTTCAAACTCCCAATAAAGTGTAACTCCCCGAATTCCATGAGCTAGCACCAATAGAAATCGAAATAGAACTCCAAATGGCCAAAGTTCGCGTTTCACAAAACCAGCACCCGTCGCCGACGGGCCTGACCCCGTCGCCGACGGGCTCCCAAAAATCCATATTTGGCCGACGGCCTAACCACCTGGATACGGGTGAACTCAGCCTACGGGGTTATCCAGGGGGCGTCGCCGACGGCCTGGACCCCGTAGCCGACGGCCCCCTAAAAACCAAAGTTCCATTTTTCGCTCCTTGCACTTCCGGTTGATCCATAACGCATCCCGGTGCTCCGGTTTTCGACCCGATGACCCGTAAAGCTCCCGAAAAGCTCCTTAAACTCCATCAAACCTGCAAAACACATTCTTGATTAAAAGTAGGCTATTCGAAACTAAAACTTACGTAAAAACGTTAAGTTAAACAATAACAAGCACCGGTTTTCAACCGCGTATCACTGGTTCTCAGGTCGTTTTGCAACCCTGAGGTATGTACTGCGGGGGTGAGTAGGAGGAACATAGTTGCGTCCTCCCGGTCTGCTGTTGGTGTCATGCGAATCCCCGATATATGTATGGTCATCCGGGTCGGTACGACCATACCCTTCGGTATATGGTTGCGGGCCCAACCGGCTCTGAATTCCAGAGCCATGTCGGGATGCTGACCGTCGTCTGTCCTCAACGTGAGGACCTAGGCGGGTATGCACTGATCCCCTGGTGTGGGACCCGTATGCGGAATCATCCTCGTTGATTGTGTGGATCGAACAGTAAGATGATCCGCGGTCTTCACGTCTGCTTCTCGAAACTGGACGTGAATGTGCCCTGCCTTCGTATTGTAAAATACGATCGGCAGGGGTGTGCGGTGCTGGGGTTGGCCCAGCTTGTATGTGCGCTTCCGCACAAGCGCGGTTGTATGTTGCGGCCAGCAGGGTGGCCTGTTGGTCATACCAGATGTGGGGGTCCATGTTCGGGGGGATCACAGATGCGTATTGTGATAAGTCGTGTCCGAACGTTAGGGATGGACCCCTTTGCGTTGATGTGCCGATATGGCCCGGATTCGGTTCCGGTGGGGTACTCCCCACATTTCCTGTGTTGGTGGGGAGTGGAGTATCCCCTGTAGTATTGTTTTGGTGATCAGTCATGATTTTGAGAGAGGACAAAGGATGATCGAAAAAGTGCTAAGAGTAGCGGTGGGCGCCAATGATGAAACAATGGTTAACCGGGCAGGGTTAACTCACTGGTCTCGTCAAGAAGGGTTAATCCCTTCCTCTCGAGGATCGCTGGCTGGATCACCGGTGGGTTGATCTCCTGCACAAGGAAACAAACCGTGACTCGTAACAAGGAGGATGGGGTGGGGGGTGCTCCTTGTTACCACTCTCCGGCGTGAGAATCAGTAGTTTGCTTGGGAAGCAAAGTAAGATAGTAGTAGTGAGAGAGTTGTGAAGAGATACCTCAAACCTGGTTTGGGGTTGGTATTTATAGCCGAGGAGTGAAGGAGGAGGTGGATGGATAGACTGACGGCATGCTGCACCTTTGCAGGTGTGTCAGGCATGTCGGCCGTTGAGACGACGCCACGTCAGTCTGTCGCTTCCGTAGATCTGACAGGTGACTGCCATTGGTTCCACTTGCACTGTGGTGTCAGTCCCACTTGTTGAGCGTATAGGATGCGGTGCTAGCCGCATCGCTGTCTGCGGTAACATCTGATGTTATCGCGTCTCTTGCTAGTGATCAAGAAATACGCGAGATGCGGTGCTGGCCGCATCGTCGCCTGTGGTGACTGTTGCTGTTATCCAGCTTCCTTGTATTGATAGAAGTGTTCACTGGACGCGGTGCGAGGCCGCATCGCTGTGAATACTTCCGTTTTCATACACCAGATGTGATGCTATGTCGCATCACTCTACCGTTCTCTTGTTCCATGTAAGTCCTCCTTTGTTACTAGATAGGTTGGATTCACCCCTTGTGTCGACGCATTCTCCATGGGCACAAGAAGGTTGTTAACTGGTGGGGGTTTTGATAAGGGTAATGGTCACTCGCGGTCGATGCTGACGCGAGATCTGTTATGAGTTTGAGTTCTAGTTTCTCATGTACACTACTTATAACCATTTAGAGGACTTAACCCTTGGATAATATGCTTCATTGGTGCCAACAAGATCTATTAAACAATTGAAGGAAAATCAAGAGTGGGGGCCACTTGGGGCCGTTCACTAGGTGGGGGGGGGGTGTTCTAGCTTAGCTTCCAACAAGTTAGTTACAATCTAGTTATAATTCAAGTGTTAGTTACATGTTTTGGTTATTAGATATTTTTAGGAGGTGTTATGATGTTCAGGGATCATAACTAGCTTGGAAACATTAAAAACAATGCTTTTATTGTAAATTTGGTGTTTCGGGTAGTGTCCGGTTGTTCGGTTAGATACTGGCTTGTTAAAGTGCTAACTATACCGTTTAGTGTTCTTTAGGTACCCTTTTGTGACACTTTTAATTCCCGACACTTAGGAAAGTATTCAAGACCATTTAACCATGTTTCTGCATATTATTAGTATGTTTAAATGCTGATTTATGCTGAATTTTGCTGAATTCAGCACCTTATGTGACTTTTAGGCACTTTCCGCCACTTAAACTATCACTTAGGAAGACAGTTTTGTGATCCTTACTTTCCTACACTCTATACTAGTGTAGTACTTAGTCTCTGGCCCACACTGGGTCTCAAAACACTGTCTGTCTGTGTACTGAACTTCGTCAGGATATTCCTGATTTATCAGATAACTGTGCTAACTGTATTTAACGCATCATTTGAGGCAATATAGCTTTTATGCAATATTGGAATGACATTTAACAATGTATGATGCACATGTTTGTGCATGGCAGTAATCAAAATGCAGTTACTTGTAATTTCAGCATAGTCATTAAGAATTAATCAAGGTTAATTAATTGTACGGATACCTGGATTTTTGACAGTTGTCACTTTCTCCCCCTGTTAAGAAAATTCCGTCCCGAAATTTTAAGCTTTACTACTAGCTGCAGGGGTATTAGGGAATAAGTGTGGGTATTTAGCCTTCATGCGGTCTTCACGCTCCCAAGTAAACTCTGGGCCGTGATGCGCGTTCCATCGAACCTTAACAAGTTTAACACTACTCCTTCGGGTTTTGTTAACTTTCCAATCCGTAACCTCAACAGGTTCTTCGGTAAAATGGAGTGTGTCGTCAATGTGAACTTCATCAGCAGGACCAACTAACTGTCTATCGCCTGCATCTGCCCAACATAACAGCGATCTACACTTGCGTCCGTAAAGAGATTCAAATGGCGCAGCTTGTATGCTTGTATGGTAGTTGTTATTATAGGAGAACTCGACCAAAGGTAGGTGAGTGTCCTAACTGCCACCCAAGTCCATAACACAAGCTCACAGCATGTCTTCAAGCGTCTGAATTGTTCTCTTGCTCTGACCATCCGTCTGCGGATGAAAAGCAGTGCTCAAATTCAACTGAGAACCAAACGCTTCTTGGAAAGATTGCCAAATCCTTGACACGAACCTTCCATCTCTATCAGATATAATCGAGATAGGCACTCCATGATGTGCTACTATCTCCCTTAGGTACAGCTCAGCTAGTTTACCAGTGTTATCATTTTCCCTGATCGGCAGAAAGTGCGCAGATTTTGTCAGACGGTCTACGATTACCCAAATCGTGTCATGACCTCTGGGTGTCTTTGGTAACTTTGTTATAAAATCCATTGATATCTGCTCCCATTTCCACATGGGTATTTCAGGTTGCTGCACAAGACCTGAAGGCTTCTGATATTCGGGCTTTACTTTGGCACAGGTTAAGCACTTTCCAACATAAGTTGCATCATCACCCTTCAATCTTGGCCACCAGTAGAAATCCTTCAAATCCCGGTACATCTTGCCCGATCCTGGGTGGATCGAGTACTTTGATTTATGAGCTTCGTCGAAAATCACGTTTCTGAGACCACCAAAGAGGGGAACCCAAATTCTTCCCATGAAACACAATGTTCCT
The DNA here is from genome assembly GCF_002127325.2 of Helianthus annuus. Lineage (NCBI taxonomy): Eukaryota > Viridiplantae > Streptophyta > Magnoliopsida > Asterales > Asteraceae > Helianthus > Helianthus annuus. The sequence goes on from NC_035442.2 coordinate 168,201,708, forward strand.
TCCTCATTGGGTACCAACTGCTTCTCCAACCCACAGAGATATTCATCCTTAAGATTCTCCTTCTTAAGAGCTTCTCTCTGTGCAGCACGAATGTGCAACGAGAGGTCTATCTGTATAATCATCTCCAAAGCCCTAACCCTTATGGGCTTAATCCTCTCTTTTCGACTTAAGGCGTCTGCTACGACATTCGCCTTTCCTGGATGATATTTGATTTCACAATCATAATCGTTTAACAGTTCCACCCATCAGCGCTATCTCATATTGAGCTCTTTCTGATCAAATATATGTTGTAGGCTCTTGTGATCTGTAAAGATCGTGCATCGCGTACCATACAAATAATGTCGCCAAATCTTCAATGCAAACACCACTGCGCCTAATTCCAAATCATGTGTGGTGTAGTTCTTCTCATGAACCTTCAACTGGCGCGAACCATAAGCGATAACCTTCTGTCACTGCATCAGCACACAACCTAATCCCTGACGCGAGGCGTCGCAGTACACCACGAAGTCATCGGTGCCTTCGGGTAGGGATAAAATAGGTGCATCGCAAAGCTTATTCTTCAGCAATTGAAAAGCTTCTTCTTGTTTATCTCCCCATTCATACTTCTTATCCTTCTGAGTGAGGGAGGTCAATGGTTGAGCGATTTTCGAAAAATCCTCAATGAATCTGCGATAATACCAAGCTAGACCTAGAAACTGGCGGATCTCTGTTGGCGTCTTCAGGGTTTCCCAATTCTTGATCGCCTCGATCTTGGTAGGATCCACATGAATTCCATCTTCGTTTACCACGTGACCAAGGAACTGAACCTCACGCAACCAGAACTCGCACTTTGAGAACTTTGCGTATAATTTCTCTTTCTTGAGCAGCTCTAAGATGTCTCTAAGGTGTTGCTCATGCTCTTCCTTCGTTCTTGAATAAATCAAAATATCGTCGATAAACACAATCACGAACTTATCGAGATATGGCTTGCAAACTCGGTTCATCAAATCCATAAATACTGCTGGCGCGTTTGTCAACCCAAACGGCATTACTAGAAACTCGTAGTGTTCATAACGAGTTCTAAAGGCAGTCTTCGGAATACTCTCCTCTTGAATTCGCAGCTGGTGATACCCTGATCGAAGATCGATCTTGGAGTAATAACTCGAACCTTGAAGTTGATCGAAGAGATCATCAATTCTCGGCAAAGGATACCGATTCTTGATGGTTAACTTTTTTAGCTCTCGGTAGTCGATACTGTAACACCCCGAAAATGTAAGACTTTATATTAGAATTATGAAGTGTAAGATAAACGGGAATAAGCTAACTAGGATAAATAACCCGGTTAGTTAGGAGTCTTGTAGTAACACATGAATAAAGTAAAAAGCCTAAATTATAAACCCAATTGAAAGTTGAGGGGCCTAAGTTGTTAAATAAGAAACTTAAGACACTAAGTTAGTGAAAATAAAAACCAAACACTCTATTTTTGGAGGTCTGGTCGATCAGAACACAAGGGGGGCGACCAAACTTCTCACCAAAACCCTAACTTCACAAATTCAATCAATTGAAGGCTAATTTCTGTTCCAAATTGAAATCCGAACGTAGATTCGTGATCCTCATCACAAGGGGGTTACAAGGTATGTAAAATTTGGTGTTAATTCTCTGTTTAAAGTTCTCATGAAATTGGGAAAAATCTGAAATTCATGAATGCATGTTGTTGTATGATGAATTAGGAACCATATAGTGACTAAGGACAAACCCTAAACAAACACAAGTTGAAATCATGTGAAAATTTAGTGAAAATGATGAACACCATTGTGGGTGATTAGTGGGTTGTGTGTAATTTGATAAGCACTAGGAAATAGAGTGTTGTTCTAGTGTAAATTTACAATTTTGAAGTGATTTCTGAATTCTAAAGGATAAAGTTCATGTAAAATGGTTGATTTATGTGAAACTAGGGCAAAGTGATAAGCTAGAGACTTGATAATTAATCATGTAAAAATATGCCCGTAACGTGTTTGTGAAAATGCCTCCAAGAAGGCTTAAAACTGAAATTCAAAGTTAAAACGCATAATTATGATGTTTCAGTGTATTATGCGAATTATGATTTAAAGAGAGTTCTAAATATGTTATAAATGAACTCTATAGGAAAGGACGCGGGAGCGTCAAGCGGGCAAGCGAGTGGTGAACCACGTTTGAAGGGCCTACTTTGAAGGTATGTAACTTGACCCGTTACATTAAGTAAATGTTGATGATTATAATAGGTGTAGTTGAATTTTAGAATAAGGGTTGTTTTGAATTAAAGTGGTGATGTCGCTATATTGAATAATTGGTCAAAAATTTGGTTGGGACTCGTTGGTAGTCGTCATACGGGAGGATTCCTTAGACGAGCCAAACGGGTCGAATAATCAAATAAAGCATGGATTTTGCTTCGTAATACGATTGATTTGTTTATTGTTATCGATTAAATATTGAAATATTAGAACACGATAAATTACTATGTTGGTTTGTTAGAATAAGAATTCGAGAAAAGTGTGTAGGCAAAACAAACAAAAAACCAAAACCCATATGTGCAGGATCTACCGTAAGTTACGGTGTCACCGTAACTTACGGTAGAGATCAGAAGGCTTACGGTGGGAGTCTACTAGTTTACGGTGGACCATTGTAGTAAATTGACCACCGTAACTTACGGTGGAACAGTAAGTTACGGTAGAGCCTGAATTATTGTAAATTTTGTATAATTGTAAATATTCAAATTCACTTCGATCGTAATTTTGGTCAAGTATTATTTCTAAGCATTCTAATACAAATGTTTATGTAAACATTTCAGTTTTAGGTACTCAAGGATTACGGATGACGATCAAGCAAACTTTTGAAGAACCGAACACATGCTTTTGAAGCTTCCGCATAAATTAACTCTGTTTAAACAATGTTAAGCTGTAAACCGTTTGTTGAACAACTTATGGATGTTTTAATTAGTTGGTAGATAACTAATGTTTGTTACTCTAGAACGTGGTTCTTGAACTAAGGTTTTAAATTTGGATATCTTTTTGTGAAATCTTATGGATTATTACTAAATTTAAGTAGAAATTTTAAGGGTGTTACAGATACACATACGGAAACTACCGTCCTTCTTCTTAACAAACAGTACTGGAGCTCCCCAAGGCGAGAAGCTTGGTCTAATGAATCCCTTGTCCAAAAGCTCTTGAAGTTGTGTCGACAACTCTTGCATCTCGGAAAGCGCAAGTCGATAAGGTGCCTTGGCTACAGGCGCGGCGCCTGGAACCAAGTCAATGTGGAATTCGACTTATCGTTGGGGCGGCAATCCTGGCAAGTATTCGGGAAAGACTTCAGGATATTCCCTCACAACTGGGATATCTTCCAGCTTTGGCTCAGCGGCTTCCTTGTCCACGACGTGCGCCAAGAAGGCAACACATCCTTTCTGCAAACATCTTCGGGCCTTCAAACAACTGATAACCCTTAGAGGCGTAGCATGTTTCTCTCCATGCACTACAATGGTCTCTCCATTCGCCATTGGAATGCGAATGATCTTCTCGTGGCATACGATCTCTGCTCGGTTGCTCGACAACCAATCCATTCCCACTACCACGTCAAAGCTTCCCAACTCGACTGGCAGAAGGTCAAGCGTAAACTCATGCTCTCCAAGATCTATTACACAACCTCTAATTACTTCGTTTGCTTCTACTATCTTTCCATTAGCTAGTTCTATCGAGTATGGAATATCTAGCTTACTAGCTACTAACCCAAGCATATTCTTAAATTCTAGAGATACAAAGCTATAATCGGCACCAGTATCAAACAGTACAGATGCAAAGTTTTGGTTGAGAGGGAATGTACCCGTGACTACGTTCGGATCTTGGCGAGCTTCCCTAGCTCCAATGTTAAAGACTCTCCCCTGAGCTTGGTTGTTCTTTGGGCAGTCTCTCTTAAAATGCCCAATATCCCCGCAACTAAAGCATCCTTGCTTGTTTCCAGCACCACCTTGGTTGTTGTTGCGGTTTCCATTTCCAGCTTGGTTCCCAGTACCACCACGATTACCATTACCGCCATTTCCTCCTTGATTGTTTCTATTCCCAGTACCGTTTCCACCACGGTTTCCACTACCACTACCACTACCATTACCTCTCTGGCCACCATTCCCACGACTATTACCAGCCCAGCACGTCTCCTTTGAATGACCATTCCTTCCACAATTTTCACACTTCCTATACCTACATGGGCCGACATGATGTAACATGCATACATCACACTTAGGCAAAGTGCCCATGTAACCTTTCCCCTTATTCTCTGAACTTGCAACACCAGTTTTGACCTCAGCTGGTGGGTTTGCATCCCTTTTCTTGTTGATACTGTTGCTTCCTTGAGTACCTTTCTTGAAGTTTGAGAACTTCCGCTTGTTCTCTCCAGATGACTCGACACGAGTCTCCTTTTTCTTTCCATCAGAGGTTGAGAACTTGTTTAGCCTAATTGCTTCTTCAGTCAATGCCACACTCAGATCAATGGCCTCGGTGATCATTGGAGGCTTTGATATCGTCACCATGCTCATGATTTGGGGTGCTAATCCCAAATAAAACGCTCAATGCGCTTGAATTCCGGTTCAACCATGTAAGGAACGATGCGAGATAGGTCATTGAATCTCTGTACTTACCCAGCAATCTTTGGACCATCCATCTTGAGGTTCCAAAACTCTGTTTCCAATTTCTGAATCTCAGTCCTTGAACAGTACTTCTTGCGCATAAGTTCCTTCATCTCATCCCAAGTCATAGCATATGCAGCCTCTTCTCCCAGAGTCTGAACTTGGAGATTCCACCATGATAGAGCTCCGTCTAGAAAAAGTCCAGAAATGTAGGTGACCTGGTGCTCCGGCGCACACTTGCTCATTGTTAGCATAGAATCGGTTTTCTCAATCCATCTAACGAAAGCTAAAACACCACCAGTGCCGTCGAAATTTAGAGGCTTGCAGTCAAGAAACTGCTTGTAGGTACAGCCTGTACAAGCAACGTCATTCACAGAAAGCATTAGCGAACGCACATGGAATATCCAAATGTAACGTAATGTATCTTTAGTGACTTAAACATTACCATGAGGTGGGTTATTTCCCAAGGTACCTCCGCTGTGTTCAGAGCGCAAGGCCTCGTGCTGTGCTATTGCTTGTGAAATCCGTTCTTGTAGTTCCCCCTCTGTTGTGGGCAACTGATTGTTTCTTCTAGGAGGCATCTTCTAGAAGAAGATTGTATAGGTCAGGTCTTATGTATTTAAGTATGTAGTATGTGTATGTAATATCATTTATAAACGCAAGTAATCATATAACATCACATTCACATTACCAATATATAATTTAACAACGCATATAATGAGAACATTGCGATTGAGCTTTCATAAATCATCGACCACAAATACAGTTACATGTTCTACAAATATATCGTATCTCATCAAAAGGGACAACAGGGTCACACCACCCTTGTCCAAAATGTCTATCAGTCTACAACAGTCATATACTCAAAAAGTGGTCTTCTAAAAGGCTTTGCAAGCTAGGCTCAATAGCGATACTCTTATAAAAAACAGGCTACCTGCATAAAACTAAAAACCGGCTATGCTGATGGCGGTGGAGGAGGAGGTGGAGGAACAGGAAGCAAGCTACGCACATGCGCTAGCTCCTCCTCAAGATCATAAACGTGTCGCAACAAATAACTGATCTACTGCTCCATGGTGAGAAATCGAACATCAAAATCTAGATAAGGTAAAATAGGAGCAGGTGGAGTCGCAAAAGGTGACTGACATGAACAAGGTGGAGGACGGGGAATCCTCTCAAGCTCCATAACTCTACGACACAGAATCTCCTGCTGAAGCTGCAAAGACAGGAGTAACTCATCCCTCGTGTAGCCAATAAAGTGCGAGGGATGGTAGGGATCAGAAACTAGCATAGTGTTTGGCGGAAACCATATGAGTGGCTCGCCTGGCGGAGAAGAAGTAAAATGAGCAGTAGGTGTATACTGAGGCATGTGAGGAAAAGCTGCTGTCACTTATGGGTCATGGCCAGGCTGCTGGCTAGAGGGGCCTTCCCCTGGACGGGGTGGAGGAATGTCCTGCAAGAATGTGATAGGCAGGTCGGTGCGGTATATATCAGACACGATCGGGTGAAATAGGGCAGCATCAATAGGTGCAGGTGCATGAAGGGGAGTAACTGGCTCAACAAAAGGAGGTACATCATCATCATCATCTATCCACCCATTGTAGGTGAAAGCGTATCGGGGGTCTATCTGATCAGCAAAAGCAGTAGGGTCAGCGGGTGCAGGGATCGGGTGTGGTATAAGTGGTGCAACATCAGGTATGCCAAAAGGTACAGGATCAAAATCAGGCAAAGGCTCAGGTGCTGGTATAGGCTCGGGAGCTGCAGGCATCGGCTCAGGTGTTGGTATAGGAGCAGGCACCAACTCAGGATCAGCAGGTATCGGCTCGGGATCCGCGGGTATCATCTCAGGATCAGCGGGTGCATCAACAGGCTGATCGTCAGGGTCAAAGTCTAGCCCAAGGTCAAACTCAAAGTCGTGTGGAGGAGTAGGTGCGGCAGACAGGGCCGTATCAGTATCGGAATCAGAGGGGTAATGCTACAGTCCCACTGCAAGCAAGGTGGAAGAAGACACAGATTCGAAGGAATCTGGAACAGAATGATCAAATGAAACCTCAATAATAGGAATCTCAACGAATGGAACAACAATGACATCCTCAGCTGGAACTCCATCACCCTGGACATCCTCAGGGGGACCATCAATAAAAAGATCGACATCATCATCAGATAAGTCATCAAAAGGCAAATCCTCGAGAGGAAAAGCAGCAAGAGGCAAAGGGGCGAGGATCAGAACCACGACATGCTCACCATCGGGATGTCCGAGGATGAGATGATCCTGGTCAGGAATAGGAATAAGAAAGGGATCCTCGTCGGGTAAACCATCAGCATGCGGTACGTCTTCGCTAAAGTCAGGTAGTGCAAAAGGCTGGAAATCGTCATCGTCATCTGACATCATCTCCGGGTCACTCTCAGTGTCGGAGGTATAAATCTCTGGCTCTGGGATAATCTCATCGTCAGAGACAGTCCACTCTTAGACGAAGACATAGTGTCTGTAACAAAACAATCACAACATATGCACATATATATACAATCAACAATAAGCATGTAATTAATAACAATGTATTCACGTATCCATCCTAGTCTTCTGAAACGCGCAAAATGCAACATATAAATTATATCAATTGTGGCATAAAACTAACCCTTTTTTAGTACTAATGTTGGAAAAAGTGTGTTTTTGTCTTCCTTTTGTATTTTCAGGATTAAATGAGCTCAAATTAACAAAAGAAGCAAAAAGACAGCAAAATCTAACATAAATACAAGAAAAGGGACAAAAGTGGATTGCCCGACCCCTCGACAGCATCCTCCCAAGCAAAACAAAGAAAGCAGAAGACTGAACACGCCCCGTGCTCAGCGAGCACGGGGCCGTGACCAAGAAGCAGCAAAAAAGACAAACTAATAGAAGCTTCTATTGCCCACCACGGGGCCGTGCCCAGCGGACACGGGGGCATGGTCAGAGTACTGCAGGCGCATTTATTGTAATTGCGAATTACAATTAATGAAGAAAGAGAGTGTCAGACGGCCACGGGGCCGTGCCCAGCGGGCACGGGGCCGTGTCCAGGCTTCTGTTCAGCCTATAAATAGGAGTGCTTGGAGCCTTTTCAACTCATCCCTTGGCACACCACCTCTCTCACACTTCACCCACCACCCACCACCACCATAACACCATCATCCATTGTCCATCATAGAGTGTGTGAGTCGTCTCGGGATCCAAGATTGATCGTAAGAGTTCTTGACAATCAAAGGCCATGTTTGCCTAAGTCTCTTACATCACTTGGTGAAGACAAGTGTCTAGTGTAATACTTTTTCTTTTTAATCTTTTACACTTTTTTTTTGTTTTTGTATTAATGACTTTAGTAACTAGTTTCTTATGTTGAAGGTGATTCTTCCTTATCGTTTGTCCGTGGTGTCTTGACATTATTTTACTGTCTATATAAAATAAAAGATTTTCACCATTCACATCTCCACGGTCTATATGGAGGTATGTTGGCTACTTGGTCGGGGGTTAAGGGAACGGTTTGGTAAGGGTCTTGCCCTTGTTCAGCGTTTAGAGGTCCTGCAAGGGACCTGGGTCAAATTTAGTAGGATCTCCTTCAATACCCAAAGGTATTGGATGGCGGGGATCCAAACTCTTTGACCCCCTCATAAGTAAACTACTATTAATACTATAACCCGGTTATTTAGGACTGTATCCCTGCTGACTCAGACTACTTAGTCGAGGGTAACGTCACCTTCAAAAGAGGGGCCTACCATAATTTGCATTAATAACTTAATTAATTATCTTTCAATAATCCGACCCTTTAGGATTGTATCCTTGCTGACTCAAACTACTGGGTTGAGGGTAACGTCACCTTCAAAAGAGGGGCCTACTACAATAACTAAGATAATCTCTTAAACAAGTGCGAAAGTACGAAAATAATCAAAGGTTACACTATACACGAGTCGGATCCAAGTGATTCATCTTGTCTATCTGTTTTATTTTTATTTTTATTTTTTAGCATTTAGTTAGTTTTATTTTCTTAGTTCTAAAATCTTTTCTAACATTTTGATTTGATTAGACATTGAGGATAAACTGGTACTAAAAGCTCTTGTGTCCTTGGACGACCTCGGCATCTTACCAACACTATACTACGTCCACGACGGGTGCACTTGCCCATATGTGTGTGTAGTGTTAGTAAATATCGTGTTTTATAAATCTAAAACTTGGCTAAAAAGTGTAAAAAGGGCTTAAAATATATACCTAAAACATATACACACTTGCACGCATCAAGTTTTTTGCGCCGTTGCCGGGGACATAGGGATTTTAAGAAAGTTAGGAATCAACGGCCTAATCATTTTTTTTTCTTTTTTTTTTTTGTTAGGATTTTCTTAGTTTTTTTAACTTCCTGCAGAGCTCAGCACGGGCCGTGCCTGGTCGGACACGCCCCGTGCCCAGCATTGGTACTGGCATTTTTTATTTTCCGAGTTACAGAAGGCTGAGCACGGGGCCGTGTCAGTGCAACACGGGTCCGTGTCCAATTTTCCAGTAACAGGGATCCGGAAAACAATCACTGTAACTCCGACCACGGGCCGTGCTCACTGAGCACGGGGCCGTGGTGAACCTTCTGAGTTCTGACCAACATTCTTTTCTGTTTTGTTGCAGGACTTGGAACCCGACGCCACCTCTATGTAGTGTATGAGCTCCAGTTCTAATAAAGACATAAAAGAACCTCTAGAAGAACCCGAACGCTTTCTCAGAAAAAGACTAAAAGCTAAAAACCAAGAGAAGGTTTTGGGGGACCCACTTCCAATGGCGCACCAGCGTACCCTCATGGATTACCTACGACCCACTGTAGGTAACCTTGGCGCCGCTATCAATGCACCTAATGTCGAAGCCAATAACTTCGAACTTCGGCCACATTTGATACAGATGCTTCAAAACTCTGCAACCTTTCATGGGCTTGCGGACGAGGATCCCCATCTACATATTACTAATTTCTTAGAAATATGTGATACCTTTCGGATCAATGGAGCATCAAATGACGCAATTCGCCTTCGAATGTCTCCATTTTCACTAAAAGACCGAGCAAAAGCTTGGCTTAACACCCTCCCAGTTGGTTCGGTAAACACCTGGGATGAACTAGCCCAAAAATTTCTATATAAGTATTTCCCTCCCGCTAAAACGGCTAAATTAATGACTGAAATTAATGCATACTCACAAGACGAGGGGGAATCCTTATATAAAACTTGGGAAAGATTCAAGGAGCTATTACGAAAGTGTCCTCATCACGGTCTTGCAGTGTGGCAATAAGTATCCACCTTCTATAATGGATTGTTGCCACATACTAGACAAACACTTGACTCTAGCTCCGGGGGACTTTTAGGTAATCGCCGCCCGCAAGAAATATATAATCAGATTGAGGAAATTGCTCAAACCAATTTTCAATGGCACACTCCCCGAGGCAATAAATCTATTTCCCCGGGCGCCCATAAGGTTGATGAAAGCACTTCTTTACAAGCCCAAATCGAGGCCCTTTCTTCAAAAATTAAAAAGCTAGAAATAACAAAAACAGTGTCGGTTATGGCTTGTGAAGGGTGTGGTGGGCCACATGAAAATTGGAGTTGTATGAAAGAAACAGATGATCAAACAGAATCCATAAACTACATTGATAATAGACCTAGGCCGTCGGGTCCCCTAACGGGCACCTACAACCAAGGATGGCGTAACCACCCTAACCTTGGTTGGAGAGAACCCGGTAATAGTAGTAACCAACAAAACCTAAATCAACGAACAAACTTTCAACAACCAAGGAATGAGTCACAAAATTTTTCTCAACAACAAGGTGGACGAGAGAGGCTTGAAGATACTGTATCTCGCCTCATCTCCGACACTGAAAAGAAAAACTCGGATAGGTTTCTACAATTAGAATCAAATTTTAGAAATCTACAAGCTAGTATTCAAAACATTGAAAAACAAATAAGTCAACTAGCTCAAAATTTCTCCGAGAGACCACAAGGCGCGTTACCAAGTAATACCGAAACAAACCCAAAGGCACAAGTTCATCTCATAACACTACGGAACCGTACCGTGGGTCCTGCGGAAGACCCACCACCTACCAAGGAGACCGCAACACCGCCCCAACAAGAGAAGGGTTCTCCTAGCTCACCAGAGTCTACCAAGGCTCCTCGAGTTCCGTACCCCGGTAGGTTAATCCGCCAGAAGACCAATGAGCAATTCGCTAAATTCGAAAGTCTACTAAAACAATTGCATGTTAACATTCCTTTCATTGACGTCCTAACCCAAATGCCTAAATATTCAAAATTCATGAGGGACTTTCTCACTCATAAAAGGAAAATTGAATCATTGCAATTAGTTAACTTAGGCGAAGAATGCTCCGCCCTCGTGCTCAATAAACTTCCCCAAAAGAAGATTGATCCCGGAAGCTTCACAATTCCTTGCTCGATTGGGGACTCCCCCATTCGAAATGCACTAGCCGACCTTGGCGCTAACATCAACCTCATGCCAGCATCAATGTTCAAAAGACTCGGTTTAGGCAAGACGAGTCCTACAAAGATGAGTATACAGCTTGCTGATCGATCCGTCAAATTCCCGCAAGGTGTCGCTGAAAATCTGCTAGTCAAAGTTGATAATTTCGTCTACCCAGCCGACTTTGTCATCCTTGATATGGAAGAAGACACCAAAGTCCCCCTCATACTGGGGAGACCATTTCTAGCCACCGCACAAGCAGTGGTAGACATGAATGACGGAACACTCACTTTAAAATATGGTGATAAGGAAGCGAAGTTCGGGGTTGGGAAGAGAATAGAGGACGATGGCCCGGTCAATTACATGAAGGTTATTGATTCGAGTTTGGATGTTGCTCTCCGACGGTGCAACATGGGATGCAAAACATCCCACTCGGAAAACATATAACCTCACCTTGGGTCTAGCCAAGGACCCTTATAAACGTGGCGCACCACGGAGGCATTCTGCGGAACTATCCTTAGTTTAGTCTAATCTTTTAGTTTTAATTTGCAGAAATAAAACACACTCTGGATGGTGAAGGATAACAAGGGAAACGAGAAACATGGCCCATGCACGAAAACAGGGCCATCCGACAACAATTTCTTCATTACAGTAAGCTCAGCACGGGCCGTGTCCAGCCAACACGACCCCGTGCTGAACATCCTGCAGAAAATCGCCCAGTTCAGGTAACTGGACACGGGCCGTGTTCACTGAACACGCCCCCGTGTCCAGGCTTCTGTTTCTTTTCTTTAATTTTCATTACTGGCACTTGAACAAGGGGCCGTGCCCGGTCACCACGGGGCCGTGTCTAGACTGCCAGTAACATAAAATTATGCTTTTAACACCATTTTACACATTCAATCAACCTAAAAACTTATTTTTGGGACACATTGAGGACAATGTGTAATTTAAGTATGGGGGGATGCTAAAACCTTGAATTTCGCAAGTCCTAATAACAAGCCTTACACAAAACTCTATTTGCGATCGCTAATCACCCCAAATTTTTTTTCAAAAATTTGCAATTTTTTTTACTTGTCTAAGTTTAAGTTGGGAATTCTAACTCTAACAAGGTTATATTTTTACAAATTTACAACCGATAGCGTCGTGAAAAAAAGAACCAACATAAGAAAATTATGAAACGGCATGACAAACTTAGTTAAAATTTGATTATATATACTTGATCACGTAAAAACCCATTCCCACAAAAGTGAGTTTTGAGCCTTTATAGAGCATACAAATACATATCTTTACACTAAATGCTCATTTTTCGTTTCTTGTGTGAATAGCCGCTTGGTTCTTACGACTCTAGAACTTGCCACGATAATTCATTCCCGGTCCTTACCAACTTAAACCCAAGAAAGTAAATGATGGAGGCATTAGGACTAACCCTTTTTCTTTCAACACCATTATTTTCATTTTTCTTTTCACCTACCCAAAAAAAATATATATATATATATATTCCCCCTAGTTAACCCCTTTGAGCCAAAACCTTTTCATTTCTTAACCCAAAACCCTTTTACCAACCAAAACCCCTTTTTCATTTTTTACCCCTTATTTTAGTAACAAAGCTTGGTTTTCGTGTGACTCTTGAAAAAAAATCACAAAAAACAAAATGTTTTACGAAAACCAACGCTTTTTTACGCCTTTCTGTAACACCTCGAATTTTTGTGTCCAATGATGTGTTAACACGTGTCATTTGATTACACGTGGCATCTATAATAAATAAAGGACTAATTTTGACAAACCTTGAAAGTATATAAATTCGAGGGTTATAAATGTCAACAAGGGTAAATATACTGTATAGTAACCCTAAATAAATGCTTGTACCTTCAAACGAATAAATCATAAATCATACGGAAGCGAAACGCGGAAGAATGTGAGAGATTACGAACTGCAGGGGTTAACTGTGTCAACATGTTTAATTATACCTCTGAGTGACCCTTTAACGTTCCCAAAGCTTCGTAACAGTATTATACGCTCACTAGAATATACTATATAAATTCCGCGAAGTTCCGTCTTAAAACGAGAAAGTTATACTCGAATTCGTATGAGAAGGGTTAAAAGCGTCAACAGTGAAAGTTAAGGCTTTCCAAATAATTAATAAATTAATCAGGGACTTAATAATGCGGGTAAATAACACGAGGCCCCTATCGGTAAATAACCGAGGGCCAAACCGCAAAGTTACCCCTTCAAACCAGAAAGGTCAGGTAAATCATTACGAAAGATTTCGTTATTAATTACCAGGATTTCGTAATCATTTCAAAAGATTTTAAAAATCTGAAAAACAGGCTTCACGCGACCCGCATTGCATGTTGGTTAAGTTGAGGCGGGCCGCGAGCCTCCCTTTTTACTCGCCTGATATTTAAATCCCAGGCGGCCCGCATTATAAACGCATGGAACTTCCATGCGGGCCGCATTAGACGCCCAGATGCAGAATGCTTGTAACTACTTGTCTTTTGGAGCATTTGAACGACCAAACATCAATCAATGAGGCATGGGTGCCCCCTACTCGACCCATAACACTTAGGGACACCTGCCCATGATCCATGATCAGTTGTAGCATGAGTTGTGATGATCTAAAAGCCTTTTGAGCACTATAAATAGCAATGTTGTGGTTACAACATTCACACAACTCAAACACTTCCATCTGATCATTCCAAGAGCTCCCTAACATTCTCTTCTGTTCCATAATCAAGATACAACTTCTGTAAGTCGTTCACAACCATTTTGGTCATAAATTTCCATAGTTTTAGCCTATAAACACAACCGTCGTAACTAACGGTTGTCATTACAATAACTTGCAAATGGTTCAGTCTTATGACGGATCAAAAGTAGTTTTGAGTAGGTAATTATGTGGGTAATAAACCTCTAAAAAGGTTCCCCCTGATCACCACTCTAACTATGTCAAATATCGAGTCAAACGTGCGGTTAAAAAGTCAACAGAAAGCTATTTTAGCGATTTATGCATAATCTGTAATGTATATGTTATGAAACCTGTTTTGACAATCATAAAACATGATAATAAGTATATAAACTTGTTTGCGCTCGTTTGAATCGACCATTTGCTATATCGACCCGGTTCGGAGCCGAATGTCGCAAAAGTTTGACTTTTGCTTTGACTTCAGTTCTGACCCGTTTTAGTGAGGTATAAATATACCTTAGGACTCTCTTAGGACCAGGTCACATGTCGGTATAAACCTCTGTGATCGGTTCATGAGTTATCCGAGTCTTTTGCGCATTTCCGTCATTCGCCTAAAAGTTGACCGTAACGGCCTTTATAAAATAAAACGAGTATTTCGGACACGTGAACGGACCATAACCTTGCTTATTAAATTATAAGCATGTCCTTAAAGTTTCACGTCAATCCGAGGTCTAGAATGAGAGTTATGCTAAAAAGCGCAACTAAAGTAAACTTTAGTAATTAACGGCGCAATTAGCATAACGACTATCTAAACCAAGATTTCGTCACCAAAACTTTTACCCACTGTATTGAAATAATATTTTGGGAATTTTAAAGATTTTTAATAAATTTTACCTCGCTCATAACCTGCGGTTATGGCTACGGTTCGGTAAATACCGAATATGCCCTTTTCGGCCAAAACATGAGTTCTACAAGGTCTTTTGACCCGATTCCAGTTGCTACTGGTTTTAAATAATAAATAAAGTATTTTAAGCTTTATAAGCTGTTCGGGAAACTCAGATTTCCTGTAGAACTCGAAAAGCCTTTTTTAAAGTCTTTAAAATGACCGGAAAGCCCCTACGGGGCATAATACTAACTTAAACTCGCTACGGGCATCACGGAAGGTATCCTACTGATACCACAACCCATTTAAGGCATATTGACTTAGGAAATTAGCGTACGACTCTCATGGTTAACCGTTTCGCCTATTGCGCGCACGGTTCGGCTTATGAAACTAGTTTTCATAAATTAGCCGATACGGGTCAAATTATATTATTTGAACCCCAAAATCCAGAGTGTGAACCATTAACCCATATAGAACAAGTCTCTGAACTTGTTGGGTCAGAATCACACTCCATTCTCGGTTTTCGCCTTTCACGCGATTAAACCATATCTATATATATCGGAACCAACCGGTCTAGGCTACGGCCATTATAACGACTCGTAAGGGTTCTAAGAGGTTAATTAAAACCTTCGTTCCAGATTAGGAGCCCCAGTAAAAGCTATCGGTGATTTAATCCAATTAAGGAAATATACTTGCAAAGGTAAATACTTTAACTTATTTCCCCTATATGGGCTTGGGTTACGGTATATTAATACCGCTTGATTGAGCATTATATAATTCCATCGCTTAGGTGGTTAATTGATTAAATATGATCGGCTCATTTAAACAGTTTTGTTGCTTATAAGCCTTTGGGGGGTTTAATGACCGTTGTCCCGGATATCCTTGGCATCATTTTACGAAATGGCCACGACCATCGACATCCCGGTGTAGGCGTACACCCGGTATAAAGTGTCGACATTAAATTTAAAAGACGTAGCCGTTGGTTTTTATACTACGGTTTTACGCAAACGTGGTGTGTCTATAAATCTTTAACCCGGCACGACCCGGGCTACTGAACGCATAAAAGAACATGTAAAACGTTCACAAGATTTTATTATAATTTTCCCAAGTTATAAAAGAGTTTGTGCCTTGTGCATTCAAATCAATTTTAATAAACATTTTCAAATGTGTCAGTTGAATGTATTTACCAGTGTAAACTGACGTATTTTCCCCAAAAAGATTAAGTGCAGGTACCTAAACGTAAATTGGCTGGTATTAGCTCCCTAGCGTCGTGATAAGTCTCGCAAGCTTGATTGCAGTATCTGATGGAACAATACTTTATGTTTATTTACGATCCGCTGTGGATATATTCAACTTCTGTAATACATTTGATATTACAACCAGAGGTTGAAGTTTATATATTTATCTTTAAGCTTCCGCTGTGCATTATATAATTGTGTGGTTTGACTATATTGTTGCCAACATCGTCACGGTAATCCCCCCACCGGGCCCACCGGTGAGACACGTGGAAATCGGGGTGTGACAGGTTGGTATCAGAGCCAACATTGAGTGAATTAAACACATTAGGCATTGTGTTTAATCTTAATGACACAATTGCACATACTTGAGTCTAGACAAGAACTTAGGACAAATTCGGATTGATACTCCTTTTTGTCTTTATTTTTCATTTCGATTTTTAATAAGTTTTGGAGCAGGAAAATGCCACCCGTTATATTCCGAGGAAGAGGAAGGGGAAGAAGAGGCCGAGGAGAAATCGTGACACATCACGATAACGAGGCTGGACCATCTGGTACAAGACATCCTTCGATGACACGGAGCGAAGAGCCACAACGACGAAGAGATCTCTACGAACCCGCGAGGCATTCCACCTCACACAGCTCGACGCCATCCTACCGGCACTCCTTTGGGCCAAACTCAGAAAATGATCCCAACAACCCACAACATTCCTTCATACCTCTACAACGTTCGGTATCGACCCGGAATTACAGCGACCCTACTCCATACTACATAGGTCAGTTTAATCCGGCTGACTACATACAGGAACCATCAGGTTTTGTTCCATTAGGTCCACAAGACCACTTTTCTGAAGATCCCATGGAGGAAGATGAGGATCCTACTGAACCAGCTCGTGGTACGCCCACGCATCCGATAGAAGTTTCTGATGGGTCATCCTTCCATGGAACGCCCTATCAAGGACCAGACAGTTTCCAAGCGTTGTTTGACCGACATGAGTGGTACTACACGCCACCTCAACAGACATCTCAACAACCGCGACATCCACAGGATCCCTCTGAGGATTCACGCTTTGAGGCAGTTACGCCACCACCTCCGCCACCGGCACAACCAGTAATACCTGATCCGCCAAGGCGTAGGAGGACAAATGCTCGTATGTCTACACGAGGAGGAGGGGGTATCCACTTCAGCACTCCTCGACATTCTAGTAGTAGCCACTATCCGCCACTACAAGAAGAAGGACCTTCAAGTCCTATACAGGAGGCGAACTCCGCACCAGCTGCACAAAATTCGCCACCATTTGGGTATGACCAACCCATACCAGCTTACACGGGTCCAACGGCTTACAACCCGTTCGAACCATCACAAGCACAATACAACTACGGCTATGAGCGCGACCCATATGTGGTGTCGGCTAGATATAATGCGCGCTACCCTGACGGAGCACATGGAAACATGGGACCAGCGGACTACTCAGCTCATGGGTATCCAATACCTCCCAGACCTCCAGTTCCGCATCAAGCGCCACAACCACGATTTTCTCCTCCTGAACAGGAAGAAATACTCCATCGACTAGATCGTGTGGAGAGAGAGTTCGAAGAAGAGAAAAAGAGCCACCGAGGATTTCTCAAAGGCTTGGCGAACCTACTAAAGGGCAAAAAGAAGAAACGTGACCATTAGCCCTTAATAGTTGTACGAATGTAATTTCTACTTTAAAATAAGTCCCTGTGTGGACAACTTATCGTATTTCAGTCCCTACATGGACTTATCTTTAGTCCTAGCATGGACATCTATCTTGTATTAGTCCCTGCGTGGACTTGTCCCTTATTTTCAAACCTCTATGGAGGTAAGTGCTATTTGAAAGACCCGTTTAGGGCAATATGTAATTGTATTTGAGATTTTGGAATGTATGTTATGAGTTTTGTTTTAATATGTATAAATAAATCAAAACCATTCCTTTTATATTGATCTGCCAAAATAAAGAATCTTAAAAGGTGAAACCTAGCTTGGTGTCTTTTGAGATCCAGTCAAGATGGTACGACCTAATTGAAAAGATTCTGGTTCCCTGTTAACCTCTGTACGCATGTTAACATCCATGGCAGAAGTGATTCGTTAAAATCACGCACGTCATTCTTATACAATAATCCTTTAAGGATTCCAAAACCCAACTAAATGATTTATAAATCGTGGGTTAAATCACCAATGAAGGTGACCAATACTATTAAAACATCCATTAGTGATGTAATGCCTACGGGCCAATATTATTAAAACATCCATTAGTGATGTAGAGCCTACGGGCCAGTATTATAAAAACATCCATTAGTGATGTAGTGCCTACGGGCCAATATTATTAAAACATCCATTAGTGATGTAGTGCCTACGGGCCAGTATTATAAAAACATCCATTGGTGATGTAGTGCCTACGGGCCAATATTATTAAAACATCCATTAGAGATGTAGTGCCTACGGGCCAACTATATTAAAACATCCATTAGAGGTGTAGTGCCTATGGGCCGTAATAATTGTCTTATAACGACAAAAGGCAGTGGTGGTCTATGACTCCCTGTCAGAAAGAGATAAAAGAACTACGGTTCAATTCTCTATGCCTTTGATTCTCTGAAATCTCGGCTAATATTATAAAACATCATCATGATTAGGCTTTATGCCGCCAATACTATTTATATAGTTGAAATAGGATATATTCAAATCCTGATATGTAATGAAATAATAAGTTAACCAAATATGGTCTCTGTACCATGGTTGACAAATTGTCATAAAAAGACAATTATATAAAAATCTCCTGAATAAAATTTTGTTATCTTCTGTAACAGATTCAAGTTACAATGGCGGATCCCAATGGAGAGAACAGCCACACAAATGAAGATGAATACGACAATACGCCAGTACATTTGACAGGCGCACAACTGAAGGCTCTGATTGACAATGCTGTTCAGGCAGCTATTGATCGTCAATATACTGAGTCCCAAGGCAGAACCGTGTCAAAACCACCCTCTAAACCAAAGACACACTCCAAACCACCCTCTGAACCCAAGAAAGATGACGACAAACACTCGTCCACTGAGCACAGCGTTCATCGCGATAGAGAATATACTTATGCATCCAATGCTAAGGGTTGCACCTACAAATACTTTGTATCATGTAAGCCCCGGGAATTTACAGGGGATAAAGGTGCTGTTGATTGTATCACCTGGCTAGACGAGATGGACACTATTGTGGACATCAGCGGGTGTGCAGCGAGGGATGTGGTGAAGTATGTGTCACAGTCATTCAAGGGCGAGGCCCTGGCATGGTGGAGGGCGTTGGTACAGGCATCTGGTAAGTCTGCTTTGTACAAAATGACATGGGAGGAATTTATTGCTCTCATTAAAGAAAACTACTGCCCTCAGCACGAGGTTGAGAAGATAGAGGCTGATTTTGTCTCACTGGTGATGACGAACCTGGACTGCCAGGCGTATTTGACGAGTTTCAATACCATGTCTCGTCTAGTTCCATACCTGGTGACACCAGAACCCAGAAGAATTGCCCGTTTCATTG
The DNA here is from genome assembly GCF_002127325.2 of Helianthus annuus. Taxonomy (NCBI): domain Eukaryota; kingdom Viridiplantae; phylum Streptophyta; class Magnoliopsida; order Asterales; family Asteraceae; genus Helianthus; species Helianthus annuus. The sequence goes on from NC_035442.2 coordinate 168,221,149, forward strand.
GGGGCTTAGAGCCGGCGATCAAGGCCAGTGTGAAGGCCTCTAGGCCGACGACCTTCAGGTCAGTTACTGACCTCTCCTTGTCTCTTACACTTGATGCTGTCCGTCTGAGGGCACAAAGGAGCAAGGAGGCTGAAAAGCGAAAACGTGAGGATGATACCTCACGAAAGTCTGGGAAAAAGCACCGTGGAAACGGTGAGGGCAAGAGAGGGTCGGAGGCAAAGAAGGAGGGGCAAGCTGATGGAAGACCTCACTGCAAGGTCTGCAAGAAACCTCACTCCGGGAAGTGTAGGTTTGCGTCTGGTTCACAGTCGCAACAAAAGACTCCATCATGTGGGCTATGCAAGTCCAAGGATCATAAGACCGTGGAGTGCAAAAAGATAAAGGATGCAACCTGCTATGGTTGTAACGAAAAGGGGCACATAAAGAGTAATTGCCCTAAGTATGCCAAAAAGGCGGAAGAGACAAAGAAGTCAAATGCGAGAGTTTTTCGCATGGATGCTAAGGAAGCGGTTAAGGACGACAATGTGCTTACAGGTACTTTTCTCGTAAATAATATATTTGCAAGAGTACTATTCGATTCTGGCGCTGATAAATCCTTTGTAGACCAGAAATTTTGCCAACTACTAAATATGCCTATCAAAACCCTTGACGTGAAATACGAAGTAGAGTTAGCAGACGGCACGATAGAAACCGTCTCAACTGTTCTAGAAGGATGTGAAATGTCCATTAGGAACCATTCTTTTCCTTTATCTCTACTTCCCTTCAAATTAGCGGGTTTCGACATTGTGCTAGGCATGGACTGGTTATCCCGTAATCAGGCCCAAATCATTTGCGGCAAGAGGCATATAGTGCTAAAGACTCCGAGTGGTGAATCGCTTACCATTCGAGGAGATACGCAGTATGGGTTGCCCGAAGACGTATCTATGCTGAAAGCTTCAAGGTGTTTGAACAGAGGCTGTGTAATTTACATGGCTCAGGTGATAATAGAAGAACCAAAGCCGAAGATCGAGGATCTTCCCGTCATTTCTGAATACCCCGAGTTTTTCCCGAAGAACTACCTGGTTTGCCACCAGATAGACAAGTGGAGTTCAGAATAGACATCATTCCCGGAGCGGCTCCGATAGCAAGAGCACCTTACAGATTAGCTCCGACGGAAATGAAAGAACTGAGGACCCAGTTGGATGAACTGCTGGCGAAAGGTTTCATCAGACCTAGTTCATCTCCCTGGGGAGCTCCTGTCCTATTTGTAAAGAAGAAGGACGGGTCGATGCGGTTGTGCATCGACTATCGAGAACTAAATAAAGTTACCATAAAGAATAGATATCCTTTACCAAGGATCGATGATCTATTCGATCAGCTGCAAGGAGCAAGCTACTTCTCCAAGATCGACTTGAGGTCGGGCTATCATCAACTAAGGGTCAGAGATGAAGATGTACACAAGACTGCATTTAGGACTCGCTATGGTCATTACGAGTTCCTAGTGATGCCTTTTGAGCTCACAAATGCACCGGCTGCGTTCATGGATCTCATGAATCGCGTCTGCAAGCCGTATTTGGACAAATTCGTCATCGTCTTCATCGACGATATCCTTATATACTCCAAGAACCAAGCAGACCACGAGAAGCACCTTCGTTGCATTCTCGAATTACTACAGCGTGAGAAACTCTACGCCAAATTCTCGAAATGCGAATTCTGGCTAAGAGAGGTTCAATTTTTAGGACACGTTGTGAGTGAGCGTGGTATCCAAGTGGATCCCGCTAAGGTAGAGGCGGTCATGAACTGGCAAGAGCCAAAGACGCCTACCGAAATTCGTAGTTTCCTGGGGTTAGCAGGATACTACCGGAGATTTATTGAAAATTTCTCGAGGATTGCTGCACCCTTGACTTCCTTGACCAAGAAGAAAGAAAAGTACATTTGGGGCCCAAAGCAGCAAGAGTCCTTCGAAATACTGAAGCAAAAGCTAAGCAACGCACCTGTATTGACACTACCTGAAGGTACAGATGAATTCGTAGTTTACTGCGATGCATCACACACGGGCATGGGATGTGTGCTTATGCAGAAGGGCAAGGTGATTGCCTATGCTTCAAGGCAATTAAAGGTGCACGAAAAGAATTACACCACCCATGATTTGGAGTTGGGTGCCGTTGTATTTGCACTGAAGTTGTGGAGGCACTACCTTTATGGTATTAAATTTGTGATCTATTCTGATCACAAAAGCCTCCAGCACCTGTTCAACCAGAAGGAGTTGAACATGAGGCAGCGCCGTTGGATGGAGACCCTGAATGACTATGATTGCGAGATCAGGTACCATCCCGGCAAGGCGAATGTAGTCGCCGATGCCTTGAGCAGAAAAGAAAGGGTAAAACCTATTCGAATCAATGCCAAAAGCATTGAGGTCAAGAACAATTTAATTGAAAGGATTTTGGCTGCACAGCGAGAGGCTGTGTTGGAAGCTAACTATCCAAATGAAAAGCTGGGAGTAACTGAGGAGCAGTTGACTCTTAGCAAGGATGGGATCTTGAGGCTGAACGGACGTATATGGGTTCCGATTTATGGAGGACTACGAGATGTTGTTCTCCAGGAAGCCCATAGTTCCAAATACTCAGTCCATCCTGGTGCTGACAAGATGTATCAAGATTTGAAGGCAAATTATTGGTGGATAGGCTTGAAAAAGTCTGTAGCCGCCCATGTAGCAAAGTGCTTGACTTGTGCTCAAGTCAAAGCCGAGCACCAAAAGCCGTCTGGCTTGCTACAACAGCCTGAACTTCCCGAGTGGAAGTGGGAATGCGTAACTATGGACTTCATAACCAAGTTACCCAAAACCAGGAAAGGAAACGATACAATATGGGTCATAGTCGATAGGCTGACTAAATCAGCTCATTTTCTACCCATCAAGGAGACGTATAGCTCCGATATGTTAGCCCAACTTTATGTTGATAAGATTGTAGCCTTACACGGCATACCTGTGTCTATTATCTCCGACAGGGATACTAGATACACATCTCATTTCTGGAAGAGTTTCCAGCAATCTTTGGGCACGCGTTTAAACTTTAGTACGGCTTACCATCCACAGACGGACGGTCAAAGTGAGCGTACTATCCAAACGCTAGAAGACATGCTTCGTGCATATGCGATCGATTTAGGTGGTAACTGGGATAAGAACCTACCCCTGATCGAATTCTCCTACAATAATAGCTACCACACCAGCATAAAGGCTGCGCCTTTCGAGGCATTATATGGTAGGAAATGCAGATCGCCTGTTTGTTGGGCGGAAGTAGGGGAGGTCCAACTATCAGGACCAGAGATTGTTTTCCAGACAACGGACAAGATTGTCCAGATCCGGGAACGTCTCAAGGCTGCCCGCGATAGGCAGAAGAGCTACGCTGATCCAAAGCGTAAGGATTTTCACTTCGAAGTGGGTGAAAAGGTATTGCTTAAGGTGTCACCCTGGAAGGGGTGATGCGTTT